>NC_092501.1:96404900-96712504 GCF_047511675.1 Marmota flaviventris | reverse complement strand
GAAGTCTGTCAATATTCTGATTGCAATCAGACACAGTTTTAAGATCACTGCTTTATGCTTCATTACATGACCCAAATCATGTCTCTAGTGCTCTGTGTTATCTCATTTAATCTTCACAACAACTCAGGGATGGCTGATTTCAGGGGAGAAATTTCAGAGAGGTTAAATGACTTGCCCAAAGGTATACAGACATGAAGGTGATTTCGAAAACCCAAGAAATAGGGTACCTTGAAAGAGAGTTTCTGAATTAAGAGTCTTTGAATTAGCCATTAGATTATACATACTTCTTGGTTATGTCAAACAGACTTTTCATAATGTTTCTCCTTTCTTTGATCACATTTCACAGATTAATAAAGGAGAAAATCTGAATCATTTACAGCAATGTTTGTAGCAACTGAAGACCAATTAGCATCATCATATAAATAATTAATAATGCACCCAATCTTAGAAATGACTATGTTCACTCATTTTACATCTAGATAAAAACTAAACTATCAGTAAGCTTTTCTCTATTAATAGACAATGTCTAGAGGATTAGCAAGAGGCCAATTCAAGTCAATAGAAAAATTTGAGAATGGTGGCAATTTCAGAAAAATTATTATCATGCAATCACTGCTTTCTAAGTTATACAAACTTTCTCTTACCAGATTTAATTATTTAAAAATTATCTTATATTTCCTTATACAAATGGACAATATTAATTCAGGGAATATTATGTTTGTGTAAAGGTCTGCTTAATATATTACAAATTGTTATTACTACCATGAAAGTTCTTTCTTTGATGGAAATGGTTAGCCTGCCATTTAAGGCAACATCAGCCTAAGGTAGAAATCAGTTCCTGACCAGTAAGAATTACTGAAGAGAGGCTATGTGAAAAATTAAATAGGGTAAGGAAGAGTTTCTGTAAAGCAATAGACAAGTTCCACGGATTATAAAGAAAAAGAAGGAATCTGTGAATAGTGAATAGGAAAGTCTGTTACAATGGAGATTACCCTAATATTTAGACTTTTAAAATGCCATTAGTTTTAATGATGGTCAAGACCCTATATGGATGTTTAAGCCAGTGAGATAGATCAAATCTAATAGGTACAAGTGTTTCTGTATATCAGAGCTAATTAAGGCAAGTCATTGTTCTCAATTACCATATCAACCCAGGAAAATATTGCTCTACATAACAAAGTTTTATACATCTTCAGATAAGTTAAATCAAATAGTAATTTTTGTAGGAGGAGGTGATAGTATTTGACTATGTAAGAACTACAATGAGCAACAATTGCTTAAGAGGAACTTCATAAACAATACTGCTTTTGATTTCAATCAAACTTTAAAAGATATTTCCTAGTTTTATTGTCTTAAAATTAGTCACTCAATAATATTTGTTGTATTAAAACACTTAAAGACTTTATACATTTTTATTACATCCTCCTCTTAGTCTTTATCATCATGATTTATGAGATTTAATTGGTTTTGGAAGCCTTAATTTCCCTTTCATCATCTTAGTTTCTCTTCCATGAACACTTTTAGCTTCACTATTTGCTTCCTGACTTTAGAGATCAGAAATATACCCACTATTCTAAGTTCAGAAGCCATGTTGTTTGTTTCTTAAATAAGTAAATGGATCTTTCTAGAACATTCGATCCTACAAAGAAAGCTATCAGCCATTTGCTAAATATCTTTAATATGGTCCATTTCTTTTACACTGAAACAAATTCAGGAGAGTCATAGGAAATTTCAGTAACTCTAAGAAAATGAAACTTCAACACTGGGTTTGGTTTAATTCAGGCTACATTATTACTTACTAGAATTTAAACTGAAGTTTATGAGATGATCTCTTATTTCACACTTAATTAAAAAGGCTAGAGGACAGACTGTGAAGTGGAATCTTTAAAATATCACTCAATGATTTTTATGATGCTAAAATGCCAATCTTATGGGATATTTACCTGGCTGTATGACTGGACAGAGCCTCAGCTATGAGCTATAATATTCTAAGGGAAATGCAGCTCAAAGAGTGTTAGAGGATTCTTGGCCCTGAATATTAAACTGAGCTAACATAAGGGCCTAATTATCAGTAGAATCCATTTGTTGCATGCATCCATCTACTCTACTGCCTTAAATGTGTGTGACTGCTGTCAACTCTGAGATTATATAACTTAATGAATTTTACAGGCTCACAGTTCCCAGCACAAAGTAGATCTCCTCTCTTTGTGCATTATATTGACAAATTTTTATCATGTATAAGGGGCTATATATAATCTATATCTTAAAAGAAATTAGAGCTCATTTCTTACTAGAGAAGATGAAGTAGGTACATCCAAATTTAAAGTATATTAAGTGCATTAAAAAAGCATTAAAGAAAGCTGTGCTGTTCAAAGACAGAAATCCTCACCTAGAATTGAATAGATTCATGAAGCTGAAATCATTAATTAAAAGATGAAGAGAATTTCCAAAGGCAGAAGGGAGGCAGTAGTATTTTCAGAGTGGAAGCAGCCTGAATAAAGGAGTCAAGGCATATTTAGTGAAAAGCGAGTCATTCACTTTACCTGGATGCTAGGAGATGAGTACTTGCAAGGTGGGCAGGAGCCAATTCCAGAGTAACAATGAATTCCATGCAACTTTCATGAGACTGGATGAAGAAATCCAGCAGTAAAATACTTTTGCTATAGATACTTGGGATAAAGAAGTGAAAGAATTGTTAGATAACTATGCTGGCAGGAAATTTTCCAGTGTGCAGTCTTGGAGATGTAGCTGTTGTATGACTGCATCACTTTATTGGGGTTCTTGTGAGCACAATGCCTTCTGTTGCGGGAGGGTGTTGGTTTATAGGGATGTATGGCTTTGTTGACTCTGTGAATGTGCATTTTGTTTTGTATAGCTGATTTTTATGTTTGAAAGTGTGTAAAAGTCTTCCTTCTGTTGTTAAAAAAGCAAAAAATAATGAAACACATTCCCCAAAACAAAAAACAAAAACTCATCTAAAATTCTTGGAAGATGTTGGAACGATCACTTGTATTCTTTTTGAGTAAACAAATAAATCTATTTGCTGATTCCCAGGGAAATAATGTAGGCTTTTGGTTCCAGCTCCAAAAAAATTTAAAGTGCTTACAAGTCATCCTTCTCATCCATATGGCAAGAAAAAGCTGAACAACTGTTCCGTTTTGGTTTTTGATCTATCAGAGAACTGAAATCACAGGGAAAACAATAAAATCCAGAGAGTCTTAGCTGATTCCTACTTATTTGGATCAGAAGCTACATAAATTGAGCTCTAGTAGAACAGAGGTTATAGCAGAGAGAGCTGCAAGACGCAGGACTTACGAAATCCCCAGGTCAACACAGGAAGCAAAAACAAGGACATCAGAGGAATTCAAAGCCTCTGGCATGTGCAGGTACGCAAATATGGAACACAGCTCATCTCCCAACTAACCTCACACTAAAAGCCTATTTTCCTCAGCTCTTATTATCTGATACATTATGTCCAGCTTTCAACAAATTACTGTAAGCCATCCTAAAAAGCCAAGAAAAAACTATAATCCAAAGAGACAGAGCAGGCATCAGAATCAAACTCAGATATGACGTGGATGTTGAAATTATCAGACCAAGACAGTCACATTTTCCCACTATCTGGCGTCATTCCTCATTCCTTGAGAGATTTCCTATGCCACAGATCCTGACTCATGTTTGAAACACCAATAACTAAAAAATAAAATCCCTGAAAGCCAGTATCTGAACAATTTATACATGTAGAAACATCACAAGAAGCAAATTCAGAAATACTGCAGAGTAATTGTATACTTGCTTCCCTGTACAAGAGTTGTTATCTGAAGAAAAGGCTAGAAATCCCCCCAGGATAAGCCAGACTAAAGTTCTAGGATATAATCTTATAGAGTTTGCTGTCCTCAGCCCTTTTCTTAAATGGACAGGGTGGGCATAGAGGAGAGAGGGAAGGAAATGATGCACTTGGCCTGTTGTAAAGCTGGATATGTCATCACTTTCAATGATTTAGAAACTTGAAACAAATACAGTTATCAACACATAGGAAAGCGTTTATATTTAATATCGTTTCCTTTGGAAATCTCTGCTTTTCTAGCTAAGATTTGCCCTGCTGCGAGGTTGTTTTTGGTTCACTCTGATTTATTGCAGTGTCTATCAATCATTTGCCTCTTCTGTTCTAAGAAAAAAAAAAAAAGATCTTTTTTTTTCCCATTGATTTCAGGTCTATGTCAGTGGCTGCATGTAACACTCTAGATGATAACCTCAGCCATCAGAGACTGATGTACAGAGCACAATGACAGGAATTCAAGTGAGTGTGTAACAGAGCTTTTATTTCCCCAGAGATAGCTGTGTGGAAGACAAGGGAAATACACTGACGTTATTAGTGATGTATTTATAACAGTTTGTTCCCCCACCCTCAGTTCCATTGTTGAACTGCCATTGTTAGTTCCATAAAAATCACACTAGGCAGTTTCAAGTTTACACGAATGATTTATTTCCACACTTGCAAGGGTGAGAAATGGTCATTTAAAGCAAGCATTTACTTGAGAAAAATTTCAGGCAGGTCCCATGGGGATATAGGAAGAAGATTACAATCCAAGTCTCTCCTTATAAAGCCCCAAAATAATTAACTAAGCTTTTCTAAATAGTAAGATAGATACTGTATTAAAGTTAACTTTGCCTACAACTCTGAGTGTAACAAATTAATCAATATGTATTTATGCTGGAGATTTATTTGAGTCCCTTATTATAATGACCCACATAGAAAGTCATAATAGCATTAACAATAATTTCTTTGACTTTATACTGTGTGCACATTCAT
Organism: Marmota flaviventris; assembly: GCF_047511675.1. Taxonomy (NCBI): domain Eukaryota; kingdom Metazoa; phylum Chordata; class Mammalia; order Rodentia; family Sciuridae; genus Marmota; species Marmota flaviventris. The sequence goes on along the minus strand of NC_092501.1, from coordinate 96,707,691 downwards.
CTAAGAATAGAGGTTGTTTTATTAGATTTTTCTACTGAATGATTGCCTCAAATTTTTAAAGACAAATTAAATTAGTTTTTAACTATGAAAATTTCTAGACATAGCTCCATCATACATATCTGGTAAATTTTTAGCTTTCTTAATAGCAATTAGAAAGGACTGGTACTGTGAGAGAATAATTCATTGCTTTTATTCTAAAAATATCTAAACCTTAATTAGACTATTTAATAATGCCTTGCAAGTCACGCTCAAATGATTTTTGTCTTCAAGGATCAACTAGTCCAATTTTCCCAAAAGTCTCCAATGTGATAGACAAAAATCTTCTAGAAAGGTAGAACAGAGATTTGTTTTTGATGGATGTAGATTTTTTTATGGGTTCAAATAGGAATTTTAAATCTATAATCTATGGTGCTGTGGGGATAAAATGCTTATGTTTGGGAGTCAAAGAAATTTGGCTTAAAACTCTGCTCTAATAAAGGGACCTGGCTTGGACACCCACATAACCTCTGTGAGGTCCACATCTTATTTGAGCTTTGGGAGAACTACACAGTGCAGCCCTTGGCATGTTGTAAACTGGTCAATATCTGCCACATCCACAATTCTTTATGTCTTCATATACTAATGGTTTTTAAGGGGCTTTTCAAATGGATGAGAGATGATGAGGGTATCTGGAATTCCCACCTGACAGGTGGCTTCCATTTCCTTAATGAAGTGGGAGCTTACCCAAGAATAGCTCATGGGTTGAGCATGAGATGAAGGTTTACAACAGTGGTTGTGCCCCTGACCTCATGAGCTTGGTATCTTTATTATAAGAATATTGATATTCTAGCTTCTTTTGTTTAAATGCAAGACTTACATCAGTCAGTTCTCTACTTTCATTGCTAAGAAAACCACAGGCAAATAGTTGGTGAGATGAAATTAACAAAAGGAGAAGTCAGAGTAGAAAATATACTTTATGATTTATATTCTCACAAACACTTTTGGGAGAGATCACTGTACTGTTTTTCATTGTCTTCACATATTCATATTTTGCAAATGTTTGTGGAGCATCTATCTTGGGATATTAATATAAATAATTTAGTGCTTATACGTATAAAATTAACAAATAATTTATCACTTGAGTTTTATAATTTTGTTTATTTTTAACATACGGAGGAAGAGGGACAGGAAAAGAAGAAGGGACAGAATTATGCAGTCTATGATATTTCATGGTATGCAGTCACGCTGATGTGTCTCTTAGATTTGTCTTCAAGATAAGACTTATGACAAAGATGGAATTTAGATGACAGCATCCAGTTGCAACAAATTCAGGATGTGTTACAGCATTTCAGCTGACCCTTCATTCTTAGTGGACAGCCCTCACCAAAGACTGAACACAGCAAGGGAGGTAGGGCCTGGCCACTGCCCAGCGCTGAGCTCTTCTGTGGCAGTCTGTGATGGAGCACTGTTGGGCTGGCTGGGATTTGGCACTGCAGTTTAAGAGTCTGTGTACTCAGTCTTCCTTCCTTCACACTCTCTCCTCTTTCAGGCTTTAGACCTGCATCACAGTCTACAGCCCCTCCCCATTTCTCCTGCTCCTCTTGCCCTCTATCTTCTAGAGACTTGTTCTTTAGTAAATCTTCCACTTCAATTCAGGCTTGGAACTGAACTGATACACAGGGTTCTAATGATAACATGGAAACCAAGCAAGAATATCTCACTCTGTTTGGGGAAGTTAAAAAAAAAATGACTGAAATAATGTTCGAAGTCCTGAAAGCAAGTTAAGAGCCATGTGGCAGATAAGGAGAAGATGGCAGTCCAGAATTGGTTCATCAAGGTGAAGGGCCAGATGCAGAGCATAGCGTCCATTGGTAACTGCAGGTACTTCAGGGTATCAGGAAATGAGAGTGCCTTTGAAAGAGAGAGAGAGGAGAGTCAAAAGTTCACCAGATATATTTGATTGCGTTATGTTTAGAAAGCAGCTGCTGATGAAGCCAAAAGGAAGCAGAAGCTGGATTTGAAGAACTTTATTAGCCACAGAATTAGAACCTATTCCACCATGTGACAGAAGTCTTTCTGAGAAGACTTTTAAAATGCTTAATCCTTGACTACTCCTAGACATATGTTGTTTTCAATTTTTCATCATTTTTAATCCTGATGTACAGACCAATTTTATGCATACTTTACATTATACTTTTCAAAATAGAATATTATTTAATTGTGGGAACTTTGTACAATACAGAGAAAAATAAAAATTATTTTTATCTCAGTCACTTCACAGTAACACTATTAAATATTGGTCTATTTATCTTCACTTTAACATATTTTTATCCATGTCCTTTAAATTTATTTTTCTTTATTAATTTTCAAGAGTGATATATATATATACACACATATATATAAAATATATATATATTTTTAATATATAGTGAATAGTATGAGAGAATGAGTCTGTTTTACATATTCCTCTAGTTTGCTTTTGCCTTTTACTTTTGTTTTTGTTTGAGCTACCCAAAATCTAAACTATTACTCAATTAAATCTTTCAATATTTTCTTTTTAAAATTTAAACTTTAATTTTTATACTTAATTAACCCTTTCATAAATGTAACTATTCACTGACAAATTATTAATTTTTTCATTTTCTCCTGTTTGTAGCTTATTATATATCTTTCTAACTGCATCTGAGATTAATTTTGGTGACTTACATAAGTGAAGACGTAACTTAATTTTAGGGCATTTTCATCCCTAAATATAGTCTTTCTTTCTTCTGAAAACAATTAATTGTATAATCTATTCTTGTTGAACCAAATTTTAAGGAAAATCAAGTGTGAGTTAGAAGAAATCTGGTAAAACAAAAGCAAGAAAGAGACAGACTAGAAGTGAAGAGGTTCTCTTCCCAGAAAAGAGACTGTTATGGTGTAGCTATTAGGTATGCCCTAAAAGTTCATGTCTATGAGCCAGGAAGCCAGCCCTCACCAGACATGGAATCTGCCAAAGTCTTGATCTTAGCCTTCCCAGACTTGAGAACTGTGAGAAATAAATTTATGTTGTTTCTATGTCACCCAGTTTATAGTATTTTGTTACAGCAGTCCAAATAAATGCAGATAGAAGCTGTAACTTATAAAATTTTCTTGTCATGTAAAGAAATCTCAACTATATTAAGAGAAAAATGAAGCCAACAAGTAGAGAAACGTAGAGAGAATCCAGGTGACTGAGTCTCATTGTTCCTAAGTCTTGGCTGTACCCAAAACCTTCTCACACTTTGGTGGTTCATTGCTTCCTTGGGTTGGAGTAAATCAATTCCTCTTTTGTGTAAGGCAAGTCAAGTTGAGTTTTCGTTCACTTGTAACTAAAATGTTCTGATCACAACTAGATGCTTGTAGTTTTCTAATAAACTAAAGACAGATAGGGTGAAGAGCGTGTTTTATTTAAAAGGGAAAGGATTTCAGCATGTTTATGCTAAGAGGGAAAGCCAGTTGAGAACTGAAATCCAGTTAGGGATATAGTAGAAGAAAGTATGGAGGTGATGGGGAGGAGCCACTGAAAGCAAAAAGAGGAATAATCTGAAATATAATATAGAGATCTTTTGGAAAGAAGGAGAGACCCCTCTTCCATGCAGACAGAAGTAATTGATGGAACAGGGAGTTAGGGAATAGGAACAAATGCTAATGGCGTTTACAGGTGATGAGAAAGGAATTTGATGGAGGTCTTACCTATTGATCTTCACTTTCTCAGGTGACACTGCTTTATGAGTGTAAAGACATGTGGTGTAATTAGAAAACCTCAAAAGAATTCAAAATTTGGCATTGTTGGGGAGAGGAAAGTGAAGAAGAGGTGATCAGGGGTGTGTAGACACACTGGGTACATAGTGGATATGAGATGGTAAGTGTCTAGAGGCTCTGTGGATGTGGCAGCCCTCAGCTGCATTGATTTAGATTTGTTATTTTTAATTAAAAATTTTTAAATTAATCAACTTGTATTTTTTAGAGCAGTTTTAGGTTCAGAGAAAAATTGAGTAGAAAGTGCAGAACCTACCCATATGTCATCATATTCTACTTCTCTTTCCAATGCTCCCTCCCCACCAATGTACCCCAACTGAGTGGAATGTCTGTTACAACTTATGAACTACACTGATATACATTATTGCCCCAAGTCCCTTAGTTCATCTTAGAGTTCACTTTTGATGTTACATTCTATTGGTTTGACATGTATCTGTAAGAGGCTGCTGCCATCAGCAACTCCATCTTGCTTTATTCCAGTCCTCCTTCTCATTCTATAGATACTCCCTTTACTCTACATTCTGGGGCATAATGTTTTCAAGAATCAGCTGTCACTAAGAGATTATTATCTGTGGTCAAAATACCAGACTGTCTGACTTCAACTCTTGGGAAATGCTGTTTTCTTCACGTATCCCCTAACTTAATCTCATATGAATATTTCTCTATCTTCCCCAAACCTGGAAGGAGTATACCTCCATCCAGGTTTCTAGCATCCTCCATAAAGCCTACTTCCTTTTCCCCAACACTCATCTCTTGGGTTAACTTCTGAACCTGAATTTGATAACATGTCTACTGTTGTACGATCACTTAGAGTAACTGCACTGTCCCCAAAGTCCTCTGTGCTTTGTCTGTTCATCCCTCTTTCTTTCTAAACCCCTGGCAACCATTAATCTTTTTACTGTCTCTGTAGTCTCCATAGTTTTTTGCCTTTTCCTGAAAGTCATATAGTATTTGACCTTTGCAGATTGGCTTCTTTTAGTTAGGAATATGTATTTAAGGTTCCTTCATGTCTTTTCATGGCTTGATAGTTCATTTCTTTTTATCATAATATTGTATCCTTTGTGACACAGTTTGTTTATCCATTTAGGAGATCTTTTAGTAATTCTGAATAAAGTTGCTGTAAACATCCTTGTGTAGATTTTTGTGCCGATGCAAGTTTTCAACTCAAGAAGCAGGATACTTGTACTGTATGATTGGACATACAGTAAGATTATGCTTAATTTTGCAAGAAACCACCAAACTGTTTTCCAATATGGTTAAACCAATTTTGCATTCCCACCAGCAATGAATGAGAATTCCTGTTACTCTCTGTTCATGTCAGCAAGAGTTGATATTTGAGAAAGGTGTTGAAGGTAAGAGAGTATTTGAGGAGTGCCTCCATAGATCACTGTTGCCAATGAAACCAGGAGAGAGTTTGTTGGAAGAAATGGGGCATTTGGTAATTGGATAAGGTGGAAAAGCAGTTGAAAGAAAACACTGAGAACAAGCTTGTTGGGCACATGTCAAAGACTAAATTCTAGAAAAATCAGCATGAATGGGTGGACTGAGAAAGGAGTTTGAAGTAAAAAAGGTAAGAGGGGAACAAGAAGAGTAGTGTCAATGTTCTAATGTTCTCCCAAAAAAGAGTGGCTGAGAAATATTTACTAAATTGCTTTTAGAAGTCATTCTAGGGCTACATAAAGGTTTTCAAAGTATCCTACTCACATAGATTCCAAAGTTTTTTCACAAATTTTGCTAGTTCTTTGTCTATTTTTGTAGCAGGCTCTCAAGAAAATAAAAAAAAGGTGATAAAGCTCATATACAGAAAGCTAATTTAACTCAATAGAAATTAAGATACTGTAATGTTTAGGGGTTATAGAATAAAATTATCTGGATGAAGAAAAAATTAATGGAGCTAGAGACTATAAGATAATGCAAGTGTGTTTTGAAAGTAGAAATCCAACTTTACCCTCAATCTTACAATGCTCTTGTCCTGAGGTGCTGTTTATCCTATCAAGGGGCCCTTGTGTTGCTGTGTAGATTGATATTGTGCACCCTGCTACATCCAGATTTTCATGGATGTGCTCTAGAGGCCTTGGCCCCAGGCAAGCTGCATTCCTTTGGGGTTGATACAAGCAGGCTTTATGGAAAGCATTGTACATGGGACAAAGGGCCCGAGTAAATGCTTACGAGTCAGCCTGCTCGCCAGTTTTCAGGCAGCCTCATCCTCTGCAGGCACAGGCAACTCAAAAGAAAGAAGAACAACCATCTTATGTTTTTCAAAATCTTTTTTATTTGTTTGTCTTTACAGATACTTTGAAATATCCAAAAAAATATGCTCCTTGATACCCCTTAGCAACACTTCAAAGTGTAGAAGTTATTGAATTTGGTTTATATTTAATGCCAAGAACTAATTTTGAGAGAGCAAAGAAATTTATTATGTCCTTTCATTTAAATATGTAAATCATGAGCTTCTGAGTAATTGATCCTATTAAATTCGTCCAATGAAGTAAATATCATAGGCCTATTAAGATGAAAGACATACATTATGATGCTGAATTTTTAAGATTTGGATACATAAACATATATACATATAAATGCAAATACATTTATTTTTTTATCATTCTTTAATTTCAGTATCAACAAACAAACATTCAGGGAAATAAATCAATCTTATGTGCCTATTGAAATAAAGATTAGTGTGGTGGTGGTAAAGGCATAGATTTTGAATGATGTTGAAGTAAGAGGCATTAGGTGGGACTTGATTGCAGGAATGTAGGGCCAAGTAATAGAGAATTGTATTTGAATGACTGTAAAAGGGAAGAGGGAAAGGAGGAGACAGATACAAAAATCAATTTGTAGGAAAAAAAATTAGTTCTTTCCAAGTATCCTTTAAATTGGCATCAAGTCAAAAAGAAAAATATGGTTACATTTCCTAACTTGCAGTGTGTGTGTGTGTGTAGTATTGGGGATTGAACTCAGTGCCTTGCACATGCTAGGCAAACAATCTGCCACTGAACCACATTCCAAGCCCAACTGTAGTATATTTTAGACTTAATTTTATGGGAATTCCATAAATATACAAAAGAAGATTGACTACTACAATGAATCCAATATAGCCATTACTAAAGTCAGTGTTGCCCATATTTGTAGCTACATCTAGTTCCTCATTATTTTAAAATATCACTTACCACTTCAATATTGTGACACTTTGTTTTATTTTATGATAACAAACTTAACATGGGATCTAGCCTATTAAAAAATTTAAGAACATAATACCTTATTGTGAAACTATAGACACTAACTTGCACAACAGATTTCTGAAACTTAATTATCTTGTATAATTGTAACTTTATACACATTGAAAAACAACTCCCTTGTCCCTCTTCTCCCATTTTCTGCTAACCACCATTCTGTTATCTATTTCTATATCTTGACTATTTTAGATGTAATGTAAGAGGACTCCTGTAGTGTTTGACCTTCTATGACTGACATATTTCACTTAGAAGAATGTCTTCCAGATCTGTCCATGTTTTCACAATTGGTAGGATTTCCTTCTTTTTTAAAGATTGAAGAATATTCCATTGTACGAGTATACTACATTTTTTTTCTATCCTTTCATCTATTGGGGACAGTTGGGCTATTTCTACATCTTGGTTATTGTTTACGCTGGAATGAACATGGGAGAATAGATGTCTCTTCGAGATCCTGATTTCTTTCTTCCTTCCTTCCTTCTTCCTTCCTTCCTTTCTTTCTTTCTTTTTTTATAGACACCCAGCAGTGTAATTGCTAGGTCATATAGTAGTTCTAATTTTGATTTTTTGAGGAATCTCTGTACAGTTTTCCACAGTGACTGCACCATTTTACACTCCTACCCACATTGGACAAGGATTCTAATTTTCCACATCCTTGCCAATTCTTGTTATCTTCTGTTTTCTTGATAATATCCATGCTAACAGGAATGAGATGATATCTTATTGTGGTTTCAATTTGCATTTCCGGGATGATTAGTGAGGTTGAGCACATTTTAATATACCTGTTGGCCTTTGCAAATATTTGGAGAAACATTAATTCAGTTCCTTTGCCCATTTTTAAGTTTGGCTCTTTTTTTTTTTTTTTTTTTGCTATTGAATTTTAGGAGATATTTATATATTTTGGACATTTAACCCTTTAGAGGATATAGGATTTACAGGTATTTTCTCCCATTCTTTTTTGCTTTTTTATTTTGCCGATTGTTTCCCTTTGCTTTATGAGAGTTTTTAAAATTTAATGTAATCCCACTTGTCTATTTGGCTTTTTTTTTGCCTATTCTGTTGGTGTCATATTGACTATTTTTGTTTTGTCCTAGAAGTCAATGCCATGTACAAATGTATAAGTTCTTGTAGGCATGAAAATTCCATGAAGCCAGCAAGCAATACCATCACATAAACTTCCTAACCTTATTTTCCCTGTCTGTTATTTAGTGATGATAATAGTATCTATTCTGGAAGGTAGTTATGAGAGTTAAATTTTTAATGCACATGAAATTCTCAGAAAATATACAATGTTTGTTGTTGTTTTCATTTGCTAGTGAATAATCCTGGATGAAATGCCATGGATATAATATCATGGTTTTGTGGTTGTTCTTTCATGCTTTTTTATATATTTGATGGGAGAAAACATATATTTTAGCAGCTTACATTAATTTAAGTAATTTTGAAGGTCTCAGATCACAGCATATTGATCTGGAATATCTGCTTAATATCAAGTAGAATGTTGGTCCTACAAAAAGGAAATCATGTAGGAAGATTATAAATCAATTCATACCAAGGTCAACATTTTGTTTTCTGTATTGTTAGGGTCTGTGACAAATTCTTTCATGAATTTTGAGGAGCAGACTCAATTTTGGAAAAAAGTTAAGAGCCGTGTGCCAGCCATTCCATTGACTAGAGCAGTGACTGATATTTTGGATCAATGATAAAGTGTGAATGTGGAGTAATGGAGTCTTAACCCCTTACCATATATTAGAATCAGCTGACACGTTTTGGAGACCACAATTGTGTAGGGTACCTATATGCCAGGGATGCATACTACAGTTGTTTGGGAGTAGAGATCAATATGTGTCTTTAAAAATACAGCTGATACTGATGGATAACACAGAGTAGGAACCACTGCTTTGTTAGTACAGTGAACTTGGAATCCTCAGACTGAAATATTGGCATCAGTAATTTTTAAAATTTTCCCAGGTTGTTTCAATGTGCAGCCCACACTGAGAACTTTTGCTTTATGTTAATGAGACCAAAGCAGATCTGAAGAAGTCCTACAAAGGTTTTAGGAAACGAGCCAGCCTGAGGTGACCGCTGTGAGGGAAGAATGTCAAAATGAAGGTTCACATTCAAATGTGTTTGCTAAGATACTACATCATCTTGCTTCTACTGCATCAGATCTGGGCTGTCTGAGTTGGATACTGTGTAGAATGTGGGTTTACAAGACTATTGAAATTTGCCTGGCCAATGCATCATTCCCATGGTGGCATGGTATTTGGAGAGAAGGTGATAGTGGAGGGGAGGAAGGAGACCACAATCTTCCACAGGTAGCTTGGATTATTGAGGTCATGGAGGGTTCAAAAAGAGTGTGCATAATAAAACTCCTATTCTTGGTGTCATTCTTTTCTGTCATTCTAATTAGGATCCCAGTGAGGGAGAAAGATGAGCATTTGATGTGACAGTACAGTTTGTGTCATTATTTTCTGTCATTCTTCATCATAGTTGGAAGTCATACAAATTGTGCCTGGTGTTTTCCTAAATTTTGGTTCCTGGACTTGTTCTCATGAGTAGTAGGAGATAAAGGACTAAAATCAGACAGAAAAAAATAAGCGCGAGAGAGAATTTAAAACTTGATGAGAAATAATCAAGTGCCACTACTTCTGATTAAATAATTCATAACCTTCTCTTGCCTTGTCTTAGACTTCTCTGAGAATTCAATGAGTGCTATTGGCCTTTCTTCAGAGAAACACACAAGTCTACATATACAAAAAAGGTTTGCATACCATTTTTTTTTTTTTACAGATCTTCTGGAGTCATCACTTGACAAGTCAGTATTACACAAACAGAAATAACTGGCTATGTCTTCCCAATGTCACTCTGCTATAGCTGTAGCTGTGTGAAGTGTCAAGAGTCAAGAATATTTCTATTTTTAATTTTTGTGAAATGTAAGCATGATAGATAAGTATGAACATTAGTTTAAAAATACACTTTTTGGGGGGTATTCATTTAAATCAATCATTTCTTGAGGCAATTAGAGATGCCCAAGAATCCTGCCATTTTGGTATAGACAGAGTGATCAGAATTGAGAACAGGAGGAGAAAACAGTGAAATGTGAGAAGAAAGACATGGGAATCATTAAAGAATGGTTGTAATGAAGGGAAGCAAGGATTGGGCAGGAATAGGAAAGACAGTGGATTGAATCTGACTTTACTTTCCTATGTACATATACAAATATACCACAGTGACTCTCCACATCATTTACAACCACAAGGGTGGGATCCTAATTAGAATAAGATGTACTCCATGTTTGTATAAAGATGTCAAAATATTCTGTCATGTATAACTAAAAAACAACAACTAAAAAATGAAAATAAATAAATAAAGAAAGAACTGGTTATAGGCTTAGTAAATGTAATTCTGTTATTGTCTGGAACTCTCTAGATTCTCTGATCATTTTTGTTCATGTTGAAGGTTCTGGCAATCTAAGTTACATTAGTAGGGCAAATATGAATTAAAATTTCCCTTCTTAAGAATCTTCTGTCCCTTTAGATCCTTCTGTGAAAAGTAGGAACAATAAAGAATAGTCAAATTTTTTCTTTTAGTTCAATATTTATGTTTTTGAAAATAATATGGCTGGAATTAGTACACATGTAAGAAAAACATGAGGGGGGAAATAAGAATATTTAAATACTGAAAATATAACAAAAAAGAAAAGAAAGAAAGAAAGAAAAAACCCAAACATCTATGGTCAAGCAAGTAATGGTATTTTTTGATTATTATGATTTTTCTACAGATCAGTAATAATCTACCCTTCAGGATATGGGATCATCCACTTTCCCCCAGGAGTCATTACAGTGGCATGTTCCCCTGTTCCCAGCAACACATTTATTACACAAACTGTACTGTCACATCAAACGCTCATCTTTCTCCCTCACTACGTGTGAGCTTCTCTGTGCTTCTCCCAGTGCTCAATAAATGCGTCTATTGAAGGAAATTGAATTTATCTGAACTAGATTTTAGAGGCAAATATGACGAGTTCTAACAAGCATTTCTCAGAATGTTATTATTCATAATGTGCGTAATGACTAAACTCAAGCAACAGAATGCTAATTTTAAGTAAAAACGTGGGAGAAATGTCCCATGGATGTCCTTTTGGATACTTTTTCTCATAGTCTCCTAAAAATAAAATTCGGAACTTCATTTACGCAATTGGTCTTTCTAGATAACCATGGATCTATCTGGGGTTGTTGTCAGAGTAAAATAATTTTTTTTCTCTCTCATATTTATGTGTTCTCTGAGAACGTCTAAATGAAATGGTGACATTTGTGCAGTTTACTAGTTAGTAGTCGGCTACATATGTGTTGGAATAGTATTATGTAACCCTAAATAGTTTGAATTCCCAAAAGGACAGCAAGGATTTTTTTGGATGACATATCTTATTATTTAGGACTCTGAGGAAATCTTCTAAATAGTCTATTCACAAACAACTGCGATTTAAAAATCTTAGTTTATATTTTATTTTATTTTTCCTTTCCAACAAAGTAATAATTTAAAATTTTAACATCCAAAATACAAAACCACCTAAGTGGAAATCGTTCATGACAACATTTGCTGAAGTCCCTGTTACTTTAGATAAGGGTCAATTGATGGAGAAAAGAAACTAAATCTCTCTGTATAATCTCTTTTAGTGTCGTTTTGAAGTCAGACACAATAAAAATATATGCAATCATGATGAAAAGAAATGTGGTAGATACTATAGATTGATTTATCCAACTTCCTCTCCTCAACCCATTAAAATTTTTTTTTTTTTAAAATATCTCTTCTACAGAAGCTAAGTAAGTTTTCTTGTCTCTTGGGGCTAGAAGTGCGTGTGTTGGCCTATGAGCTGTAAGCAGAATCCTATGGCAGGTGGTGAACTTTCATTAGCATTATCCCTCTTCTTTCTTTAAACCTTGAAAAAGAGGTGACACTTGTCTTATAAAACGCCAAGAGAAACAGCGATTGCCACCCGGACATTTCCAGCCACTACATTTTTGCCTGCCGTCAACTGCCAGTAGATTTCTTTCCATAAATATGTTTCCTTATCATTAAAATCCTGCATATTCAATTATCTCTGCTTGAATTTCAAATAGCTTCTGTTCCTTTTTTTTTTCCAATGTATGTTTAAAATTCTCTGTTTAAAGCTCAGATTTTCTAGTTTTATGTTTTCTCAACCTTGCTTTGCTGTCCTCATTCAGGACATTCTATCTGGATATTTACTCCTCCTCTGGAGCAATGCAGATGCCCACTTAATATGGCAATCTGAACCATGTCATCCTTTAAGTGAGCTGTTTCTGCCTCAAAGCACCCTCTCCTCTCTGTTTCACCTCTGATGCTTCCTCTCAGCCTCACTTGGGTGGTTCTTTTGGACTTTCCAACAACAAAGACAACCAAATTCATTTGTCATAAAATTGTGTAACCAAAAGAATATATCATGCACAGCTCAAGTTCATTCCCTAAATTAATGAAGAATTGTGTCTGTACTCAGATAAAAGGTTGCCTGGTAAGTAGTATTATAGTAAATTAATTATTATCCAATGAAAATATAAAAATAAAGAATTTTCTTCCATGTATTTGCATATATAAATAAATTATTGTTTTTAAATGTGAAGATTAAGTTCATAAGTTAGAGCCTATGTCTGACAACTCTGTAGGATAAGTTAACATTGAGATTATTTGTCGCTTTGTTAAGAGGAAGAGTTGCTATTTTCTCTGGAATTGGAAGGCTTTTATGTTGAATAAATAATAAAAGCTCATCTTAATTCTCTTCTGTACTTACTTCATAAAATACTTAAAATATATGGTCTCATTTGGCATTTAAGAAAAAACTTGTGAAGCAGATGGGATTTCTTGCAACTCATAGTTGAGGGAAATGAGTTTAAACATTCATTCTTTCATTCATTCAACAGACACTTGCTGAATTTTTATTTTATATAAACACTAGGTCCTGGGAGATAGAAAGTTGAAGAAGACAGACACATTTTCTGTCTTTATATAATTTGTGTTTCCATGTACATTTAACAAATAAATAAGAAAGTTAAATAGGTTTTTTAAAGTTCTGTGCAATAAGTAAAGGGAATACATGCAAGAGGATGAAGGGCATCAGAAAATTTAAAATAGGCAATCAAGTCACATGGTGAACTAGTCTCTGGTAAGTCAGACCATACCCATGTCTTCTGCCTTTTGAACTCATGCAGTGACACATCTCACTGGTCCCTAAAGTAGGAGAGTTTTGTTTCAGCCCTGTGGCGCCAGGATCTCTATCAGTTGTATAACAGCAACCCAATTAGGTCTTCTATGTCATCATCTCTCTTTTAAAAATATTATATCTCATTAACCATTTTTCATATAACAAGATTATTTTTGAAGTGAGAATAAAAAAAGTATTTATTACAAAGGTTAATTCCGTAGCAAGATCTATGGTGGAACTGTAAAGTTTAAAAGCTAAATTTGCATGCCCAGAATTGCTGTTTGCAAAGTCTATTTTTTTTTCCAACAGATTAGGGAAAGCAGCTGAGCAAAATGAAATTCCAGTATTTCTAGAGGGTTGTTATAACGGCAGGAGTTTGGTACAATAATGTCTATTTACTGGTCCCGACACTTGGTTACCTCCCTTGTGACCCTGTGGAGCCTGAGGAAATGCATTCTGCATGGTAGTTCGGGTCTGAGAAGGTTCTAAGAACTTTCTGACAATTATGCATTGTGTTTCATTATTTATCACACTGGGGTAACGTGAATCTCTCTGATGTCCACTGCAGTCTGATCTGAGGCCCTGTTCACAAGGAAAGTCATGAGGAACCTTTATACTGCTTTCAAAGCCTTCCCCGCCCTCTCTTTTCATTTGATTCAGTAGGGCTAATGTGCTTATGATGGGAAAGTTCCATCTTGTTTTCTAGAGCATGACTCTGTTTTAACCTAGTGCCTTTGCTGTATATAACGTAACTCATGTTATCACAGATTTGGGATATTTGCTCCAGAAAACTAACATCTTCAAAGTGTAACTGAGCAGCCAGAAATGTTTCTACAAGGTCAGCTGCATTCCACCAACACCAGAAGCCTGCACATATCTGGTGGTGTAAATAAATGAGGCACATGACGTTTGAAAAAAAAATGTGGTTTTTCTTGACCTGTGCAAAATTGATTGGAATGTTTCCCTAATATTCCAACTTGCCTTTCCAAACTGTAGATAAATGCGAAATTCCAGGACTTTTAGAAACTCTCGTCTTGATTTCCTAAGTGGAACTTGTTAAGTTTACTTGATCAGGAGGCTTAAGAAAGAATATTTACTTTATTTATAACATTTCTAAGATCAACACTAGAACAAAATTATATTTATATGCATACTTACAGAGCTTAGGTTCTTTCAACCATAGAGTTTAAATTCTAGATCCACTGAAAAACAATGTTAAATGTAAGAAGTAAGGAAAGATTCTAGAATATTCCAGGGCCCTGGTGGCATTTTCTGGGTAAAAGCGGAGCTATAGAGTGTGTTCCTGTAGGTGTCAGCTGTGGGTGTGTGGTTGCTCCCTACTAGCAGGAACTGGCTGAGCAGTCCCATTTTGAGTAGAGCGGGAGGTGATAATAGTCTTTGTCTTCTTGTGATTGAATTTTAGGAGTTCCTTTTGTTTCTGTATATTAACCCTTTATCAGACTATGGTTTGCAAATATCTTCTCCCATTCTCTAGGTTTCCTTTTCACTCTGCCGACTGATTGCTTGCTGTGCAGAAACTTTTCAGTTTGAAAAGTCCCACTTTCGAATAGAGGACACAGAAACCAATCCACAAAACTACAACTATCTTATATTTGATAAAGGGTCTAAAAGCATGCAATGGAGGAAGGATAGCATCTTCAACAAATGGTGCTGGGAAAACTGGAAATCCATATGCAACAAAATGAAACTGAATCCCTTTCTCTCGCCATGCACAAAAGTTAATTCAAAATGGATCAAGGAGCTTGATATCAAATCAGAGACACGCTGTCTGATAGAAGAAAAAGTTGGCTACGATCTACATACTGTGGGGTCGGGCTCCAAATTCCTCAATAGGACACCCATAGCACAAAAGTTAATAACTAGAATCAACAAATGGGACTTACTCAAACTAAAAAGTTTTTTCTCAGCAAAAGATACAATAAGAGAGGTAAATAGAGAGCCTACATCCTGGGAACAAATCTTTACTCCTCACACTTCAGATAGAGCCCTAATATCCAGAGTATACAAAGAACTCAAAAAATTAGACAATAAGAGAACAAACAACCCAATCAACAAATGGGCCAAGGACCTGAACAGACACTTCTCAGAGGAGGACATACAATCAATCAACAAGTACATGGAAAAATGCTCACCATCTCTAGCAGTCAGAGAAATGCAAATCAAAACCACCCTAAGATACCATCTCACTCCAGTTAGATTGGCAGCCATTATGAAGTCAAACAACAACAAGTGCTGGCGAGGATGTGGGGAAAAGGGTACACTTGTACATTGCTGGTGGGACTGCAGATTGGTGCAGCCAATTTGGAAAGCAGTATGGAGATTTCTTGGAAAGCTGGGAATGGAGCCACCATTTGACCCAGCTATTCCCCTTCTCGGTCTATTCCCTAAAGACCTAAAAAGAGCATGCTACAGGGACACTGCTACATCGATGTTCATAGCAGCACAATTCACAATAGCTAGACTGTGGAACCAACCTAGATGCCCTTCAATGGATGAATGGATAAAAAAAAATGTGGCATTTATACACAATGGAGTATTACTCTGCATTAAAAAATGACAAAATCATAGAATTTACAGGGAAATGGATGGCATTAGAGCAGATTATGCTAAGTGAAGCTAGCCAATCCCTAAAAAACAAATGCCAAATGTCTTCTTTGATATAAGGAGAGTAACTAAGAACAGAGTAGGGTCGAAGAGCATGAGAAGAAGATTAACATTAAACAGGGATGAGAGGTGGGAGGGAAAGGGAGAGAGAAGGGAAAATGCATGGAAACGGAAGGAGACCCTCAGAGTTATACAAAAGTACATACAAGAGGAAGTGAGGGGAAGGGGAAAAATAATACAAGGGGGACAAACGAATGTCAGTAGAGGGGGCAGAGAGAGAAGAGGGGAGGGGAGGGGAGGGGAGGGGTGATAGTAGAGGATAGGAAAGGCAGCAGAATACAACAGACACTAGTATGGCAATATGTAAATCAATGGATGTGTAACTGATGTGATTCTGCAATCTGTATATGGGGTAAAAATGGGAGCTCATAACCCACTTGAATCAAATTGTGAAATATGATATATCAAGAACTATGTAATGTTTTGAACAGCCAACAATAAAAAAAAAAAAAAAAAAAAAAAAAGAAAAGTCCCACTTTCCACTGTTCCTTTTGTCATTTCAAAGAAATCATTGCTTTGGGTGTCATTTCAAAGAAATCATTGCCTAGATTAATGTCAAGAAGCTTTTCCCCTGTGTTTTCTTAGAGGAGTTCCCTGTTTGTTCCCTTTAGGAAAACACAGGGGAACTCATTAATTTTGAGTTAATTTCTGTGTATAGTGAAAGAGAAGATTCCAGTTCAAATTTTCTGCATTATAGTATGCAGGTCCCAGCACCAGGTATTGAAGAGACTGTCATTTCCCTGTTGGGTATTCTTGGAGCCCTTGGGGAAGATCAGTTGACTTCATATGTGTGGGTTTACTTCTGGGCTCTTTGTGCTGTTCTGTTGGCTTGTCTATCTGTTTTTATGCTGGTTACATACTGTTTGATTACAGTAGTCATGTAATATGGATTGAAATACGGAGTTATGATGCCTCCAGCTTTGTTCTTGTTCAAGATTGCTTTGTCTATTTGGGTTCTCTTATAGCCCCTGAATTCTGTACATTGTGTTGGGTATTAGCAGTATTAATCCTTTAAATTTAAAATCCTTTAAAAACACAGAATGTCATTCTATTTGTTTCTGCTTTGATTCTTTCATCAGTATTTCATAGCTTTCACTATACCAGCCTTTTACTTCCTTGGTTAGATTTTTCCCTAAGTTTTTATTTATTTATTCATTCATTCATTCATTCATTCATTCATTTATTTTGGGGGGTGCAAGTGTAAGTGGGATTTTCCCCCCTGTAGTTTTTTTTTTTCAGAGAGTATATTATTGGTAGTTAAATCACTTTCTGAAATTGTGTGTATTAATGACACTCTTTCATAACTGTTTTCTTCAAATCTGTAGCCCTGGCCCCTAAAACAATACCTAACACATGGTAGGCTCTTGATAAATATTTGGTGATTCATTAAGGGAAGAACATCTGCTGAGATAAATGATAAGGAGAAGCAATATGGTAAATTCATTCAGGATGTTTGTAGCAAAGAGAATCATAAGAAATTAGATAAGCAGTGAGGTGTAGAACAGGAAGAATGGTTCAAGAAGTTAAATTTTGGAACTAAATCAGAATTCATTTTAGACTGGGCTAGAAATAGGAGATCAACAACAAATTGTAGTCCTTGTTGGTCAAGAGTAAGGAGATCCTGTCCTAGACTTGAGCAATGCCTGGTCCAGCTGAATTTAATTTTTTTTTCTAAAGTCTTTGCAATTTATTTACTTTTCCCACATGAAAATTCATTTGTTCTGTGCATTCTGAGGCAAAAATAAAAGGTGCCTTTTATTTATAATTGTGATAAAATTTGGAAAAGATCGTATCTTTGGGTCTTTCTAATTTCTTGTGCGATTGCTTTCCTAAAAGGGGGTGGAGAGGGAAACGGGTTTCACTTTCTTATAGTTTGTAAGGTTACTTTTAGAGACAGAAGAAAGAAGCTGGGCATGCAAGGCTGAGAGAGGATATATGGAAATAAATAAATATATGGAAATAAATAAGAATGTAGTAGAGACGTGAATGTGTCCATGACAACAGAAGATCAGTAAAGAGGTAACAAAGAAGCACACAAACTGGCAGCAAATTCTGAGATCTGAAATGTTTCTTTTGAACAGAGGCCTGATAAAAGGGAGTGACATAATAACAGATAAGGAAAAAAATGACAAATATATAAACTTTTACTTACCAAGAATTTAAAAAATTTTTATTTGTTCTTTTTAGTTACACATGATGGTAGAATGTATTTTGACATATCATACATATATAGAGTATAACTTCCCATTTTTGTGGTTGTACATGATGTGGAGTTACACTGGTCATTTATTCACATATGAACATAAGAAAGTTATGTCCAATTCATTCTACTGTCTTTCCTATTCCCATTCGCACCCCCCACCGAACTGGTGAACCTCTACTCTCCGCCTCTACTATTGTGAGGCAGCATCCACATTTCAGAGAGAATATTCAGCCTTTGGTTTTAGGGGATTGATTTATTTCACTCAGCATTATAAGTCTCCAATTTATATACCAGAAAATACCACAATTTCATTCTTCTTCATGACTGAGTAATAGTTCATTGTGTATATGTACCACATTTTCTTTTTCCATTCATCTGTTGAAGGGCACCTAGGTCAGTTCCATAGTTTAGCTATTGTGAATTGAGCTGCTCTATAGTATGCTGATTTTAAGTCCTTTGGGTATATGCTGGGGAATGGGATAACTGGGTCAGATGGTGGTTCCATTCCAAGTTTTCTGAGGAATCTCCATACTGCTTTCCAGAGTGGTTGCACCAATTTATAGTCCCACCAGAAATGTTATGTGTGTACCTTTTCCCCCACATACTCCTCAACATTTACTGTTACTTGTATTCACTTACAAAGAATTTTAACTATATTTTTCTTTAATTATATTTTCTTCAAAATGCAATGAAGTTTTTTTTTTATTATAAGGTAATGTACATATAGAAATTGGTGAAAATACCAATTGAAACTGTTGAATGAAAATATATTAGAGTCTTTGGACACTTTGGGGATTTAATTAATTTTAAATGAGTAAATAGAATAACTGTAGACATGAGGGTTCTTCCTTTAGTTTGTGCCACAGTTGGGAAACATGTCTTTATCATGGGAAAATTAATTGGTTAGCTCAAAATGAAAATCAGGAGTTGAAAGGATAAATACTTTGGAGATTTAAATGGCAAGTTATAAGCTAAAAGTCAGAAGAGGAAAATCCCATGTATTCTAGGTACTGGTGTATTTTAGAAGCCGAGTGTGATTGAGGAGCTGGTGTTTAAATAGCTTCTGTGAACTTTTGAGGCTGTGAGCTTTGGGACATTCCCCGGATGACTCAGCATGGGAAACTGAAGTCAGTGTAAGCATGCAATGTGTTGTCTCTGAGAAGTTGGCCCACGACTGAGCTTTATGGAAGAAAACGGGGATCATGGAAGACACTTAGTGTCTGAACCGGAGGAAATAAGAACCACATGGAAAACATGGGAGGGGAACTTCAGAGAAGAGAACCTTATCACAGGGAGCTATTTAGCTATAGGAAAAGTTTTAGATCATTAATGACATACATTGTTGGTATCAATTACTGAAGTAGAAGGTACACAGGTATCTACGACTACCTAATATGATCAGAATAGAAAACCAATTGTAAAAGCAAGAGATTTGGGGGCAGGAAGCCCGAGTTTGAATCCCAGATCTACTTGCTTGTTTTCATTGAGGTACCCCTGCAAAAAGCTACATAAGGAACAGTGCAGTTCAATGACGTTTCACAAGAGAGATATATACATGTAAGCAGCACTCACTGAAATTAAGAATCAGAAAACTAGCACCATCTCAGAAAGTCCCCTTATAGTCTTCCTGTTACTGGCCCCCATTCTCCAAATTTCCAACACTTCCAATTCATTTTGCCTGCCTTATTGTTATCTTATATAAATAGAATAATTCAATATATATACTCTTTAGTATGTGGTTTCTTTTCCTCAAAATTATGTTTGTATGATTCATATAAGTTGTTGTGTCTAGCCACAATTTGATGGTTTTCTTTACCTAATTATGTCCATTGGATGAACTACCACAGTTTATACAATCTAAACTTGATGGGCATCTGGGCTGTTTCCAAGTTTGGGTTAGGCTCAATAGTGTTACTAGGGAACTTTCTTGTAGATTTTTTGTTGTTGTTGTTGTTTTGTTTTTTAAACATCTGAGTGAGTATGTCTGCTAGGGCAGCCATAAGAAAATAGCAATGACAGTCATGAACTAACCCAGAGTTCTGGAGGACGGAGTCCCAGCTTAAGGGGTCAGCAGGTTTGGTTTCTGCAGAGACCTCTCTCCTTGGAATGCAGATGGCTGCCTCCCCACAGGGTCCTCAGACAGCCTCTGCATTCTGGAGTCTCTTCCTCCTTGTAAAATGACAATAGTCATATTGAATTAGAACTCCATCACTCTTATTTCACTTAATCTTAATTACCTTTTGAAAGTCCTTCTTCAAATAAATACATTCATATTGGGCATTAAGATTTCAAAATGTGAACTTGGCAGGTACAAAATTCAGCCTGTAATAGCATTTCTGTGGATTCTGAATTTAGGAATAAATGCTAGGCTATTAGATTGGGTACGTTCAGCTTTAGCAGACACTGGCTGGTTTCTAAACTGATTTGTAATTCCTAATAGCAGATGAGGTTTCTAGTTGTTTTGTGATTGGGTAAATATAGTATTGTCTTTTTCATTTTAGTCATTCTGGTAGCTATAGAAATGGTATATAATTATGTTTTAATTAGCATTTTCCTGATGATTATTGAAATTTAATACCTTTCATCTGTTATTAGTTACTTGGATATCCTCATTTATTTCATAAATGTTCAAGACTTTGGACCATTTTAAAATTTAATTATTTGCCATTTTCTTATTGATTTGTAGATGTTCTCATGTGTCCTAGAAGTCAAATATTGTTTTTTTTTTTAAGTATTTTTGGAGGGCACTAGGGATTGAATCCAGGGGTACTTAACCACTAAACCACATCCCCAGCCCTTTCTAAATTTTTTTTTTTTGAGACAATGTTTAGGGGCCTCACTAAATTGCTGAGGCTGGCTTTGAATTTGCTGTCCTCCTGCCCCAGCCTCCCGAGCTACTGAGATTACAGGCATGGGCCAACATGCCTGGCTCAAATATTTTTTGTTGAATAGTGCATGTATTGCCTTTTAGTCCTTAATTATGTCTGATTAATATATATTCTTCATTTTAACAGAGAAGGTTAATATATAAACTTTTTTTTTTTAGATGGATAGTGCATTTTGTACCATCTTCGTTCAAGTCACTTTTGCTTGTCTTAAGATCATGAGGATTTTTTGTTTTTTTTCAAAAGGTTTTGTTGTTTTACTTTCATATTTAGATCTCTTAAATGTGATCAAGTAGTGCCTTCATTCATTCCTTATGTATTTTTGCATGCTTCTTGTTTGTCCATCAGGGCTAGTCTTCAAGCTCACAAAAACAAGGCCTACTTTACTCTAGAGCAGCTAACAGTCCTGGGTAAACAAACAGGGTGACAAGCTGCAATAGAGGGAGTTGGGAAGTTCTACAGAAGCACTAAAGAAGTACATCTGCCCTGAATCCAAGAACCATGCTGAAGGATTATCAGGAGAATTGCAGAAACCATACTGGGAAGTCGTAGCAGAAATAGGACAATCATTTCATGAGAGGCAATAAAAACAAATTGGAACAGCTGAGAGGAATGAAGGATAGTGTGAGAGAAAATTTGTTAGAAATATCTTTGAACTTTCAGTTGTAGCAAATAAAAACTCAAAAGCTCCTCACAGAATCCCATCACCCCAAGTTGGTGTTACTTCAAACTCAAGAAAGTAGAGACTGGGAATAATACTGTGTGCTCTCCTTGGCTATGATTTAAGGAGTTTACAAGGACTAGGAGCCATAAACTTGAGTAAACCATTGCTCTCCTGCAGGCTGGGGCCACAGAGGGGGCCTGTTTAGGTCACCAACAGGAATTTGTCTGGAAGCGCTGGGATAAGACCTGAGACCTAACCAACTCCATTATTTATTTACAAAGCTGCTGTTGGAAGTATGGATCATTGTGTTTTCCAGAACTATAAACAAACTTCTGCTCTGTTTGTTGGCATAAAAGATAACATTGAATTTTTTTGTTTGTTTGTTTTTAGTAGACTGTTAGGAGTAAAATACAGTTTGATTTAGGATTTGTGTTCATATCATGCATTTTCTAAGGGGGGTGATGGTGACCATTTACATTGGGACAGTCAGGACATTTAAGCAAATGTTAAAAACTAAAGTAAGAAATCACAACTACACAGAATTGAACAGTGAAGATGTTTATGTCTAATCCAAATCAGAGACAAATGGATATAGTAGAAGAAGTTTTAAACAATGAGTCAGAATTGGGCTCAGTTCTCACAGGTATTAGCAGCATTATCTTTTAGGCTCTCAGGTTCTGATACAAAGTATTCTTATATAAAGTATTTTTTATTTATCTAGCAAATCATATAACCATTGCATTTTTAAAATATGATATAAGTGAATGAATTCATAGGAAATAGTAAGTTTTAGGGTCTCTCTCTTGATAATTTTCTCACTCTATTTATTTTCCTTAAATAAACTTCAACTCTTCTGTGGGATAAATTTTATTACTGCTATTGACTCCCAAATCATAAGTGTATTCCAGATCATGCTGTTGAACTCTAGATATGAATATCTATATTTCCACTAGACATCACCAATTGTATATTTCCGCATTTAAATCTGACATGCCTAATCTAAACAGATTGAATTTCTCTCTCTCTTAACTGCTTCTCCTCCTGCCTTCCTGCTTGACTTAATGATGTTCAATGACTAACCCACTTACTCAATATCAAGTTGATCCGAGGTTAGATGCTGTCTCCTAAAAACCTCTGAGAAGCATCCACTTCTTTCTCTGTTCATATTCCCATAGTCCTTGATTAGGAAGCCTAAAATGGCCTGAACAGCTCTAACAGCCTTTCAAATAGATGTCCCTGACTTCAGAATATTCCCTTTGACTCAACTGCATTGTTTCAGAAAAAAAAAGATCTTTATAAAATCTAACTGAAATCCCACCACTCTCTACCTAAAATTTCACATTGTCCCAAGTATAACACGCAAACCATTTAAGAAGGTTTAACATCTCCTTGAAGATTTTGTTCTCCTTTCTAGTCTTTCTCCCAGCAATTCTACCCCAAATTCTACCTCCAGCCAGACTGAGCTACTGTCCTTATGCTGCATGCCCTATTTGTCTGACCTCGAACCTGATGTTCCCCTAACCTAAAATGATTCCTTTTTCCAAGTAGCACTGAGCTCTGTTGTTCACATCTTTGCCTCTTTGCCTGACAATATCCCAACCACCTACACAGGTTCAACTTAGAAATCATCTATTTCAAGACATCTTTTCTTTCTCCTCTAGGTCCTCTGTATGACTCAGCCACTCCCCATCCTTATTCTCTTGTAGTACATTTCTCCCTGTGCTGTGGTGCCTATTAATTGTCTGATTCCCCCACTAGATCAGAACATTTGGGGAGTACATGAATATTTACCTTCCTCATTCACATTCATTCTGTGTCTATTTGCCTCGTTCAGAACCAGATTATTTATTGATAAACACATATAAAATAAAATTATTATGTTATAATATTAAAATGCTACAATAGAACTTTAAATGAAAAGTCATAGAGGCTGAGATGCTATAGAATTTAACTATGACTGTGGGGTGGAGAAAAAAGGGACCGATGGGGACACTTAACGAGGGGAGTTCTTGTAAGACTTCAAAACAAAAAAGCTGTTTTACTTTTGTATGGGATTTCAGGAATGAACCATAGCTCAGCCCTTTCACTACTGCTATGATACATACTCTAGGGACAATGATGAAAGTCGTGACGTGAAAAAGGAGACTTTTGGGAAAAGGTCTTAAAATTTGGTGTATTACACAAGAGGATATGACATATCTCTCCCAGTGAATAAAGTTCTACAAAAAAAAATCCAAAAAGAGACTGTATCTGCTTTAGCAGTTGAAGAGGTAAGTTTAACTTACCAATATTGGTGTGCATATTTCATTAGTGCTGTGATAAAGACAGTATTATTTTGGTTTCTACAAGTTGAGAGTGTTCTTATCTTTTTTCTCTTCATTTTTTACTCCTTACAGTGGAATTTTTCCTATAATGCATTAATTCTTTCACTGCCTTTTAGATGATGTAAATTTTTAAAAATTGTCTCGAGGATCTGGTATTATTTGAACAATGAGCATGCACTGCTGTAGTGTATGGTAGTGAACTTGTATTGCTCTACAGCTCTGGATCTTTCTGTTTCTGCTTCATGTTGCCTCACATGATTCTCAGTTTTGTGTCTCACCACCTACCTCCATCTGTCTCCTAACACCATTTTTCCAGTTTCGTAGCTAATCTACTTTGGGTAAATAGATTAGATAAAGTAAACACATTATGAGTGATAATATAAATAAGTATTAGCAAATATATCTGTGTGACTACAGGATTTACCAGATTTGGGCAAATTACTTGACCACTCTGCCCCTTAATTTTTTTTACCAATAAAATAGATCTCATAGGAAAGAGTACCGAGTGGCCCCCGGCGGGACAGAGCTTCCAATCACTCCTGCAAGGTAGGCGGGCCTGCGACCCACCGGCAGAAGAGGAGCAGTCGCCTGCTGAGAGGCTGAGCCGCCCCCTCCCCCTGCGCTGGCATAGTAGAGGGAACTGGGACCAAACACAGAGCAGGCCCAGCGGCCTGCTGAGGGGCAGAGCCGCCCCCCACCCCCCTCGCCTGCCAGGTAGGGGAAGGGTGACCACCGACAGAAAAGGCCCAGTGGCCCGCGGTGGGACAGAGCTTCCAATCACTCCTGCAAGGTAGGCGGGCCTGCGACCCACCGGCAGAAGAGGAGCAGCGGCCTGCTGAGAGGCAGAGCCGCCCCCTCCCCCCCGCGCCTGCAAGGTAGTCGGAACTGAGACCACCATCAGAACAGGTCAGACCTGCAACCGAGAGACAGAACAGGCCCAGTGGCCTGAGGAAGGGTAGAGCCGCCCCCCCCCCCACGCCTGCAAAGTAGGCGGACCTGCGACCCACTGGCAGTACAGCCCCAGAGGCCTGCAGAGGGGCAGTGCCGCTGCCTGCGCCTGCAAAGTAGGCAGAACTGCGACCACCGACAGAACAAGCCTAGCGGCCCGCAGAGGGACAGAGCCGCCGCCGGCGCCTGCAAGGTCGGCGGACCTGCTACCGACTGGCAGAGCAGGCCCATCGGCCTGCCGGCGTGGTAGGCACATTGCCCCAGTTGGAGGAGGGGCAGAGCCGCCGCCCGCGCCTGCGAGGGAGACTTTGCAACTATACAAGACCAATATAAATATATAGGGGGAAAATTCAATAGCACAACAGTTTCACCAAGAAGAAAGGAACGCAAACAGTATGAAGAGACAAGGAAAGAAAGGACCACAAGCATTGCAGTTCAACTCAACGTTAGAAGAGGTAATAGCTGCAGCTGATGGAATGTCAGATAAAGAATTCAGGATATACATGCTTCAGATGATCTGGAGTCTCAAGGAAGACATCAGACAGCAAAATCAGACAATGAAAGATCACTTCAACAATGAATTACATAAACAAATCCAAGAAGCAAAAGATCAACTATACAGGGAAATAGAGGTTATAAAAAACAAACAAACAGAAATCCTAGAAATGCAGGAAGCAATAAGCCAACTTAAAAACTCAATTGAGAATACTACCAGCAGAGTAGAACACTTAGAAGACAGAACATCAGACAATGAAGATAAAGTATTTCATCTTGAAAAGAACATAGACAGCTCAGCAAGACTGTTAAGAAACCATGAGCAGAACATCCAAGAAATATGGGATAACATCAAGAGACCAAATTTAAGAGTCATTGGGATACAGGAAGGAACAGAGTTTCAAACCAAAGGAATGAGCAATCTATTCAATGAAATAATTCGAGAAAACTTCCCAGACTTGAAGAATGAGACAGAACCCCAAATCCTAGAAGCCTATAGGACGCCGAATGTGCAAAATCATAAGAGACCCACACCTAGACACATTATAATGAAGATGCCCAACATACAGAATAAGGAGAGAATTTTAAAAGCTACAAGAGAAAGGAAGCAGATCACATTTAGGGGTAAGCCAATCAGGATAACAGCTGATCTTTCAACACAGACTCTGAAAGCTAGAAGATCCTGGAATAACATATTTCAAACACTGAAAGAAAATGGGTTCCAACCAAGAATTGTGTTTCCAGCGAAATTAAGCTTCAGGATGGAAGATGAAATTAAAACCTTCCACGATAAACAAAAGTTAAAAGAATTTGCAGCTAGAAAACCATCTCTTCAAAACATCCTTGGCAAAACATTACAGGAAGAGGAAATGGAAAATAACAATGAAAACCAACAGTGGGAGGTAGGACACTAAAGGGGGGAAAATAATCAAAGTGGAAAACAAACCATGTTTAGTAACATAAATAAACAAATATGGCTGGAAGAACAACCCATATCTCAATAATAACCCTAAATGTTAATGGCTTAAACTCACCAATCAAGAGACACAGGCTAGTAGAATGGATCACAAAACAAGACCCAACAATATGCTGCCTACAGGAGACGCATTTGATAGGAAAAGACATACATAGGCTGAAGGTGAAAGGTTGGGAAAAATCATATCACTCATATGGACTTCGGAAACAAGCAGGAGTATCCATACTCATATCAAATAAAATAGATTTTAAGCCAAAGTTAATCAAAAGGGATAAAGAGGGACACTACATACTGCTCAAGGGAACCATACACCAACAAGACATAACAATCATAAATATATATGCCCCAAACAATGGTGCAGCTATGTTCATCAAACAAACTCTTCTCAAGTTCAAGAGTCTAATAGACCACCATACAATAATCATGGGAGACTTCAACACACCTCTCTCACCACTGGACAGATCTTCCAAACAAAAGTTGAAAAAGGAAACTATAGAACTCAATAACACAATTAATAACCTAGACTTAATTGACATATATAGAATATACCACCCAACATCAAGCAGTTACACTTTTTTCTCAGCAGCACATGGATCCTTCTCAAAAATAGATCATATATTATGTCACAGGGAAACTCTTAGACAATACAAAGGAGTAGAGATAATACCATGCATCCTATCTGATCATAATGGAATGGAACTGAAAATCAACGATAAAAGAAGGAAGGAAAAAGAATACATCACTTGGAGAATGAACAATAGGTTACTGAATGATCAATGGGTTATAGAAGACATCAAGGAGGAAATTAAAAAATTCCTAGAGATTAATGAAGACACTGACACAACATATCGGAATCTATGGGACACATTGAAAGCAGTTCTAAGAGGAAAATTCATTGCTTGGAGATCATTCCTTAAAAAAAGAAAAAACCAACAAATAAATGATCTCATACTTCATCTCAAAATCCTAGAAAAAGAAGAGCAAAACAACAGCAAAAGAAGTAGAAGGCAACAAATAATTAAAATCAGAGCTGAAATTAATGAAATCGAAACAAAAGAAACAATTGAAAAAATTGACAAAACTAAAAGTTGGTTCTTTGAAAAAATAAACAAAATCGACAGACCCTTAGCCATGCTAGCGAAGAGAAGAAGAGAGAGAACTCAAATCACTAACATACGGGATGAAAGAGGCAATATCACAACAGACACTTCAGAAATACAGAAGATAATCAAAAATTATTTTGAATCCTTATACTCCAATAAATTAGAAGATAGTGAAGGCATAGATAAATTTCTTAAGTCATATGATCTGCCCAGATTGAGTCAGGAGGATATAGACAACCTAAACAGACCAATATCAATTGAGGAAATAGAAGAAACCATCAAAAGACTACCAACTAAGAAAAGCCCAGGACCGGATGGGTATACAGCAGAGTTTTACAAAACCTTTAAAGAGGAACTAATACCAATACTTTTCAAGCTACTTCGGGAAATAGAAAAAGAGGGAGAACTTCCAAATTCATTCTACGAGGCCAACATCACCCTGATACCTAAACCAGACAAAGACACTTCAAAGAAAGAAAACTACAGACCAATATCTCTAATGAACCTAGATGCAAAAATCCTCAATAAAATTCTGGCGAATCGGATACAAAAACATATCAAAAAAATTGTGCACCATGATCAAGTAGGATTCATCCCTGGGATGCAAGGCTGTTTCAATATACGGAAATCAATAAATGTTATTCACCACATCAATAGACTTAAAAATAAGAACCATATGATCATCTCGATAGATGCGGAAAAAGCATTCGACAAAGTACAGCATCCCTTTATGTTCAAAACTCTAGAAAAACTAGGGATAACAGGAACATACCTCAATATTGTAAAAGCAATCTATGCTAAGCCTCAGGCTAGCATCATTCTGAATGGAGAAAAATCGAAGGCATTCCCTCTAAAATCTGGAACAAGACAGGGATGCCCTCTCTCACCACTTCTGTTCAACATAGTTCTCGAAACACTGGCCAGAGCAATTAGACAGACGAAAGAAATTAAAGGCATCAAAATAGGAAAAGAAGAACTTAAATTATCACTATTTGCAGATGACATGATTCTATACCTAGCAGACCCAAAAGGGTCTACAAAGAAACTATTAGAGCTAATAAATGAATTCAGCAAAGTGGCAGGATATAAAATCAACACGCATAAATCAAAGGCATTCCTGTATATCAGCGACAAATCCTCTGAAATGGAAATGAGGACAACCACTCCATTCACAATATCTTCAAAAAAAATAAAATACTTGGGAATCAACCTAACAAAAGAGGTGAAAGACTTATACAATGAAAACTACAGAACCCTAAAGAGAGAAATAGAAGAAGATCTTAGAAGATGGAAAAATATACCCTGTTCATGGATAGGCAGAACTAACATCATCAAAATGGCGATATTACCAAAAGTTCTCTATAGGTTTAATGCAATGCCAATCAAAATCCCAAAGGCATTTCTTGTAGAAATAGAGAAAGCAATCATGAAATTCATATGGAAAAATAAAAGACCCAGAATAGCAAAAACAATGCTAAGCAGGAAGTGTGAATCAGGCGGTATAGCGATACCAGACTTCAAACTATATTACAGAGCAATAGTAACAAAAACAGCATGGTACTGGTACCAAAACAGGCGGGTGGACCAATGGTACAGAATAGAGGACACAGAAACCAATCCACAAAACTACAACTATCTTATATTTGATAAAGGGTCTAAAAGCATGCAATGGAGGAAGGATAGCATCTTCAACAAATGGTGCTGGGAAAACTGGAAATCCATATGCAACAAAATGAAACTGAATCCCTTTCTCTCGCCATGCACAAAAGTTAATTCAAAATGGATCAAGGAGCTTGATATCAAATCAGAGACACGCCGTCTGATAGAAGAAAAAGTTGGCTACGATCTACATACTGTGGGGTCGGGCTCCAAATTCCTCAATAGGACACCCATAGCACAAAAGTTAATAACTAGAATCAACAAATGGGACTTACTCAAACTAAAAAGTTTTTTCTCAGCAAAAGATACAATAAGAGAGGTAAATAGAGAGCCTACATCCTGGGAACAAATCTTTACTCCTCACACTTCAGATAGAGCCCTAATATCCAGAGTATACAAAGAACTCAAAAAATTAGACAATAAGAGAACAAACAACCCAATCAACAAATGGGCCAAGGACCTGAACAGACACTTCTCAGAGGAGGACATACAATCAATCAACAAGTACATGGAAAAATGCTCACCATCTCTAGCAGTCAGAGAAATGCAAATCAAAACCACCCTAAGATACCATCTCACTCCAGTTAGATTGGCAGCCATTATGAAGTCAAACAACAACAAGTGCTGGCGAGGATGTGGGGAAAAGGGTACACTTGTACATTGCTGGTGGGACTGCAAATTGGTGCAGCCAAGTTGGAAAGCAGTATGGAGATTTCTTGGAAAGCTGGGAATGGAGCCACCATTTGACCCAGCTATTCCCCTTCTCGGTCTATTCCCTAAAGACCTAAAAAGAGCATGCTACAGGGACACTGCTACATCGATGTTCATAGCAGCACAATTCACAATAGCTAGACTGTGGAACCAACCTAGATGCCCTTCAATGGATGAATGGATAAAAAAAAAAATGTGGCATTTATACACAATGGAGTATTACTCTGCATTAAAAAATGGCAAAATCATAGAATTTGCAGGGAAATGGATGGCATTAGAGCAGATTATGCTAAGTGAAGCTAGCCAATCCCTAAAAAACAAATGCCAAATGTCTTCTTTGATATAAGGAGAGTAACTAAGAACAGAGTAGGGTCGAAGAGCATGAGAAGAAGATTAACATTAAACAGGGATGAGAGGTGGGAGGGAAAGGGAGAGAGAAGGGAAAATGCATGGAAACGGAAGGAGACCCTCAGAGTTATACAAAAGTACATACAAGAGGAAGTGAGGGGAAGGGGAAAAATAATACAAGGGGGACAAACGAATGTCAGTAGAGGGGGCAGAGAGAGAAGAGGGGAGGGGAGGGGAGGGGAGGGGTGATAGTAGAGGATAGGAAAGGCAGCAGAATACAACAGACACTAGTATGGCAATATGTAAATCAATGGATGTGTAACTGATGTGATTCTGCAATCTGTATATGGGGTAAAAATGGGAGCTCATAACCCACTTGAATCAAATTGTGAAATATGATATATCAAGAACTATGTAATGTTTTGAACAGCCAACAATAAAAAATTAAAAAAAAAAAAAAAAAAAAAAGAAAGAGTACCATGTCCTGTTGTAAAGAGAATTAAATAAGCCAACGTAAATAATCTCTCAGAATTGGCCTGGTATACAGTGAATGCTAGGTAAGTGTCAAATTATTACTAATTTGACTCTGAAGCAAGAATTAGCAAAACAAGTGAGAAGTGTTATTGTGATGGGTCTGCCAAAGTATTTGGGGTTCTCAGAGGGCTTCCAGAGTTGCTTCTGGGGCTGCATGAGAGGCCTGGGGTTGAGTTGCTATAGTGTAGTTGCAGGAGAGATGGCTCCTCAGCCCACAGTACCTCTGGACCTTCCTGTCTTTTGTGATCTTATATATGAGACTGAGCTCATTAAATCTGAAGTGCTGAGTGTGAAACATGTTACCACCACCTCAGGCTGGAATGGGAATTCTGTGCTTTGAGTAGAGGGACTGAGATGACTGCCTTCCTAGGGGATTTAGCAGAGGGAAAAATGGAGAAATCTTGCTATGGGCAGCCATTAGACCCTGGCTGCTGGCCACCACAGTTCTTCAGTGTGACCTTAATTTGTTGTCCAGTTTTATTAGCCTTCAATTTCTTTGCCATTGTGGGCAAACTGGACCCACAGTGACACCTGGTGAGCCAGTGCACTCTGCAGGTCACTGCCAAGGTTGTGGGCTTTATGAGATGCTGCAGGGCACAATACCTGGTCCAGGGTGCTCATGGGAAGAGGCATGCTTGGATCTGATCTGCATAAATACCAGTCAGAAGGCAATCAATCCTCCCACCCCTAATGCTTGGAGCACACGTGCTCACCCCACTTTCATAAAGACATTCATGGCCTTTTTGGGGAGCTTCTAGGGCAAGGGCTAAGGTGATGGCAATGGTGGAGGCAGTCAACAAACCTGGGAGGGAGGGAGTGATCATCTAGCTCTGACATCCCAAAGTCTTGCCAGAGACCCACACAGTAAGAAGTAAGTGTGTTTGTTTGTGCTGGGAGCAGAATCCCGCTTCTCACCCAGAGAAGCCATGAAAAGGAGTAGGTCTCCCTAGTTTCATTTCATTCAGAAAATGAGATTGCATTACTTCTGAAAGTTTGCAGCATTTTAACTTTAAGCAGGTAAGCTTGAATATTATAAAATGCACTTTGACATTTTAATTGATTTAATTTTATTGAACATGAAAAAAAAAAAACACATACCCATAAAGAATGCTTGATGGATGAAAAGACTATTTTTTAGAGCTGTCTGAAATTAGAATACTATAACTCTGAAATATTATCTAGTTAGAAAATAAAAACTAATGGTTCTATAGTTGGCCTTTGACTTTATTTTGGTTCTGGATTAATGGTACTATATTCTTTGCTACATTTGAAAAATTGCCTAAAACATATCCCTTAGCCAGGTGCTGTGATGCACGCTCACAATCTCAGGCAGGAAGATAGCAAGTTCAAAGCCAGCCTCAGGAACTTAGAAAGACCCTGTCTCAAAATAAAAAAAATAAAAATGTCTGGGAATGTGGCTCAGTGGTTAAGCACCGTGGGTCAATCTCTGGTACCAAAACCAGAACAAAACAGAATGAACAAAGCACCCCCCCCCCAAAAAAAAAAAAAACATATCCCTTGTTTTTTTTTTTTTTTTGGAGGGGGTGAAGAGGTAATGGGAACTGAACTCTGGGGCATTCAATCATATT
Organism: Marmota flaviventris; assembly: GCF_047511675.1. Lineage (NCBI taxonomy): Eukaryota > Metazoa > Chordata > Mammalia > Rodentia > Sciuridae > Marmota > Marmota flaviventris. The sequence goes on along the minus strand of NC_092501.1, from coordinate 96,675,355 downwards.
AGAGACAGGGTCTCCCTGAGTTGCTTAGTGTCTCGCCATTGCTGAGGCTGGCTTTGAACTCGCGATCCTCCTGCCTCAGCCTCCCAAGCCGCTGGGATTATAGGCATGCAGCACCTTGCCCTGCCATATCCCTTGATGATTAAATTCACTTGTATGTTATCACCATAGCTCCTGAATAAGAAATTTAATTTTCTCTCCTTAATTCAGTTTGGTGTTTTGACATATCCCTAGGTGGTCCCCTCCAGAGGCAGGCATTATTTGTCTGTCTTTCCTATCCAGTGCTTATCACATACTTTTGCTTAATACATGTTTCTTAGTATTTACATATAATCAGATACCTGGGTACCATTCTCAAATATTGTTTCTCAATGTTAGTTTGGAGCACTTGTAAAAATAATAGCATTGGAAAAATATATTTTAAAGTAAAAAATCTTTAAAATGCATATAAACATCCCAAAGTAAGGTTCTCAAGTACTCCTACAACAGGATCTTTTTCCATCTCTATGGTTTGACTTTAGAGCCCACAGAAGCTACCACAATTGTGCACCCACCCCCCAGTGCCACACTTTTATTATACTCCTGAAAAGTTAATGAAGAATCTCTTCCTTTTAGAAACAGAAATAAGCATGCTACACGTTTGTATTTTTTTTTTTACAGAAAATATTTTATTGATGGTTGAAGACAAAATAAAATACACATAAAGTTCCCTTCCCGCCTTATTAAGAAAAATACAACACTGAATTCAAGTATTCAGTCTAGAACTTTGCTCCACTGTTGAGCTTCAATGGTGACCTGAAAGTCACTAAACAGAACCCAGGATAAAAGACAACAATGTATATAATTAAAGAAATCAGATATTGCTTATGTAAACTATGTGTCTACCTAGAGAATTAAAAATAAATCCAATTCTGATTTTTCACCATTGTTTCTATACTGAAGAAATACAGTGGCTTATTCTTTGGTTTGAGAAGCTATTCTGATGGTCCTTTTTCCCCATTATGCAGAGATGGGATAAACATGTCTGGTTCAGGATAGTGAAAGACTTTGCTAAGGCACATTTTGCAATTAAAGAAAAGTCAGCCAAAATGATCACTTTGTTCAGCTATTTGCTAAATTTTTGGTCTGAATGGTAAATAAAATATTAATAAAAATAACATATAAACTTTCCTTAATGAGATGTAATCAATAAAAACAGTTATATCATTTACTATAAACATGTCCTATTTCATTATTTTCTTGCTCTCTATAAAGTTTACTGTGTTATTGCACTTTTGTCTAACTTAAAATGTCTTTGAAAATCAATTCTCTAATACTAATTTTGTATTTCACATTATTAATGTCATTAATATAATTTTCCTATAAGTATGAAACATCTGGAGGATGCATGTATAATGAGTGCTTGATATAATACAGCAGCAAATGTCAAAGTAACTGCTCAAAAAAAGTCTATAAATTTTTTGACACTTTAAAATCTAGCATATCATTTTTCTCCAAATACTGTGGTAACAAAAGTCACCACAGGTTAAAAAAAAAATTAAGACATCACTGTAAAGATTATGTAGGAACTTTATCATAAATTCCTGAAATATTTTACCCCTATGTTTAATCTAAATGTAACTTAGCACTACAAAACATTTATGAAAAGAAATTTACTTTAAAAGGCATAAAAATTATTAGCATAAGAAAAATACTGTACCTCCAAAAGAAGTTAAAGTCTCTCATTAAGTTATCTCAATAAAGACAGAACTTGGCCAGCCAAGTTACTATGCATGCCTTAAAACTACATGAGGCTCAGGATCAACTAAAAGATCTTTTTGATACACTTAAAAGTAGTCACCAAACAAATTAATTTCTCTTAAATAAATCTTTAAACAAATATTCCTGCCTAACCCCTCTTCATATGGAACCACTCAGATGGCTCATATTTTAAGTAGCTCAAAGGTACGTAGTTACTGCAAGGCAAAGTGTTATGTGGTTTGCAAACTGTAAAATAAACATATATAGAATATAAGTTTGAACTTGATATTGAAAAACTCAGTAACATATTCATCTAAAAAAAAACCCTATTAACGGAACAAAATATATTTTATTTTAATTCCAGTAGCAGAGTCAGGCCCAGAAGAGTCAGAGTTGCACACAGAATGCTCAGCACCAGGAGGAGAAGTCAGACTGGGGCTGCTCGGTGCTAATGCTAGCACACAAGCCCCTGCCGCATCTGAATGATCTGTAGTAAGGCTGCCTGAACATCTTCATCCATGTGACCAGCCAGCTGCTGCTGCAGGGCCTTCACTTGGTGCTGAAGAGTGTCAATCAGCTGGCTCTGCCTCTTGGTGGGGCTGCCACTTGTGTATGTGAGTTGGGAAAGGCCGTTGAGCGCCTGTTTTATTTTTAAAAGCCAGCAAACTCCAATAATGCGCCATAGGTAGACGTACATGAGAGTAGAATTAGCAGACCTTCCCTCTGTGTCTACTGCAGCCATGCTCCATCTTTGCTCAGTTATCACTAGTGTACTACAGCCCCTGCCAAGACAGGACAAGGGGGAGGTGTGGGCTGACTGGGTGCCAGTTCATTCCCTAGACATGAATGAGAATTCTTTCCCATCAGGAATTGATTGGGTGTGTTTAAGGCCACAGTGGACAGTGGCCTCTTCTGTTGTTATGGCTATATAGTGCACACCCCTTCTCCAGCACTCTTAAGGAGACTCAGAACATGAGCAGAACAATTACAACAATGGATGCACACGACTGTGTCAAAACAGGTACATTTGAGGATTTCTCCATTTATTCTCTTTTAAGGTTATTTCATGTGGCATGACATCAAAACTGGCATCAATAGTTTAGAACAAGAGGCATGGAAGAGGGAATGGTGGAATTGAATGTTTTCAAATCTACTAAATGGGATAAATGCCAGAACATTTGTTTTGCAGTTGCTAAATAAAATGACTGCAGATTAGCTTGAAGGAAAAGAAAAACCTCTGAGACACACCTATTTTGCCTGAAAGGCCATTATCTATTTATATACTTGCAAAAGCTATTGTCTGCTAAATTTAAATAGCAAGAATGCCAGGAAAACTAGGTAGCATTCTAGCTATTGAAAATGGGAAATATTCGCAATATGTTCTTACATTCATAACATTAGAGCACAAACATAGTCTCCCTCTTCCCTTGTCTTCCTTGACTTCGCAGCCACAGGAAACAATAATAACGTATAATTTTTATTGGAGTATGTGCTAACTTCAGTGACATTATGCACAATTTAATGATTAGAAAGTAACCAAAAAACTATTAAAGTCATCTCTATAATCAAGAAATTAAGAAAAAAATCCAGTTATGTCCTGTACTCATCTTCCATGATGGTCCAACTAGGTACTTGCCCATGGTGATTGTTGACGGATTGGAAAGTCCTTTCATTTTTTGGGAAACCACAGTCACTTGCTAATTTTAGCTGTAAGAACTGCTTTTCCACCCCTCATCAGAAAGCTTAGGTAGAGCTCCACAAACTGTATTTTTTCCTGCTTGTCCCCACTCACAGGTTTTTTAATCTACTTAGGGAATAGGAAAAATGCAGGAGTCTACTTTGGGGATCAATCAAAAATCCTTTTGAAACTCTGATCTGTACAGAATGAGTGTTGTCAGGAGAGAGAAGCAAAATGGAAATGACAAGGATTGGGGGTTTTCCTCTCCTTCTTCAGCACAAATCTTCTGGGCTTACAACCTTCAAAATTCCATTATAAAAGTAAGATGACCACATTATTAAAAAATGAAAATAATACAAATATTAATTCATGTTCCCAATAGATCACTCCACGACTTTGCTTTCAGGTTGAAAACTAGCAATTTAAAAAATCATGTCCAATTGAGAAAAAACATAGAGTCATAAAATAAGAGGAACACAGGATATGAACTTCACTGAAGCATTTTGAAAAGGAAAATTAACAACCACTGCTTTATAGCAAATATCAGATCTCATCAGCAAGGTAGAAAAGTGGGAAATTATCTTTGAAGAAGTCACAGGCAGACTGGCACAGTTATTAAGAGCATGGATGTTCTAATCAAATTATCTGTTTTTGAAACCTGACAGTATCACAGAATTCTAGTAATACCCAAGGTACCTATTCCATCCATTTTTTTAGACTTTGATGAGGTAATATTGGGGAGCACTTAGAAAAGATTATAATAGTATTCAATACAATTAATTATTATTACTCTTCTCCACTAATGTTTTTAAAGAAATTCTAACCACAAAGAATAATAATAGTATTTCTAGCCTTTGAAATGCTCATTAAGTAATAATGAATAATACATTCCTTTTTCAAATGGGAAACCAAATTTAGTAAATCTCTTAGAATCATTGTATTTTGAAAAAATGTATTTTGAAATTAAAACTCTTTCAAAAAACAAACCTGTGCTTTTCTATGTTCTACACTATCACTTGAAAGGGGGTCACTGTTGTATCAGGAGTTGAAAATCACAATCACCATGATTTACACTGACTGCAGATGTTACTGGTGAGAGGAAAATCCAAGTATATCTAATTTCATCACTAATAAATCTATGAGTGCTAATGGATCTGCTTTGGGTTTCAGTATAAGGAATGCTCTTTATGCAAAATGTTTTTGTTTAATTTTATAATTTCCAGCTTGAGGGCTATTTCTTATTCTTTGGAATTGATAAGGCAGCCAATTTCCTGCCCTAGAGATTTAGTCTTATTTTATCAAATACAACTCAAGTCTCCTTTCAACTTAAGTCATGATAATTCTCCCTCTGCAAATCATCTGTGATTATCTGTGGTAAAAAGTACAACTTGTTTCTCTGGTAAAATATTCCATTTTAGAATTATTTCCTCTTTCTTCCAGAAGAATATAAATAAACGCTTCCTATGTGACTATTTGGTTTTCTTCAAAATACACTAGCATTTATTTGTTACGGCTACAGTCTCTCTTCAAGGAGAGAAGATGCTGTGTACCTCTTAATTTAGCAGCACTTTTTGTTCAGATTTACAGATAAGGCACAATACAGGTTTAAATATAAAGAGAGGAGGCTGTTTCTCACAGAGCATGCTAGTTTTCATAGGATGAGAAACTGGCCCCATGGTGTTTGATAAAAAAGGAATTCCTAGTATGGAGATATTTTTAGCACATCTGGTGAAACATCAGTTCCATCCACATTTCCTCAGCATGTTGTGCGATGTTCTCCTTCCGACATTCCAGGATTGGTTTGTTACCCAAAGTGACAGGGACAAATCACTTAGGGCTTTTCTCTCATCACAACCTGAAAATGAAAAGCCATTATTATTATTACATTCACATGTGTTTTTCTGTTTTTATAGAAGTCACAACAGAATTTGACCTCTGCTACAAATTATTGCACGTACAAAGAGATGAACCCACCCTTCTTGAATTTTTTTGAAATTTGTTTCATGACAGTAACATCTGTATGTTTAAATCACATTTATTTCTGTCTATTTCAGATACGGCTCCTAGTTTCTAAAAATCAGAAGCTTGTGTTTGCTTTACTAATTCTATTTCTTTTCCTAACAAATAGTTTTGGAATTCTTTATTCACTGAGATCTTGGTTAAAAGACTATGAATGTTTTCTCTTGTTTGTTTGTTTTTAAATCTGTCAAACAAAATCTTAGTCAAAATATTAACTGCATGCCTATGTATACAAAGTTTTATTATATTATAATTTTTCTCACACATGATTTGTAACATCTCAAGTTCTCCCAAACATTCCATTTTTATTCCATGGCAGGTTGATAATCTCTAGGCCAAAATTAAAATTCTTCTTCATATATAGGGAGATATCAAATTTGTAGGTGAATAATGTAAATTGGATGAAATTATTTTAGGTAATTTTCTTTTGACTAGAACTACTTCTGTCACTGTTCAATTAAGTGCTTAATAAACTTTTGTCAGATTTTATTTCAAAGGTATTATTAATAATAAGAGACTTTCAGGAAGAAAATCTGGGTTATAGATATGAGTAGTTGAAATATAAATGTGTATGTTTATACTTATGTTTCATGCATGTTTATACATTATATAATAGAACTTGGAGATATGTTTGCCTGTGTGTATGTATGCATAATAGCATTTATGGTCACACTATAAAATACCTTTCTAAAATCAGGACTCTAAAAGTTGAATATCATACAAGACTACATCCTTTGAGTTACAAAAAGAGTCCTTCAAGTTTGTAGATTTGAGATTTTAAGCTAAAAAATTTCAGTGACATATTTAGAAAATTTTACAACAATTGAGCACCAGCTTTTAAAAAGGAGTATCATAATATTGCAAAAGTGAAATGACTCAAAACAAAACCTAGACAAAATAGAAATAAATGGAAAAAATTAAATTTAGGTTTATTTCAAAAGCACATATCTTTTGCATTAAGGAGAAGGTGTAGCCCTAACAACCATCTTTGCCTCTCAAATATTCAGAATACATTTTTAGGACATTGTGGCAAAACTTAAATGTCAGTGTCTCATTATTTTTGAAAGATCACCTCTTTTAAAGACATGACTGATACTAAAGAACAGATGCTGTTCTTTTCCTAGGGACTCAGACACAAAGTCGGTTTTAGGTTCATTGACTCAGACGAGTAAGATGTATAATGTTCTTCCATTGCTAGGAAGAGTTCAAATGTTCTTTTTTGGAATTCTGGGAGGAATAGAAAATCAACTGCTATTTTTTTTTTCCTGCTCGAGAAAAGTTACCTAAGAGCAAAGCACTTCTGCTATTATGACTCCTTCAAATATTTTTCTTCCTTTTTTTTTTATAATATACCAGCTCTTTCATTTATCTGAGAATTACTAAGTACTTCTCTTTCTGATTCATGGTTAAGAATTCATTTTGATATTAAAATGAGAACCGTGTTTTGTTCTCAATGAGAGTGAGCCCATCCCAGGCATATATTAACACCTTGTCAAATATGTTAAGCCAAAATGAGACATAGGGAGATAGTGTCCCTCCTTCTGAACAGCACTTTCATGTGTGGGTTCTTGCTGAGGGTCAGGAAACTGCCTTGGCATGTACTTTTGTGCCTTGTTGGTTTCCTGAGCTAAGTCAGGGATTAGGATGAGAGGTGTGGTTGGAATCTCTTCCTGAAGATCATGATTCTGGGCCACAGAGGAATCAAGACTGACGGTTCCCACAGTGTAGCCAGAAAAAAAAAAAATTAATTGGGCCTGCATCTCTGACATTTAGGCATTCCCTTGGGTATTATATGTTGGGCCTGCTATATTTTATCTTCCTAGTTTAGGCTGTAGCTGTTTAGAGCGTTGAACAAATATTTTGTTCTTACTTAATGCATACATATTTTCTGAACTCTAATGATAGAGAATAGGAAAATAACCACATCATTTTGGTCCATAGTCTACTGAGAATGTGCTTCCTCTCTCCTTGCTAGGTAATCTCCAGAGCCACACTTTCTTATAAACTACTTTTAAAGAGATTACAAAGTGATAAATTTGTAGATTTTTTTTTTCAAAATGAGGGTTTGTGCTAATGCTTTATTTAACCAAACCATTTTGGGGGATTTATTTATCATCATGGAAAGGTCAGAAAGAGCTTAAAATCAGGCAGAAGTTTATCTGTTCAATTCCACAAGATAAAGTGGCATCTATGATAAACAAGTCTGGATAGCAGCTGTTAGAAGTTTTAGAAATTTATTCTAATCTCTCATTTCTTCCTATAACTTGAATTTCAATGCATTTCAAAGTTTAAAATGCCATGCCCTTGAGGAAAATATAATGGGGGCTTTGGAAGCAGATGAATCTGACCTGACTCTACTACTAACAGTTGTACAACCTGAGACCAACATCCAGCCAGAGCCTAGGCACCTGTAAAAGAGCGTGGTCACCACTGGCCTGCAGCGGGGCGATGGTGAGAGTTATGGCAACATGCACCGGGCCCAGGAACCCATGTTGCTTCTAGAAACATGCAGAAAGTGATAACTGACCTTATTTTCAAGCATTAAACAAGGCCAGACCAATATGTGCCCTTCACAGTAGAAGGATCTCAAATTCTCTGTACAGTTAAAATAGCTAAAGAAGTCATCCTTTCTTAAAAAATATGGTTAATACTCTAAGCAGAGCTGAATGTTGACTAAAATAAACAAGCCTAGTAGTTATAATAGAAATTCTGATTATATCACTTGGTATTCATCATACTCAAGAGCAAGACCAGTCCCAGACACAAGTGAGAAATTACTTCAATCTCCTTTGCCATGTTCTCATCTCCCATTCAGGTGTTTCCAGGACTCACCCTAACTTGCCAGAGCCTCTTTTTCTGCCTTGACATGAGGGGTCTAATTTAGTAGGAAGCAAAGACTCCCTGATACTGTTTAGATCCCTGTCAGCTCACCAGCTCCTCTGCCTTTGAATAGGGGTTTTAAACCCAGTGGTGGTCAAACCCAGAATCACACTGTCTCCTGAGGAAGATGCTGCTCTGTAGCTACCTTCTCCCCTAGAGAGCTCATCCATTCTTGTGACATTACCTTCCATTTCTTTCCTTATGATTCTTAAAAATATGGATCAAGGCTATAAGTGCTCCTCTCTCCCAGGCTCTGGTTCTGCATCTTCTTAGTGGAATTTTCACTTACTCAGCAGGTGCTTGCAAGACATCCCTTATGGGTCAGGCTAGGATCAATACCTGAAATGTATTTAAAATAGTGCATGTTTCCTGTGCCTGCTGAGAGGTTCTTTTACTCTTCTCCATGATCATTTTGTGCTCTGATTTTTTACTGCTGTGATCTGGATGTAGTTTGTCCCCCAAAGGTTCATGTGCTGGAAGCTTAGGGCCAGAGTGTTAAGGTGGTAGAACCGCTAAGAGGTTGGACTTAATGCAAGGTAATTAAGTCATAGCGACCTTACTCTCATGATTAGACTGATGCTCTCTGGAGGGACTGGGTCAATTCTCCTGGAAAATGGGTTGTTCCCAGGTGAATTCGACTATCTCCCCAAGGTCTCTTGTACACTTGCCCAGGTATCTCATATACTTCCCCTTTCCGCACACAGCGGGTTCCCTTTCTATGTCTCTGCCATCTTGTGACCAGCTGGGGATCCCTCACCAGGACATTTGTGCCATGCTATTTGGACCTTCTAGCCACCAGAATTGTGAGCCAAATAAACCTTTGTTTTATGCATTACTCAGCATCAGATACTCTGTCTTAGCAATGTAAAATGGACTATGGTGGTCACTAAGTTCTATCATTTGTTCCTTTAAATAATGGCCATCATCTTGTATTTGGGAGATACTCTAACTGGCTAACCCAGAAACAAGACTCTTCCAGCTCCAATGTGTTGCAAGCAGCACACACATGCTGATCACCTTCCTCTTCACCTCCTCCCTGGCCCATAGGAGCTCTGGGCTTGGCCAATTTACAGCTCTTTGACTTTGAACAACTCATTCACTTTCCTCTTGGTTTATTCACCAGCAAAACACACAATTAACATCTGTTCTACCTTGTGGAATGGTTGTAATAATCAGTTGAAATGGTACCTAGGAAATCATGTTAGATACCATATAATATTTATATTTCACTAGTATGAATAGTTTTGTTTTTTTCCTCATTTTGTCTGGAGTCAGATTTGAGTTCAAATCTCAAATACTCTCTTCTTAGTCACATGAACATTAGGCAACTTAACTTCTAAGAACCATCATTTTATCATTTATAAAATGGTAATATGAACCTCCCTACAGCTTAGTGTAAGTTTAAATTGACAAAAAAGCTGGGAAAGTCCCAAAGAATGTGCTCAGAGTCAACTTTCATGCCTTAATATCAGCTTTCTTCCTGTTCTTATTGGCTCCATTTTAACTTTTATAAGTCTTTTTTTTTTTTAATTCTCACTAAACAGTTTTATTTGTTTTTTGGACTAGCCTTCTATTCTGTAGGCAGATTGATGAATGTATTTGTTTTCTGTGGCTGCCACACAAATAACTAAAAGCTTAAAGACATAAAACCATGCAAATTTATTTTCTTACAGTTCTAGAGGGCAAATTCTAAGCTCAGTCTCCTTAGCTCAAGTGAATGTGCCTGACCCTCCTAGAAGCTCAGGGACAATCTATTTCCTTGCCTTCTTTGATTGTCTTTGCATTTTCTTCCATATACCTTTCTATGCATATATAGATTAAGCTTTTTCTTAACAATTAATATCATGTTTTATGAGCATTATTGTGCTTGTTGGTTTCACCTTCCCAATTAAAGTCTTTTTAAAAGTCCTCAGTTTGGGCTAATAAAATTTTAATGACTAAAAGGTAAACTAATTCATACTATTTGGCATATGAAATGTATTCATAGAAAAATACAGACTATCTCAAGTAGATTTTTTTTTCTTTTTAAAAATATTTTTATTTTTTTAAAATTTTTTATTGTTGGTTGTTCAAAACATTACATAGTTCTTGATATATCATATTTCACACTTTGATTCAAGTGGGTTATGAACTCCCATTTTTACCCCGTATACAAATTGCAGAATCACATCAGTTACACATCCATTGATTTACATATTGCCATACTAGTGTCTGTTGTATTCTGCTGCCTTTCCTATCCTCTACTATGCCCCCTCCCCTCCCCTCCCCTCCCCTCTTCTCTCTCTACCCCCTCTACTGTCATTCATTTCTCCCCCTTGTATTATTTTCCCCTTTACCCTCACTTCCTCTTGTATGAAATTTTGTATAACCCTGAGGGTCTCCTTTCATTTCCATGCAATTTCCCTTCTCTCTCCCTTTCCCTCCCACCTCTCATCCCAGTTTAATGTTAATCTTCTTCTCATGCTCTTCGTCCCTACTCTGTTCTTAGTTACTCTCCTTATATCAAAGAAGACATTTGGCATTTGTTTTTTAGGGATTGGCTAGCTTCACTTAGCATAATCTGCTCTAATGCCATCCATTTCCCTGCAAATTCTATGATTTTGCCATTTTTTAATGCAGAGTAATACTCCATTGTGTATAAATGCCACATTTTTTTTATCCATTCATCTACTGAAGGGCATCTAGGTTGGTTCCACAGTCTTGCTATTGTGAATTGTGCTGCTATGAACATCGATGTAGCAGTGTCCCTGTAGCATGCTCTTTTTAGGTCTTTAGGGAATAGACCGAGAAGGGGAATAGCTGGGTCAAATGGTGGTTCCATTCCCAGCTTTCCAAGAAATCTCCATACTGCTTTCCAAATTGGCCGCACCAATTTGCAGTCCCACCAGCAATGTACAAGTGTACCCTTTTCCCCACATCCTCGCCAGCACTTGTTGTTTGACTTCATAATGGCTGCCAATCTTACTGGAGTGAGATGGTATCTTAGGGTGGTTTTGATTTGCATTTCTCTGACTGCTAGAGATGGTGAGCATTTTTTCATGTACTTGTTGATTGATTGTATGTCCTCCTCTGAGAAGTGTCTGTTCAGGTCCTTGGCCCATTTGTTGATTGGGTTATTTGTTATCTTATTGTCTAATTTTTTGAGTTCTTTGTATACTCTGGATATTAGGGCTCTATCTGAAGTGTGAGGAGTAAAGATTTGTTCCCAGCATGTAGGCTCCCTATTTACCTCTCTTATTGTTTCTTTTGCTGAGAAAAAACTTTTTAGTTTGAGTAAATCCCATTTGTTGATTCTAGTTATTAACTTTTGTGCTATGGGTGTCCTATTGAGGAATTTGGAGCCCGACCCCACAGTACGTAGATCGTAGCCAACTTTTTCTTCTATCAGACGGCGTGTCTCTGATTTGATATCAAGCTCCTTGATCCATTTTGAATTAACTTTTGTGCATGGCGAGAGAAAGGGATTCAGTTTCATTTTGTTGCATATGGATTTCCAGTTTTCCCAGCACCATTTGTTGAAGATGCTATCCTTTCTCTATTGCATGCTTTTAGCCCCTTTATCAAATATAAGATAGTTGTAGTTTTGTGGATTGGTTTCTGTGTCCTCTATTCTGTACCATTGGTCCACCCGCCTGTTTTGGTACCAGTACCATGCTGTTTTTGTTACTATTGCTCTGTAGTATAGTTTGAAGTCTGGTATCGCTATACCGCCTGATTCACACTTCCTGCTTAGCATTGTTTTTGCTATTCTGGGTCTTTTATTTTTCCATATGAATTTCATGATTGCTTTCTCTATTTCTACAAGAAATGCCTTTGGGATTTTGATTGGCATTGCATTAAACCTATAGAGAACTTTTGGTAATATCGCCATTTTGATGATGTTAGTTCTGCCTATCCATGAACAGGGTGTATTTTTCCATCTTCTAAGATCTTCTTCTATTTCTCTCTTTAGGGTTCTGTAGTTTTCATTGTATAAGTCTTTCACCTCTTTTTTTAGGTTGATTCCCAAGTATTTTATTTTTTTTTTGAGGATATTGTGAATGGAGTGGTTGTCCTCATTTCCATTTCAGAGGATTTGTCGCTGATATACAGGAATGTCTTTGATTTATGCATGTTGATTTTATAGCCTGCCACTTTGCTGAATTCATTTATTAGCTCTAATAGTTTCTTTGTAGACCCTTTTGGGTCTGCTAGGTATAGAATCATGTCACCTGCAAATAGTGATAATTTAAGTTCTTCTTTTCCTATTTTTGTGCCTTTAATTTCTTTCGTCTGTCTAATTGCTCTGGCCAGTGTTTCGAGAACTATGTTGAACAGAAGTGGTGAGAGAGGGCATCCCTGTCTTGTTCCAGATTTTAGAGGGAATGCCTTCAGTTTTTCTCCATTCAGAATGATGCTAGCCTGAGGCTTAGCATAGATTGCTTTTACAATATTGAGGTATGTTCCTGTTATCCCTAGATTTTCTAGAGTTTTGAACATAAAGGGATGCTGTACTTTGTCGAATGCTTTTTCCGCATCTATCGAGATGATCATATGGTTCTTATTTTTAAGTCTATTGATGTGGTGAATAACATTTATTGATTTCCGTATATTGAACCAGCCTTGCATCCCAGGGATGAATCCTACTTGATCATGGTGCACAATTTTTTTGATATGTTTTTGTATCCGATTCGCCAGAATTTTATTGAGGATTTTTGCATCTAGGTTCATTAGAGATATTGGTCTGTAGTTTTCTTTCTTTGAAGTGTCTTTGTCTGGTTTAGGAATCAGGGTGATGTTGGCCTCGTAGAATGAATTTGGAAGTTCTCCCTCTTTTTCTATTTCCTGAAGTAGCTTGAAAAGTATTGGTATTAGTTCCTCTTTAAAGGTTTTGTAAAACTCTGCTGTGTACCCATCCGGTCCTGGGCTTTTCTTAGTTGGTAGTCTTTTGATGGTTTCTTCTATTTCCTCAATTGATATTGGTCTGCTTAGGTTGTCTATATCCTCCTGACTCAATCTGGGCAGATCATATGACTTAAGAAATTTATCGATACCTTCACTATCTTCTAATTTATTGGAGTATAAGGATTCAAAATAATTTCTAATTATCTTCTGTATTTCTGAAGTGTCTGTTGTGATATTGCCTTTTTCATCCCGTATGCTAGTAATTTGAGTTCTCTCTCTTCTTCTCTTCGTTAGCATGGCTAAGGGTCTGTCGATTTTATTTATCAAGTAGATTTTTAAAGATCATTTTTATTAAGATATAGTTTATATAGGATAAAATTTTTGTATTTTAAGTGAAAATTTGAGGACTTTTAATTTTGTACCAGGGATTTAAATGTAATTGTTTACCGTTTTCTTATTGATTTGTAGAAGTTCTCATGTGTTCTGGAAATCAAATATTGAGATTTTTATTATTATTTCTATTTATATATGACAGCAGATTGCATTACAATTCCTATTTCACATATAGAGCACAGCATATCTCTTGTTGTATACAAAGTATATTCATACCAATTCGTGTTTTCATACATGTACTTTGGATAACTTTGTCCTTCACATTCCACCATCATTTCTAACCCCATGCCCCATCCCTTCCCCTTACATTCCTCTGCCCTATCTAGAGTTCATCTATTCCTCTCATGTTCCCCTCCCTACCCCATTATGAATCAGCCTCCTTATATCAAAGAAAACATTGAGCATTTGTTTTTTGGGGGATTGGCTAACTTCCCTTAGCATTATCTTCTCTAACTCCATCCATTTGCCTGCAAATGCCATGATTTTATTCTCTTTTATTGCTAATATTCCATTGTGTATATATGCCATATTTTTTTAATCCATTCATCTACTGAATTGTGCTGCTATAAATATTGATGTGGCTGTATCCCTGTAGTATGCTGTTTTAAGTCCTTTGGGTATAGACTGAGGAGAGGGATAGCTGGGTCAAATGGTGGTTCCATTCCAAGTTTTCCAAGAAATCTCCATATTGCTTTCCATATTGGCTGCACCAATTTGTAGTCTCACCAGCAGTGTATGAGTGTACCTTTTCCCCCACATTTTCACCAACACTTATTGTTGTTTGTCTTCATAATAGCTGCCATCCTGACTGGAGTGAGATGAAATCTTAGAGTAGTTTTGATTTGCATTTCTCTAATTGCTAGTGATAGTGAACATTTTTTCATATATTTGTTGATTGATTGAATATACTCTTCTGAGAATTGTCTGTTCAGGTCCTTGGCCCATTTATTGATTGGGTTATTTGTTTTTTTTTTTTTTTTTTTTTTTTTGGTGTTCAGTTTTTTGAGTTCTTTATATACCCTAGAAATTAGTACTATATCTGATGTGTGAAGAGTAAAATTTTCCTCCCAAGATGTAGGCTCTCTATCCACCTCACAGATTGTTTCTTTTGCTGAGAAGAAACCTTTTAGTTTGAATCCATCCCATTTATTGATTATTGATTTTAATTCTTGTGCTATAGGAGTCTTATTAAGGAAGTTGGGGCCTAATCCCACATGATGGAGATTAGGGCCTACTTTTTCTTCTATTAGATGCAGGGTCTCTGGTTTTAGTCCTAAATCCTTGATCCATTTTGAGTTGAGTTTTGTGCATGGTGAGAGATAGGGGTTTAATTTCATTCTGTTGCATATGGATTTCCAGTTTTCCCAGCACCATTTGTTGAAGGGGCTATCTATCTTTTCTCCAATGCGTGTTTTTGGTGCCTTTGTCTAATATAAGATAATTGTAATTTTGTGGATTAGTTTCTGTGTCCTCTATTCTTTACCATTGGTTTACCAGTCTGTTTTGATGCCAATACCGTGCTTTTTTGTTACTATTGCTCTGTAGTATAGTTTAAGGTCTGGTATAGTGATGCCACCTGCTTTAATCTTCCTGCTAAGGAGTGCTTTAGCTATTCTGAGTCTCTTATTTTTCCAGATGAATTTCATGACTGCTTTATCTATTTCTGTGAGGAATGTCATTGGGATTTTGATCAGAATTGCATTAAATCTGTATAGTGCTTTTGAAAGTGTGGTCATTTTGATAATATTAATTCTGCCTATCCAAGAGCAAGGTAGATCTTTCCATCTTCTAAGGTCTTCTTTGATTTCTTTCTTTAGGGTTCTGTAGTTTTCATGATATAAATCTTTTACTTTCTCTTTAAGTTGATTCCCTCCCCAAAATTTTGGAGAATACTGGGGATTAAATCCAAGGGTGCTAACCACTGAGCCACATTCCTAGCCCTTAATTTTTTTTTTTAATTTAGAGACAGGGTCTCACTGAGTTGCTTAGGGCCTCATTGAGTTGCTGAGGCTGGCTTTGAACTTGCAATCCTCCTGTGTCACCCTCCTGAGCCACTGGGATTATAGGAATGTGCCACCATTCCTGTTTTTCCAAAACTTTGAGGATTTTTAATAAATGGGCAGTCATAGTGAGCATAGAAATTGGTTAGTACAGTCATGGAAGCTGAGGAGGACTATGATCCACAAGCTGGAGAACCAGCAAAGTTGATGGTGTGATTCAGTGGGCCTGTAGGCCTGAGACAGAGTGGCAGAAGGGGAAGGGATGGTGGCATGAGCTCAGACTCTCTGAGAAGGAGGAGTACTGAGATTTGAGGGTAAGAGATGCATATTTCAACCAGAGAGACTGATTTTACCCTTTCTGTTTTTTGGTTTAATTCAAGATGGATTAGATAATACCCCCTTTCCTCACATTGTGGAAAGTCTTCAACTTTACTCAGTTCACCAATTCATATGCTAATATTTTCTGAAAACACACTTACAGATGCATCCAGAAATAATGTTACCAGCCATCTGGGAATCTCTTAGCCAAGTCAAGTTGGCCCATAAAATTAATCATCACAGTATATTTAGATTTACTAAAATTAAGAATTAAATTAAAATTTAAAAATTAAATACTACTTTAATTTCTTATTGAAGTATTCTGTTATGCATTTTAATAAGCCTTAATTGAAGCTTAAACTACATGAAGAACAGGGGTAAATAGGAAGCATGTTTTTAAAAAATTTCCACAGATAGAAAACAACAATGTAATCTCTCTCTGGGTCAAGAAATTGCTGCCATGTTTTTTTCTATACACTTGACTTGTGAGGCACTGAACAAGGCATGCAATTATTATCACCTGACCATTGTTCAAAATGAAGATTCCACTGGGCACTGTGGTGCATTCCTGTAATCACAGCTGCTTGGGAGGCTGAGGCAGGAGGATCACAAGTTCAAAGTCAGCCTCAGCAACTTAGCATGGCCCTAAGCAACTTAGTGAGACCTTGTCTCAAAATAAAAAATAAAAAGGTCTGGGGATGTGGCTCAATGGTTAAGCACCCCTAGGTTCAATCCCTGTTACAAAAAAGAAAGAAAGAAAGAATGAATGAAAGAAAGAAAGGAAGGAAGGAAGGAAGGAAGGAAGGAAGGAAGGAAAAAGGAAATTCCTGGGTCCCTCCCAGAAGCTACAAATCAGAATCTCCGTGGTAGACCCCAGCACCTGGGAGACATTGGAAGCATTCTATCAAGTTACAGAATTTGGGACAGATGCTTCTCTCCAAATTTTAACCATTCTGGGTTCTCTCTACCAAACATATTTTAGTGAAGTTATGTTTCTTTAAATAATTTTGGTCATTGCTTTTGCTGTCCTGACATAAGATGTGTTATATCTTGACCATATTAAAATGCAAACTCTTCCCATTGTCCCCAAAGTTGTGATCCAAAAGGAAAGTTAAATCCAATAAATCCTCTCCTTGAATATTTAATGCCAACTGATGCCCATAGAATATAGCTTAAATCCCTCAACATGATACCCAAACAATGTAATTATTTGTGCCTATTCAGATTCCACCGAATCCTCCTCTCACCCTTTTCTTACTTGTCATTTTGCAAATACAGCTTCCTCAAATTCTTCAAAATGGTACATGGAGGTCTTTCTCTCTTTGGGCCCATGTACTTCTTCTGTTCATCATTACTTTGCCCCAACCACATAATAAAGCTTGTCATTCCTTAACAACTCACCCTTTCATTACTTGTGGTAGTCATTCCACCTGGAATGCTCTTTTCTTCTCTGCTAAACTTAGCTTCACTATATTTTTGTGTGTGGGATACCTGGGATTGAACTCAGGGGCACTCAACCACTGAGCCACACCCCCAGCCCTATTTTGTTATTTTATTTAGAGACAAGGTCTCACTGAGTTGCTTAGCACCTTGCTTTTGCTGAGGCTGACTTTGAACTCGCAATCCTTCTGCCTCAGCCTCCTGAGCCTAAGGGATGACAGGTATGTGCCACCAGGCCCAACTAATTTCACTTTTTTGAGTACTTCTCATTAAACACCACCTTTCCCATTTACCAATGGGGATTATAATTATACTTTCATCTGAATTTCTGCTGTCAGACCTTGTCCACTTTCTAACATTGTATCTGCCTCTTACCATAGTTGTAGCTATCTAATTGTCACTAGAAGTTTTTTGTCACTGAAGTTTCTAAGAATGATGATCTTAATCTTGTTGAGGAAGAATGTCAGATAGTCTGTGGATTCAAGAACTCTTGTAATCCATTACCACCCAGTACTGGAAACTGGGTTTCAATCTTATTCTTAAACTTAGTTTTTGTTTGTGGAAATTAGATTCCAGTTTTGTTTCTAATATTCAAGGTCTTACTACCTGTCTCTACCTATGGGATCACTCCTTGATGTTGCCAGACTCACCTTTACCTAAGAGAGCCATGAAGGCTCATTCCTAAATTTTGTAACACAGGCTGGTTCTCTCACTTGAAGTCACCTCTTTGTTGCTTATGATTTCCTTTCCTAAGCAGGGAATATATTTGGATCTCCCAACTGTGGTCAGCTTTTGCAGTCCTGCAACTGCACCCTGGGTTCTACTTTGACTGAAAGCAGTAACCTTCCAGAACTCATTTTGAGCATTGTGAAGTATTTAAGAGCACCTACATTTATTTTGATATTTTATAAATTATAATTAATGTGACACAAAGTGGAAATCATGTGAATGTTTTATTTTGCTCCTGAGTCAAAGCTGCATGCTATCTGAAGGCATGCCACACAGTTAATGCCAATTGCGATTTTGAGTGCTTTACATCTATAATCTCCAAGACTACTTTCCCCATTTTATGTGTAGAGAAACAGAAGGATTAGTTATTCTCCAAGAGTCACAGACCTGGGGTTTGAACACAGGCAGCCCAGAATCACTATCAGGAACAATATTTATGCCACTTCTTTGTGACCATCTTGTGACCATGGAAAAAGGACTATTTGAAGATGATTTGTATTTTTATAAAATGAACAGAAATAGGCCCTTTAATTAACCCTATAAGGAAAGGAGACAGGAAAGAAAAATAGATTGGATTATATATATTCATTGATTATATCAGCAGTGGGCCAAGAGGCACAATCGAGGCAGTTTTGTAGATTCCTATGTAACCACTTAAAATATAACTACTTAAAAATGTAAAAGGCATTCTTGGCTTGTGGGCCATACATAAATGGGAAATGGGCCAGATGTGTCCTATACTCTGAGTTTACAGACTTGTATTAAATGAACAAATTAGCTTGATGCCCAACGTATAATGAGTAGTAGCTTATATGATTACCATTTTTACTTCAGGATCTTAACACTTAGGTAAAGCAAATCTTAAAAGTTAATTCAGAGGCTGGTTAAATTATGTATATAAAAATGATAAAGAAATTTAAAAAAAAATTTTACCAATAGAACATCTTCCTATTCCCCGATTCCCTAAATCCTATGAAGGAATTTTCTTTGTTTTGAAGGAAGACTTTGATGAGGTCTGAGTCAGAAACCCCCAAGAGGCAGTCTTAAGAAACAATAGATGACATGCCTTTTAAAGTGGAAAGGAACAGCTAACTTCTGATTTCCTTTCCTTTCTTTTCCTTTCCTTTTTTAAACTTGTTGGAGTTTGCAAGCTCAGAGTCAAAGTCGAATTGCTCAGGACAACAAAAGAAATTATAGAGGTTGTGTGTGTTAGACAGACAGACACAGAGCTAAGAAGTAGAGAAATTTGGATTGGAAAGGGGCCTTGAGGAAAGAAATGTGGTTTTAAAGGAAATTTTAAAAATACTTTCATGAAAAAATTGTCCTGCTTTATCATAAATATGTTATATGCTGATATTTTATTAAAGTAATCTCTTTTAGGACGAATCTTTAGGAAATGTGAGAAGAGAGCATGATGGACACAGGACAAAGCCAAGGTCAACCATGAAGGGCACCTGTCTGGGTTTCTAGCAGATTAGTTCATTGTTTGAGAGCACAGGTTAGGAGTCAGACAGAAGTGATTCTAACATAAAACTCCTTTTTTTTTAATTAGCAGTAGAAGTTGGGAAAACTACTTGACTACAGTTTGAATAGTTTTATTTGTAATATAAATAAATGTAAAATAAATTATAAACTAAATAAATGTAAACCAATAGGTCTGATTGCTCCAGACATATTGCACTGGTCTGTTGACACTTGGGGCCAGCTAATTATTTGGGTAGGACTGGTTTTGTACATTAGAGAGTGTTTAGTGGTCTCAAGGGCTTCTATTCAGTGGGTGCTACTAGCACCCCTTTTCCCTCAGTTCTGAAACTGTTGTAAACAACATTGTCAATATCCCCAGGAGGCGAAAGCAACCCTGGTTTTGAACTATTGGTCTATGAGAGCAATTTTAATTCCTTCTGATGGCTTTCAAACCTGGACAAGGTGGAAAGATTGGACTTTGTGAAAAATCAGGTGGACAAACAAGCTGGGAAATGAGTCATGCCCAGAACGATGAAATGCCAAAGGACATACATGCACTGGCCAATTGTATATGGGGTTCCTTAGGGATGTGTGATTCCTGTTCTGTCTTAGCATACAATTAAAGATTCTGAACTGTAGACTTTGGCCCTAGAGCCTTCATATTGGATGTTCTTTTGCTGGAAGACTCCCTCCTGAGGACCAGTAGCCCAGTCACCCTCTCTCGCTCCCCCATCTCCTTCCCCTTTCCTTGACCAACTTCTTTAAATGTTCTTATCTCAGCCAAACATTATCTCTTGAGTATCTTCCTTAGCTGGATACTGCTTCTTGGGTCCTGAGCCACTTAGTCATCTATTCCTTCCTCTAAACAAAAATTTCTTAAGAAATCTCATCTTGTTCATGCTTGTATTCCCAGGACCTAGCATAGTATTTATCACATAGTTAATAATCGCAAGGTATTTATTGAATAAACAATTGCTTAGCAGGAAATAACCAGACCTTGAGTAATCATATTTATATTTTGTTTAAAAATCTCTATATTTCAGCTACTACTTGGAGTCAAATACCACATTATATATAGAGCACTCTTGAAGTCATGGCTGTTTCCTTATAACCAAAGAAAGTGATAACGGATTTGGAAGTAACCTGATTAGTACAAAAGAATTGAGGAATGAAGCTAAAATCCACTATACAATGTGAAAATTAACAAGGGTAAACCTCACTTTGAGTTGAATATTGTTCTGTTGTGCAGTTTTTCAAGTTTGTGCTTGGAAACAGTTTTCTACATTTTAGTCCCTGATATTTATTGTTCTGCTCTGTGGGCCTTTTGGTTTGTTTGTTTATTTTTTGTTGTTAGATCTATGTGTGCCCAGTTTGCCCTGAAGGAAAGGATGATACAGAATTCTCATCTGTCTCTGTTACTATGTATTACTACTCAGGATACATCAAGACAAATGCCATATAAATAAATAAAACACTCCAGAAGTTCCAGCCCTCACTGTGGTAAGCAGCAGAAAAGAAAAAGCAAATGTTTAAGTTTTAAGAGATAGACTGAATAAAATGCTGTCATTGTCTACAGTATGGAAGAAAAGGAGTATTCTTCCCAAGCATATGTGAGTTGGCATTGAGGATTAATAAAATGTTATTGGGTCTTGCTTTGTTGTATGTCTGTAACAATGCTTATTTAGTTTTATTGTAGCTTGGAAGTCTCAGTTCTGTTGGGCTGAGTGCACATATTCAGCCGTCAAGCAATAAAATTAATCTACTGAAAGGAGTATAATCTTTATTAGCTGGGGGTAGGCAAAGCTGATTCATTTTCTATTGCCTCAAGGACTCATTTTGGTTAATCTCTTTCTGGTTTCTCCAATCATATGTAGTATAAGTAAAATCCAGTCAAATTTAGCTTCTGAACTCCACGAGAGGAAACCCAGTCACTCTCACACACTAGATTTTGAATTTTAGATAATAGTCCTTTTGCCCCTCAAACCTCCAAGTCTGGCTCTTCACCTGCCCTGGCTGTATCCCTGTCCCTAAGGTTTCAGAGATTGCACTGAATATTTATGATAGTTTTCCATTATTCCTAATTTACTAAGAGCAAGACTCTGACTCTTGCCACCAAAAAGGCCTTATCTTAGCGATATTCTTTTTTCTTTCTTTCTTTTTCTTTTTTCTTTTGGTAACAGGGATTGAATTAAGGGCACTTAGGCACAGAGTCACATCCCCGGCCCTTTTTATTTTTCATTTGAGACAAGATCTTGCTAAGTTGCTTAGGGCCTTGCTAAGTTGCTGGGGCTGGCCTCAAACTTGTGATCCTCCTGCCTTAGCCTCTGAGTCTTTCTAATTTGTAGCAAAGTGTAGATGCCAATTTTACCAGTAGCATTCCATTGGAAACATGAAGCTCTGATTAGATGAACACTTTCAAAGATAGGCTCTTATCCTACTCTGTATTCATAGCTCATAGAGCAATGCATAATATAAATATTCCATAAAATATGTTTTAATTAAATGAACATGGAGGACTAAATGAAAATTTGGTATAACTGTGACATTCATTTTGTGATTCTCCCAATTATTTCTATTAGTGAATCACTTTTACTTGTTTACTCATTTATTTACATCTTTAGATATACAGTACTTTATCTTGGTATTGAGAAGAAGCATTGATTTTGGCAGATAAATGGTAGATAAGGATACTTAAGTGAAAATTACTAAATACTCTCTTGACCTTTGTTTAGGGCATGGCCAAACAGCTGCTGGGCAATTTTTAATGTTTTAAGAAAGTCTGGTTATCAATTCTTCGTTTTGTGCTTCCTTTTTGCTTTTCATTTCTGCATTTTTTTTTCAGGTGACTGGATTGGAGGAACTTCATTGATGCACAACTGACTCATTCCAACTGGACTATAATGTGTTGTTATGTAAATTAGACAGGAGGAGAGCTGGTGTTCTCATTAAACTTCTAACTTAAAGACAAGTGTGGAGTTCTAAAAAAGAACATTATAGGCTACTGTCAAGTTCATGGTCTTTGAGTGTTTTCAGTTTCCATACACAGCTCAGGTGAAGTTGGATGTAAAATAAGCTGAATAGACTAGCTTTTCTTTCACCCAGATGGCAGGTCATATCTTCCACAGAGAATAGTCAGTAACAACCAGAGCTCCCCATGTCTGCAACAAAATCACCCCTTCTTTTAGCTCAATTGTCATGGTCCAGAGAATTGGTCCAATTTTCCTTTGATACAGATCCTCATTGAATAGTGCTATACTCATATAAATACTGACTTTTCTGTAGCTAGTTGTGGAAAAAATACTAGTAGAGTAGAAGGTAGACAAGGTCAGGGTGGAAAGACAGAATTGAACTTTATTTCCTGAAGTGTAAAATGTCATGAGACATTGATATTATCATCTACCTTGGTGCATTTGTTTGCTTTGACAAGTACTCAGGAAATGATGCATTAACATACTTTACCAATCTTGGAAAAGGTGAAAGATATCTAATGAGTTTTGAGTCATTTTGTCCATGAAATGCATAATCAAAGACAAAAAAAATTTGGAGCTATAAGAAACTTTAGTAGTTATACAATAATTATTAATTTGTCATTAATATTAATATTTACTTCAATTCCATCTTATCCAAACATCTCACTTCATTTAATATGTGAGAAATAATGACTTCAAGATGAGTTAATATTAAAGTTAATTGAAAGTTAGTGGCTCTACTCAAACTTTTTGAGTATGTGACACTAATATTTCCTCAGGTTTCTTTGAGGTTTGTTGACAGATGACAAGTATACAAAATATATTCATATATTTACTTGAATTTGTAATATCAAATGTCCTTGAATCTTAGCATTTGCACCTTTGGGGATGAGTTCATTGCTCTGAGATCAGTACATGAATTAATTGTTGTAATTGGCATATTCATCAATGTTAGACACTTACTCTGGTCTCTAGAGATTTCTGTTGAAAAATAATTTTGTAGGAGATTGTGAAAAAACTTCACTGGAAATTGAATAATGGAAATAGACCATTCAGAATATGCTCTCCCTTTATAATATTTAATGTCATTAAAAATAAGTTTTAAAGATTTTTGGCTGAAGAAGTATACAAGGGGATATTTATAAAAAAAACATTTGAACTAAAACATTTTATAAGGACATTAATTTCAAACACATGCACTGAACATTTATCTCAGACAAAATCTAGAATGGATATTTAGTTATTAAATACTTAAGTAATAATTCCTAGAATATCACATGGATTCTCCAGGATAATCATTTCAGACTAAACTTGTCTATCTTTCATGGGCTTACCTGACTGAAGAACTAGGAATGTATAGCATTTAAATGACAAATGTGTATAGGCATTAGCAAAACATTTGATTTTTTAAAAGAAGTTTTAATAAAAGAGACTAGCAAATTATGGACCAGATTTAAAACATTAAATATATTTGATAAGAGTTGAATAACTTTACTCAAAGAGTCTTCATGTATAATAATCTAATATTTATCGTGTATTAAGCACTTACTATGTGCCACCATTGTCCTAAATATATGCATTATCTTACTTCATTTTTAATGTAACCTATAAGAAATATGTTGTCATTTTACATAGAAAAACTACAGATTAGAGATTAAATAAATTTTTCCAAAATCACTCAAAAAGCAAAAAGCGAACAGAAGTTGTTTGACTCCAAGGCCCTACTCTCTGCCATTGAATTAATATCATGGAAGCAGAAGATTGACTAATGTTGCCCTTGACTTTGCTTAGTTCAGATGAACTTCTTTCTAGATTGAAATATGGAGGGCATGCTTTAATGACATATAATTATATAATTTTTACTTAACCTATTGGTATGAAACTATGGATTATTTGTATTACTGATAGTTTTGCTTATTCTATTAAGAATATTTTATTGGGCACTTAGCTTTAAATACCAGAACCATGCTGTAGAATAACATAAAATGGTATTATTAACATGAAATGAACAAGATGAAATTTAAGGACAATAAATGTAAGAACTAGCCTATGGGGCCAAGAAAACAAAGTAAAAACATGTGATAGAAACAATATGTATGTCACATATATTGAAAAAACTTGGAGGCTTTAGCTCACAGTAAACTCCAAGATATATAACCTTTTGAAATTGGTGCTTAGGGAACATCTGTGATCACAGGTTCATGAACAAAACCACAGAACAACAAAGGGCATGGTGCCTGTCTGTGCATAGATCAGAGCACTTCTAGAATACTGTTTTAAGTTCTAGTTACCTTAAAGCAATCAGCAGCAGATGTCCACTTGAGATTGCTAAAAGTGTTGAAATCATGTGATAGAAAAAAAAAAAAGAATGTTTGGTGGGTAGTGTGGGAGGAACTTTATAAATGGTTTTAATCACTAAAAATATTTTCAAGTTGAATACTTTCAAAGATTAGTATACAAAGTATAAAGTTGGTGTGTATGAATGATTATTAAAGTAAAGCATTTTGTTTTAACATGGGAAAGATGCTTTTAATAGCCATAGCTATTTCAAGATGGCAGGTGCCATGGCCACCTCATTATGAAATGAATGTTTAGCCCTACAGATATTTAAGCAGATGAAGAACAAGCAAATTTCAAACATTTGGTAAAAAAACAAGTTATCTCATCCTTGAGAAACCATTAATTTTATGGTAATCTACAACTTTGGATAGGGTGAATGGTGCTATATAATTTTGTAGACAATCTCAAAAGCAGCAAGAACAGACCAACTTCTATGTGTCTTTCTAAGCTGTTCAGCCTATTCAGTTTCTGGTGCAAAATATTTTGCATATTTAAAAATAGGGCTTTAGAAATATTTGCTCAGAATAACAGTGCCCTACCCTAATGAAAAATTCCTAGACTTTAGATAAATAGAGAAAACAGGTAACTTTGGAAAACATTTTGAAAAACATGGCCATGTCATATATCACCTAGTATCTTCTGATTTCCTTCTTTTTACTTTATCTTTTTCCAATTTCTGTCTGAAATGAATTGGTAACAACAACAACAACAACAAAACATCTGAAAGCGAATGTTGGGAAACATAGTTGTTTTCTTTCCATTTATACGACAGATAGCTTTTGGTATATTATCAAGTCTATGAATATCCATGAGAGTGATGTCTTTATGGTATTCTGAATGAGTGGGTGCTCTCCAGTGTGATTCAATTCTTTCTCCTCTTTGGGGAGCACACAGTACAAGCAAGCATTGGAGAAAAGTATCAAAAAGCGGTCTGTCTTTTGACTTTTTGACTTTTCCTTATTCCCTTGCAGCAACAATCATCTTCCTCCTACCAGACTCTAGGACTTGAATATGCAATTACAGCCTGTTGTCTGCAGAGTAATTATAGTCCAATTTGACTTGTTGCACAGCCACATGACAAGAGTGCTGACTGTCAGGCAGGGTCAGAGATCAGCCATTACACCATGGTCGACAGGCCATGGCCTCTTTGGGAGTCTGTGGAAGGTTCTTCTCAGCTGTGGGGCGAGTCTGCAGCTGTCTGAGCATCTCTTCATATGACTTTGGATGAAAACGTGGACTGTTTCATGACACAAGTTCCCAGCATGCAGTTTGACTTCTTATTTTCTAATCAAAAACATGAAAATCATTCTTAAGTGAATGGAGCTATTTCTTTTGTTTTCCATAAAGAAGAATATATATATATATATATATATATATATATATATATATATATATGCCAACATAAAAATATTATATTAATTTTCTTTATAAAATTAAAATATAAAAATGCTACTTGAAAAACATTAATATTTTTCATTAGGATGGAAATTGATGTCTGTTAGATATGAGAATAATTTGGATACAAACAAATGAATTATATTCACAGACAGAAAATCTTTATATGTACTATAAAGAAAGAATCATAAAAACATTAGTAAAAAAGCTTATTGTATGTCAGTTAACCAAATCCTAAAAACAGGAATATTTCTTATATAATTTTTCTTCTGTTTTGACTAGTCTAGATTTAAATCTCTGATAAGATATCAATTCAGATATATTTCTAGAGAAAGATTTGCTGTTATGGGAAGATTCTTCATTCCCATTTTCAAATATTTGAAATATTTAACATAATTGATCTTCTACAAACTTTGGGGAGACTGCTGATGTAACTCATAGTAATTTATTTATTTTTTCCTGGTAATTTAAATGAATGACACTAGGAGAAAGTATAATTGAGAAGCTGCTCATCAAATTTGTAGATGTTACTAACTTAAGCAAGAGTGCCAATATTCTGGAAACCAGATGGTCCTGAGAACGCTTGTTAATCTAAAAAGGATGACATTTAGTAACGGCCAATATAAAGTAGAAGGGAATAAAAAAAGCTTAAAGGCAAATATATTAGGGAATAATGACCTAAGAAATTTAGTAGTAGTACACTTAATAGGTATTGTAACTGAAATGATTTTATTAAATATGCTGGTGCAATATCATGATCTATCCAAGAAGACAGACACCAAGAAGTGTTTCTAACTGCTATATTCTACATAAGGAGAATGTTGTGCTTCATTTCTACCACTCTGTTTTGTTATTTCATTCATGTCAGATAGCTGGAGTGCACTCAGAATTCAGGCCAGGATTTTAAACTCTAGAGAGCCAGGTGGTAATCAGAGAAAAGTCCTTTTCAGGTTACCAGGCTGAGGGAAAGACACTGAAACCAGGATGTAGCTTAATACTGAGCAAGCAAACAGGAAGTGGACAGTAAGAAGCATAGGCAGGCTGAGTTATGTTGCCATGGCAGAGTTGAGAAAGAGGAAATGAGACTCAAACTGTCAAACCAGAAAGGTCAGCACCTGGAGTGTGTCGGAAGCCCATAATCCAGTGCTTCGCCTGCAACAAGGGAATTTGAGACAGGACTATTTCAGAGTTCTGGTTGCATGCCCACCTTCACCTGATCCTGTATGTTAATGCTACACCATTTCCAACATTTTAAAAACATACCTTTAATGAAGGTTTGCTATGTGCCAAGTCATGTTATAGGGGTTCATTCATTAATTTCTCCATTCATTCCTTTTTTAATTGATTTTATTTTTTTAAACACTCTACAGTGGAATGCATTACAATTCTTATTACACATATTCCATTCATTCTTTTAATCTATAAATATATATTGAGTTTCAAATTTGCCAGTTACTGTGATAATTACTAGGACACAATAGTGAGTTAAAACAAACATGGTCTTAGCTTTGAAGATATTAATGATACATTGGTACAACTGAAATAAGTATACATATAATTTAAAATGAGGCAAGTGCTATTAATAGAAAGGGGTGCAAAAATCATTAAGAATCATTGGGTACACAAAGGCTCCAAAATACAAACTAAAGGGATGCACAGCCTTTTCAATGAAATATTAGAAAATGTTTCACATCTAAGGAATGAGATAGAAGTTCAAACACAAGAGGCATATAGAACTCCACATATCAGAATCTCAATAGATGCTCTTCAAGACACATTAAAATGAAAATGTCTAATATACAGAATAAGAGTAGAATTTTAAAAGCTGCAAGAGAAAGGTAGCTAGTCCCATTTAGATGTAAACCAACATTTAGATTTCAACTGATTTCTCAACCCATATCTGAAAAGCCAGGAAAGCTTAAGATTAACACATACCAAGCTCTGAAAGAAAATTAGTGCCAACAAAGTTTACTATACCTAGCAAAATTACCCTTCAGAATTGAAGATGAAATGAACACCTTCCATGACAAACAGAAACCAGAATTAATAATCACAAAACCTATACTACAAAACATACTCAATAAAATATTTCATGAAGAAGAATTGAAAACCAGCATAGAGATGAATTACACTAGAAAGAATAGTCAATTAAAGGAAGTCCAAATGTGAACCAAACATGAGTAATAAAATGGCAGGAAATGAAAATTATCTCTCTATAATAACATACTGGAAAGCAGCATGGAGATTCATCAAGAACTAGGAATGGAACCACCATATGACTCAACTATCCCACACCTTGGTATATATCCAAAAGATTTAAAATCAGCACACTACAGTGATGCAGCCACATCATGTTGACAGCAGCACAATTCACAATAGCCAAGCCTTGGAACCAACCTAGGTGTCCTCATCAGATGAATGGATAAAGAATATGTCGTACATATACATAAAGGAGAATTACTCAGCCATAAAGAATAATGAAATTATGATATTTGCCAGTAAATGGATGAAAGTGGAGACTATCATGCTAATGAAATAAGCCAGACACAAAACATCAAAGTTTGAATGTTTTCTCTGATAGCTAGTACAAAATAAAAAGAGAAAAAAAAAAGAGAGAGAGAAAGCAGGTAAGGAGGTGGGAATTTCATCAAAATAGAAGAAAAATTGGTAGACAAGATGAAGGAGATTAAGGTAGAGGGAGGAGGGACAGGATAAGGGATGAACAGTGGAGTGAATCTGATCTAACTTTCCTGTGTACATACATGTGTATACCATGGTGAATCTCATCATCGTGTATATCCACAAGGCACTAATTTAAAAAATACTCTAAATAAATAACAGATTAGTAGAGCAGAGGGAAGAGAACAGATGGAGGGAGAAAAGGCGAGAATGGAGAAATACTGGAGGCTAAATTAAAGCAATTATATTCCATGTTTTTATAATTATGCAAAAATATGTCCTAATGTAATATATAACTAAAATGAACCAATAAAAAAAGGGATGCTAGACACATAGGTTCCCCAACTTGGTCTGAAAAGTTCTGCAACAAGAAGGGTGAACTGGAAAGAACTGAGAGAAGAGGAGAAAATGGTACTCTGGACAGCGAACAGCTCTTGAAGGACCTGAGAGCCAGGGAGGTTTTAGAAAGAATCACACAAAAGGGGATGGAGATATGGAAAGAAGTCAGATAGCACAGGGCCTAGCAGGGTATCTTGAGGAGCAACAGGAAGCTGTTTAGGGTTTTCAAACACTGATATAACATCACCCAATATTTCTGAAGATCCCTTTGGCCATCTTCTGAAGAATGGATTGGAATGAATGTGTGAACTAATTGAGAGACCAATTGCTTGGACTGTTTAATAGGCAAGGGATGGAATTTCATTTAAGGTTCACAACCTGGTAGGATCTTCATTTTACAGAGGAGTAGACTTGCAGAGGTAAATCCTCGAAGTCACATGCCTGCCACATGAAAGATAAAACTCTTGTGTTACATCTTCCTAGTCACACACTCAGTGAAATAAGTCTCCTACAAATGTATTCCTGGAACAGAAGGTTAGTTTCCATGTAGATCAACTTATTGATTTATGCAAATAATATTTGTTGAGTGGCAGTTCTAGGCATAGGGGATATAATATTGGAGACATAAGACAATGGATCTTTTCGAATAAAGTTTACATTTTGGTGGATGAAAATGGCAACAGATTAACAAGCTAGCTACATAAATATCAAGGATAAAATGATAGCAAACAAAACAAAACAAAACCCCAAAACCCCCAAACAAACAAAAAACACACCCAGGCGTGTGATAGGCAATGACTTAATGGTTCCTTTTGTTTGATGGTACCAAGAAAAGCCTTCCTGAAACCAGAATAACACGAAGAAGATGCTCTCCCAGGAGGCTGAGGGAAGAGTCTCTCAAGAAGAGGGGATCCCTGG
This sequence comes from Marmota flaviventris, assembly GCF_047511675.1. Taxonomy (NCBI): domain Eukaryota; kingdom Metazoa; phylum Chordata; class Mammalia; order Rodentia; family Sciuridae; genus Marmota; species Marmota flaviventris. Next base: position 96,645,173 of record NC_092501.1, on the reverse strand, counting down.
GACAAAAGCTCTAAGGTGGAGACAGCATGGCAGGTTTGAGGGACAGAAGAACCTCAGAGTGGTTAAGTATCAGGGACAGCAGCACAAGATGCATTTGGAGAAATCATTAGGACTAAATTATGAGGGACCTTGTAGGTCAGGGGTTTAGATTTTATTCTGGTTGAATGAGAGTCCCTGGGAAAGTTATTAAAATCAACAAGGTGAAGAAGGCAGGCTGGGATTTCAGTTTTAGATGATCACTCTGACTGCTAGGAGGAGGGGGGGAGGGAAGGAATAAAGGGACCCCAGCAGAAGGCTCTCTCACCTGCCATCCAGGTAAGAGATGAAGGTGGCACTGAGGAGGTGGCAACAATGGAATTGGCAAAAGGTGAACGTTTTAAACAAGTTAATGTTTCTTAGCTAGGGATGTGGCTCAAGTGGTAGTGTGCTCGCCTGGCATGCATGTGGCCCAGGTTCAATCCTCAACACCACATACAAACAAAGATGTTGTATCCGCTGAGAACTAAAAAATAAATATTAAAATTCTCTCTTTCTCTCTCTCTCTTTCTCAAAAAAAAAAAAGTTAATGTTTCTTAGATTGGTCAGCTTTTCATCACTGTGACCAAATTACTTGACAACAATTTAGAGGATGGAAGATTTATTTTGGCTCACAGATTTGGAGGGTTTAGTCGGTGGTTGGCCAACTCTGAGGTAGTAACATTGTAACATAAAGACATGACAGAAGAAAGATACTGCGAGTAATTCAACCATAACTAGAACCATATTGAACAGAAAGGTCAACCTGGCTCAGAAGACTTTTCCATATCTACCAGTATCAACTGGAGAGAAGGATGCCCCATATGCACCACAGAAGGAAAACATTTTGCTTACTTGGGGACAAAGAAAGCTAATACTCAGAAGGCCAAACAGGCACTTTGATGACTTGGACATCAGGAGGAATTGCTTATTTTCAGTCTCCAGAAAGTTCTATAGTGGAAGGAATTAAAAACCCATTTTACTGTCATATGTAGAATTCTAACATGGCTCCCATGACCTTTGTCACCCAGTGTTACTCCTAGAATTATGTTGTGTGACAAAGGGAACTTTGCAAATATAAGTAAAGTCCTGGATCTGTGGAGCTTCCTTAGAATAAGGAGCTCATCATTTGAGCTCTTGAAAAGCAGAGAGTTTTCTCCTGGTGGCTGAAGAGGAAGTTAGAGATATTCTAAGAATGAGAAACATTTGATGCAGTGTTTCTGGCTTAAAGAAGGAGGGGTCCACAGGGTGAAGAAGTGAAGAAGTCAGTCCTACAAGCATAGGAACTGAAGCTGACCAGTACTATGAATTGGTGTGGAAGTGTGTTCTTCCGAGTCTTCAGATAACAGAATGTCCTTGGTTTTGATCTTGTGACTCTCTAAGCAGAGAATCTGAACGTACCTACCTGGACTTCATACCTATAAAACCAAGAGGCAATGAATGGGTGGTGATATAAGCCAACAAGTTTGTGGGAATTCTATAACTTATTATTAGAGAACTATACTCCTATGACGTGCCAGGCACTGTAATAGCTGTTAGAAAGCATACAAGGAGAATTATGCATGGACCTTGCTTTCAGGGTGAAGCCTTGAATGGTTCAATCATTCATCTATGTACAGAGAAGAGGTAGAACTGGGACCTGTCTTGAAGTTCAGCCAGAACTCTTCTTTTATGTAGCAACAGCCCCACTTCCTTCTTCCTCACTTCTCCTGTATGAAGCAACACATACCTGGAAGCTACATGACTGACAGACATGCAACCCTTAAATTCAATGTCTGTATCAATACAGAATCATTGGTGACTTAAGCTGGAATGTTGTATGATGAAAAATGTCTAACATTTGCTCAAGATCATTTAAAAAAATCCAAACTTTGCACAAATAAGTACAATATTATACGGATATAATAGCTCAGTGTTGTGTTCTTAATGTACAAATATAAGTATCAACTGAGCAGATAGACCTGCTAGGGTCTTATTTAGTGTTTAATGGAGCATGGTACACCTGAGTTATGGTAATGTTCTTGTGTGCACTTATTTTAAATCAGTGAATATGTCTACTTTGAAATTATTTTTTAAAAGTGCCAACACAGAGCAATGAACTTTCTTATTAACAATATCATTTTGATAAGAAATATGAGCATATGGGAGTTAGAGAAACTTTTGTTGAAGGATGGTTCCAAAATGAGCAAACTTGGCGGTGCACATTGACTAACTCTTGTCTCTGATGTGTTAGTATTAGGTCTAACACACTGAGTGGAGGGACTACTTGAAATACTTTCAAACTCTCTGTCTGGAGGAAGCACTATCATATCACCATCAAGAAGTGACATAGACTTTTAACTGGTAGAATCAAGCCCCATTTAAGGGAATGCATATGTTCATGTTCTCCCTCTCCTTCCAGCAGACATAGCAACTATCTGCCAAATTTTTATGCCTTTTCCAAACTTGTCACAAAGAGGCAGCTCTCTAGTCAAAGATTACATTTCTTAGCCCTCCTTATATCCAACTGTGTCCATGTGACTTGTTCTCATCTACACACAATGTACCTCTGTTTTTTTTTCTTCATCCACTAACCATAAGTAGAGGATTCATATGCTTTAAGTGGACAGTGGAGCCACAAGATAGAGTCTGCATCCCCAGAGTACCCTGTGGAAGATAGCAGGCTGATCAGAGGTACCTATGTGGGGCTATTGGGAAGTGTCAAGTAAATTCATAGTGTTAAACTAAGGTGTGTGTGTGTGTGTGTGTGTGTAGCATAAACTGCTAATAATTCTGAAAATTTGACTATAATGATCTTTATAATCAGAAAGTTTTATACATATAATCAAAATTCTTTTCTAGAAGCATCAAGATGTCACTAGTACTTCAAACCCATGCTACAAACAGGTAGTCTAATCAAAATTATATCCAATTTAGCATTTTTTAAAAAGCCAAAAAATATATTTTAAAATATATTTTTTAGTTGTAGATGAACACATTACCTTTATTTTATTTATTTACTTATTTTTATGTGGTGCTGAGGATTGAACCCAGTGCCTCACACATTCTAGGTAAGTACTCTACCACTGAACCACAACCCCAGCTCAAATTAACTTTATTGAATAAAGAAGTCTGTTCTGATTTGACAATGATCATAAGAATACTTTAGTTTATAACAGCTGAAATATCAATAGCTGATTGGAAGGAAGAGAGGAGGCAGTTTACATTTTCAGTGTAGAAAAAAATTCTAATTGCTACACATGTCTTGAAAAATTTCCAAAACAAAGTCAAGCCATATTTACTGTTCAGTGATTTTTTTTAAAGGGATGAAAAGTGAGATTCAATGTATATACTGGTTACAACTAATACAACAGCTTGAAAAAATCATGAGACAGAGCATAAATATAAAAAGACATGATTTTCAAATCATAAAATCATATTATAGGAATCTGTTACAAGTGGAAAAATACATTAAAGCCAGCAGTGCGTTACACCAGTTCAAAACAGAACTCATAAGGTGAACAACACTGATGCAAGTTGAGGAAAACTGATTTTAGGAAGCACATCCAGACAGATACAACCACAAAGAAATGCCAAGAGTGACGATGTGGTCCACTCTGGGAGTTAGCAATGCATCAAAGCTGGAGTGATGACTAGGTTAATGCTTAGGTTTTCTCCAGGGATTCCGTCAGCATGGTCTAGGCCTTGAGTGCCATGAACCCTTCAGGAGGCTTCTGGCCTTCTTGGGCAAATTTCTGCATTTGAGTTCCTGACATAAATTCAAAGTCTTCATGGCATTCAGAGTGATAGTAGTCCACGCGCTGCTTCTTGTTGCAAACTGCAACTCGAAAGGGAACGATTTCTAAGGAGGTTAGGCCAGGGGCCATTGTCAGCACTTTGGTGCCCTGGGTTGGATCCTTCCCTGTTTCCGGATGAGGCATGCCAGCGGGGTCTCCTCCAACAATGTGCAACTTTGCTCCTGCAACCATCTGTGCTCTGCAATGCCACTGCACCTCAGTCAGCCCAGCATACATCTGGGAGATGGGAAGATGGCTCCCACTGTGCTTTCAGGATTCAGGACTCCTTCCTCTAGCACCACAGCATACTGCTTTATGCACCACATCAAAGGAACATCGTTGTCCTTTGTCTAGCCACCAAAGGAGTGAAGGAGGAGGATGGGATGCCAGTAGTCCCTCTCTAGAAGTTGCTTATGAGTGTCTTGCATTGACAGAGCATGTCCATTGTGAACTGGGTGACTACACTGGTAAAAATGCAAAGACAGCATCAGGATTCATATCCCTAAACTTCTGCTTGAGCGCAGTAGGAGTAAGACAATATTGACCAAGACCATCATTCCAATAAATTCAGTCCAGGTTTTGAAGATCTCCCCCAATCAGCCAATCTCCTGGCTCCATAAAAATCTTAATGGAGGGGTGGCTCTTGGGTGTTGCTCCCCCCCCCTTCTGGCACAGCACTCCTGTTTCCTGTGCTCAAAACACTCTGGATTGGGAAGAATTGCCACACCATGGTTCTCATACATCAGAGCAAATGCTCTCCAGCTGTCTAGCCTCTCCTTCTATTCTTCAGTAGCTGTCAGAACTATAGACACTGACAAGTTAATGACATCCCCACCCAGAAGACAATCAAAGTGAAGGCACTGTAAGTACTCTCTCATGAAGCCGTTCAGTGGGGTTGTGAAACCTTCAGCCAGAACCTGCACCCACTGCATATCCACTTTATTAGTTTTCAATGCTGGTAATATTTCTGCATCCGTTTTTGCCAGATGAAGTTTATTTTCTGGTACATATAGTTCTTTTACTCCACAAGAGGCATCCACAGGAACAATATCCTGTTCTTATAGAAGTTCCACAACTTGGTGGACACAGTCATTTACATCACAGGAGTCTGTTTTCAACACCAATTCAGGTTTTTCATATTCAGAATCGATCCCAGTAAAACCTTTAATTTCTCCTACCTGTGCTTTTTTTTTTTTTTGTAGAGTTCTTTGACATCCCTCTGTTCATAGACATGCAGGAGAGCATCAACAAATACTTCAAAAAAGAGTAAAATTGCACCCTCATGGATTAGCCTTGCATTGTTTTGATCTTTTGTATAGGGTGATATAAAACTTGTGATGCACACTAAGCCAGCATCTGCAAACAGCTTAGCAACTTCTGTAATGAGCTGAACATTCTCTTCTCTGGCTTTGAAACCAAAGCTAAGATTTTTAAGACCTTGACGAATATTGTCACCATCCCAAGTATAGCATGGAATGCCATGGCAAACCAAATACTCCTCCAAAGCCAGGCTCACCGTGGTCTTCCCTGCTTCAGACAGCCTGTTAATTTCCCACTCCAACTCAGGAACCAGAACAGCAGCCTATGTTTGCATTTTAATGGATCTGTTTGTTACAGTGTATGATTGTGCCTCATTCTTGTTAAGTACCAGGAGTTTAAAAGTTACTCAAAAATTTGTGCTAGCAGATCTCTTATCTGACTGATGAAATGTTTTGTGTCAATTTTTTTTCCTGCTCCTTTTTGCCTCACTGTGCTCCCCAAGATTCCACATAACGCCAACTGCATTTTAAAGCAATGACAGCAATGAAAAACACAAAACCATCAGTCATTGTCAAATACTCTATAAATGGAGACAGAGGAGGGGTTCAGATCTCGGTGCAACAAGGACAGAGGAGAAAGGTCAGTGATATATCATGTGGTGCAGGACTTCCCCCTTGAGCGATTTGCTAAGACTTGCTCCTATTGTATAAGCTTTTGTCTGATTAGAGACTTTTAATTCTAAGACTGAGCCTAAAGTTAAGATTGCAAATATTCAAGTCTCTCTAGAGCACTGGAGAGAAGGAAGAATGCATTGCAAGTGGATTTGGAGGAAAATTAATTTTTGCCATTCATGAAGACCAGGAACTAATATTAACAATTGTTTAACTTATGAAAAATTAATTAGATGACTTATAAATTATGTATGTGGGAAAAAGAAAATCTGTCAATGGGTGGTTTGAGGATTCAGAAGAGCACTTTAGTTGATAACAAAAGGTATTTTGTGCAGCAGGTCACGTTAGGGTGGGCTTTTGCTCTTCCTTTGTGCCTGACCATGGTGAATACAGAATTGTTCTTATGTAACTCCCTGGGGGTGGGAGAACCAGTCATGTCCATAGAGGGTTTATCATTATGTGTTTGTCTGCTGTTTAGAAACATTAAAAGCAGTAGGCAAAAATTAATGGGAAAGAGAACTGAAAAGATGTTGAAAGACAGATATCTGAATACTGAACCCATGTGCTTAGCAACACAGTACAATCTCATAATGAACCCTTCTTCCAGATCACTTGAGTAAACAATAAATAGCAACCCTGGATGTCTAAGCCATACAGGTAATGTAAAGCAAATGGCTTAAATCCCAAATCAAGGTTAGAATTATTATTTTTTTAAATCTTGAAACAAAACGCATGTTCTTACTGAGTCTGACTTTTAAAGAAATATTTAATTAATGATGAAGAGAGAAATAAGCTATAATTCAGGAAATAGCTACTCTGAGTTAATGATGAACTTATTTTTTGTTCCCATATTTTAAAGTATGATTGATATTCTTAGTATAAATTAAATCATATTCTCCAATTAATATACAATACATGATTAAATATCATATGAAATAAATAAAATTCATGGTACTAGCTGATTGCTACAGCTTTTTTCCCTTTATTTCTTTCCTTAACATCTCTTGATAAAAAGATATATTATTTTCTGTACTTAAAGAAGATAGCTTAATCAACACTAAACTGTTGTGTCTCAAGTTAAATTTTAAAAAATTAACAAGTTTGACTGGAAATTGCAGAGACTTTTAAAAGAAAGTACAAATGTACCTAAAGGATAGTCTAAAATCCGAAGAATAATTTCCTTTATGTATTTCAGTAACCAGGTGGGCATTTATAATCCCAGCTGAGGGTGTTTCTTTTATACTAGGGAAGACTGACCAGGGTTTTGCTGCAATAAGGGGTGTAGATAGTATGCCAGTAATTTTTACAGTAATGCAACCCTTGAGGTTTTATCTTATACTTATGTTCACACAGAAGGAAAAAAAAAGCATAAAAAATTAATTTTAGCTTTATTACAAAGACACCAAATATTAACTCAAAACTAAGTGACTGAAATGTGTCCTTTATATCCTAGGCATTTTCAGTGTCAAATCTATAGAGACAAGTGCACCCAGAATAACGATCAGACTACTATCAAACTGAAATTTAATTATGTTCACTCACATTTTCAAATTATTCCCAACAAATTACCTTGGGTAGGTGACACATCCATCAAGGCAAGTCTAATTTCATATTCACAGTAATGTACTTCTGTAAACTGCTCTAATAAGGTTTTAACTAAGTTTTGCTCTTGACCTCACTAAGCTGAAATATTGCAGGCTGTGTGTTTTGCAGTGTCTCCAATTAATTTCTGACCTTGGTGCTGCCTGGGCACAATGAGGCAAGTGAAGGGTGGAGATCAGATTTAATTTTGAATTTCCTGACTGCTGCTGGTTTGTATCTCAACTTCAACAGTACTTAGACATGTTATTTTTGGTCAGTGACTTTTTATGCAGCACGCTGGGCAAATGTAATTAAGTAGGCTAAGTTTTGTTCTCAGCTGTCCTCCAACTTCTTGCATGGGAACTTGGAGTTTCAACAGGAAACACCTGTATGGTAGTTGTATACCAAGCCTTCCCAGAGAATTAATATATAACATTGTTCCTGGGCCTCACTGCTCTTCCCCAAATAGAAAGGCTCAGCTGTATTTGCAGACTGTATTTTTAATTACTAGTGAAAATCCAAACTCTTAAAAGGGAGCCTTGTTTTTTAAGCGTTTATTTTTTAGGCTTAGCAATATCAAGGGTCAGATACGTTATTCATATATTTCATTATTCAATATTAGACATATTTTTATTCAACTGACCTTCATTGAATGTCTACTCTGTGTAAGGATCGTGGAGGTACATAAAGAAATCAGACTTAGATCCAACTCCTAACAGATATTAGCAAGAAACACATTATAGTCTTGAATAAAACCCAATTAATTCCTACTTAGAGATGACCCACAGACATTTGGATAAGATGTTGGATTTGTGAAAATAAATTGAAAGTGTGCTGTTAAAATCCTCTATGACATTATCATTTCAGCAAAATAGTGAGACATTAAACATTAAAAAAAAACTCAACAAAAAAATCTGGAAATGAAAAACAAATGTAACAAAACTACACTTTGAATTTTATAGCTGAGCTCCTGGTGAAGTAGGAGAAATCCTCAGAGACAAACATACTCACAGGGTTGCTGCAACAGAAGTGGCAAGTCAAGCTGAACATGAGGCTGCAATTGCTCTGGTAAAATCTGCACATTTATTTTACTCAGAGATTTGGCTTCTAATAGCCTAGTGGCCTCAGGAAGTGAGCTAAAGTAAGACATGACATTGGAACCAGTGTACTGGAGGGATCTATTGTGCCCCACGGATTACAGCAGAAGCAAATGCAATTATTATCCATAGAGACATGTTCAACCTAAACCTCACAGTATCCCCATGGATAAAACATCAAGGTATAATAGAAGATTAGGACTTGCATTCAAAATATACAAAGAACTGTTAAAACTCAACAATAAGAAAACAAACAATTAAATTTAAAATTGAAAAAAAAAAAACATCTAAATACACACCTCAACAAAGAAAAAAATACAGCTAGCAAAGAAGCTATGAAAAGATGCTTAATATTATCTATCTTTAGGAACTTGCAAATTAAAACAATAACAAACTATTCATTCAAAGAAAGGTGAATGGATTAAAAAACCTATGTATGATAGAATAATACTGATAAAAAGAAATAACCCATAACTATGAAGTGATATGATAGTATCTTACATGCATATTACTAAATGGAGAAACCAATCTGAATCTATGATTCAAAATAAATGAGGTTTTGGAAAAGGCAAAAATAAAGAGATGGTTGTCAGAAGTTGGCATAGGAAGGGAAGAATAAGGGTAGAGCACAGGGGATTTTTAGAGCAATGGAACTATAAGATACCATTATGATTTGGATATTAGGTGTTCCCCAGAAGCTCATGTGTGAGACAATGCAAGACCGTTCAGAGGTGAAATGATTGGGTTATGAGAGTCTTAACCCAATCAGTGAATTAATCTCCTCATAGGGATTAACTGAGTGGTAACTAAAGGCAGGTGGGTGCAGCTGGAAGACGTCAGTCTTTGGGGCCATGCCGTTGATACATTTTGTATCAGATGCATAAAGTCTCTCTCTGCTTCCTGATCTTTGTGTCTTGATCCACTTCCCTCTACCACATTCTTCCACATGATGTACAACATCACCTCCATCCCTGAGCAATGGGGCTGGCTGTCTATGGACTGAGACCTCTGAAACTATGAGCCTCAAAATAAAATTTTCCTCCTCTAAAATTGTTATTTTCAGGACTTTTGGTCACAGCAGCAAAAAACTGACTAAAACAGATAATGTAATGTTGGAATATAATATAACACATTTATCAAAATCCACATAACTGGCTAACACAGAGTGAACCCTAAAGTCAATTATGGACTTTAGTTAATAATAATAATAATAATAATAATAATAATAATGTGTCAGCATTGGTTTATGGAGTGTAACAAATGTGTCACACTAATGTTCAACATTAATAAGGGAAAAGTTTAGGAGTGGAGGGAGATAGGGGAAAGAAAATTGTACTTTCTGCTCAACTTTTCTGTAAGTCTAAACTTTGATAAAAAATAAGTATCGATTTTTAAAGTTTATAAAATACATAAATAATCAATTAAAAAGGAGGCTCAATTAGAGTCATTAAAAAGAAAATCACAGGTTAGAAATGTCAAATAATTGGTATATTGCATATTAAATATAAAATTGGAGCATTTGAAATATTTGAAGAGCCCACCATTTTAAAGTGAGCAAGAAATAAGAAAAATGAAAACAAGAAAGAAAGAAAACCCCAGAAATATTTGAAAATTAACCAAATAAATATTCTAGAAAAAATATGATTGAAATTAAAAAATAAATAAGAACAGGATTTCTAGTGGCAGCCAAGATGGAGAAACAGGGACTACATTTACCTCTCTCCTGAAACACTTTAACACACACACACACACACACACACACAGCAATGGTTTTTAAGACTCTAGATATCATGTATCAAGGGACAATAATATCTGGGAGAAGAGAAACAAGTATGGTGAGTTCTGTGATTTCCTGAGCTGTCTTGAGAGAGTTTATAAGCCTTGATGAGGGGAGGGAAACCCAGACAGAACTTAGCAAACTTCCAGAGTTGAGGACACAGAGCAGATAGTTGTGGGGAAAACAGGTGAAGAGAGATCACAGGACAGAGAACGTGAAAGGAAAGAGCGGCCCAGTGAGAAAATTCTGGAGATCTGCAGGAGGTCACTGTTGAGTACTCTAGGTCACCCTGGGCTTTGTGGAATATCAGTAGAGCCTGGAGCTCTTGACACTCAGAAATATTAGAAGTAATAGTGCCTGAAACTCATGGAGGCCTGGGAATGGAGTCTGTTCATACTACAGAGATTGGAAAATTTCAAGATTTCTAAGGCCTTTGGTAAAGAGAAGGGTCTCTTGCCTTGGAGTAGAGTAAATAGCTCTAGACCAAGCGCTGCTCCAGTCCCGCTCAACAATCCTTAAGGCAAAACCAAAGTACTGGGCTATTTTCTAGTAATCTAACTACATCTTAAATAAAACTAACAAATATTTATAGGAATAAAAAAACAACCTAACACAATAAGGTTAAATAAAAAGTGACTTAAATCCAACAAAATATTACCAGGCATGCAAAGAAATATAAAAAAATCCAATCCAAATAAGAAGATAAAGTCATCAGTTGAAGCTAACTGGACACAGAGATTAGAATGAGCAGACAATAATTTAAAATCAGGGCTGGGGATGTGGCTCAAGCGGTAGCGCGCTCGCCTGGCATGCGTGCGGCCCGGGTTCGATCCTCAGCACCACATACAAAGATGTCGTGTCTGCCGAAAACTAAAGAATAAATGTTAAAAAAAAAATTCTTTCTCTCTCCCTCTCTCTCTATCACTCTCTCTTTAAAAAATAATAATTTAAAATCAAATATTATGGCTGTATTCCATATGTTCAAAAAGTAGAGAGGTACACAAACAAAAAAAGACCTAAATCAGCTTCTAGTGATGAATCTCAATTTGCTAAATTAAATATATGTACATTGGATACTATTAACAGGTGATTGGATGTTGCAGAAGAAAATACCCATAAACTTAAACATAGAGCAACAAAAACTATTAATAATAGGACCCAGAAAGAAGATAATTTAAAAAAATAAATACAGTCTTAGGAGCCTCTGGTCAACTTGAAGTGACCTAATATATTGTAGTATATAACTAGAATTCTTAAAGAAGAAGATAAAATGGAATATGGAAAAAATATACATTGAAAACTATAAAACATTGCTGAGAGAATTTAGAGACCTAATAAATAAATGTATAGCTATATTGTGTTCTTAACTATAACTCGATAAGATGCAAATTGATTTCTAGATTGAACAGAATCCAAATAAAATTTCTTACAAACTCTTTTGAAGAAATGGACAAAGTGATTCTAAATTTACTATAGAAATGCAAAAGATTTATAGTAGCTTGAGTGACTTTGAAAAAGAACAAAGTTGGAGTACTAAGACTACCTGATTTTTAGACTCCTTATAAAGCTAAATAAATCAATACAATGTTGCATTAAAATACAGCTGACCAATGGAAACTAACATGGAGTCCAGAAATAAAGCCACATGTATATGGACAATTGATTTTGGCATAGGTGATTCAATGGAAAAAGAATGTTTTTTTTTTTTCAACAAGTGTTATTACATCAACTGGATATCTATATGCAAAAAAAGAAAAGGAAAGGAAAAGAAACTGGCTTTGTTCCATATCTCACACCATAAACAATACTTAAAATGGGTCTCAGATTAAATGTAAATGTAATTATAAAACTATTAGAAGAACACATAAGAAAAAGCCTTTATGACCCTGGCTTAATAAAAAAATTCTTAATTAAAACACCTAAAGCACACTCTATAAAAAATAATAAATTGAACTTAATTAATATTGAAAATATCTAATCATTGAAGGTACCATGAAGAAAATGAAAAAATAAGCTATCACCTGAAAAAAAACTTTTGCAAATCATATCTTATAATAAATTTGTAACCAAAATATATCAAGAACTTTGAAATTTATTTAAAAAATTATCCATTTAAAAATTTGACAAAACATTTGAAGGTACATTTCACCAAAGAATATGTACAAATGACAAATATGCATGTATAAAGAGGCTCAACATTAGTTCTCAGGTAAATGTAACTTAAACCACAGTAACATTCTACTACATGCCTATTAAAAAGGCCAATTTTGTTTTAAAAACTAATCATATCAAAAGTATATGAAAGGATGTATAGAAATGAGAATATAACAATATTGATAACATTTTGAGTCTCTTAAAATGATAAGCATATACAGATCATATTATCTGTGTTAGTCTGCTTCTCATCACTGTGCAGAAGTACCTGACAAGGATGAATTAGAGCAGAAAAGTTTATTTGGGGCTCAAGGTTTCAGTTCCTGGTTGGCCTTATTGCTGTAGGTCCAAGGTGACGCAAAGCATCCATGGAAGAGTGTGGCAGAGTAAAGTAGCTCAGGAGAGGGTGGTCTGGAAGCATCTTGGGGAAAGGGGCTACAGGGAAGATGCATCCATCCAGAATGTGCTCCCAGTGACCCACCTCCACCAGCCATGCCCCATCTGCCTACAGTTACCATCCAGGCAGTCCAAACTAGGATAAACTGACTAGATTACAGCTATTATAATTCAATCATTTCACATTTGAATATTTCCACATTAACACAGGAGATTTGGGATGACTTCTCATATCCAAACCATAATATATCATCTACCCTTTGAAAGCTTATGTCCATATAAAACTTGCAGGTTAATTTGTATGACAGCTTTGCTTGCAATAGTTAGAAATTGGAAATAACCCATCCCACTTTGTGAATGGAAGAACAAACTGTTGGAATGGAATACTACTCAGAAATAAAAAGAAATAAACTATTGATCTATGCTGCCACATGGATTACCTTAAAAGTAATTATGGCAGGTGGGGGAAGCTAGACTATAACAGTACATATATTAAGACTCTATGGATATAGAAAAATTGGTTTACATGAGAATAATCATAAGTCATCATAGGTAATCATAAGTAATCATAAGTATCATAGGTAATCATAAGTATCTGTTTTATAAAACAATACCAAAAACAATAAGCCAGGTGCAGTGGCGCATTTCTGTAATCCCAGTGGCTCAGGAGGCTAAGGCAGGAGGACGGAGAGTTCAAAGCCAGCCTTACCAACTTAGTGAGGCCCTAAGCAACTTAGCAAGACCCTGTATCCAAATAAAATATACAAAGGGGCTGGGGGGATGTGGCTTAGTTGTAAGCACCTCTGGGTTCAATCCCTGGTAGGAAAAAACAAAACAAAACAAAAACAAAATAATAATACTAACATGTCTAAATTGAAGAGTAAGAGATAAAATAGAATTAAAATACTAGAAATAAATAACATACAAGAATGAATATAAGTTAATACCAGTATGGTCAAGTTCTTTTTCCCAGTATATTTAAAACAGTTATATATGGAGGAGGCAAAGAATTGGATTGAACTAAGTTTGAAGTTTTTCAATGAAAGCATGTCCAAGAGTGAGAGGCACAAGTGAGTGGGGGTGTATAATGGGAAGTTATAATTAGAGATCATAAGAAATTAGAAACATAAGTTGAAAACATGGAAATTAAGATTTAAGGGAAATAAGTCTCATTGATCTCAATGTAGTCAAAGAATAATTAAAACTTGGTGGTAGAAATAGTGAGTGGCAAGATGGACAGTATTAGTCAAGGAGTTCAACAGTCACTCCTGAGACCATGGAAGATGTACAGCTATTAGAATGTCAAGCTTTAGGATAGAACTTTGGAGGAGAGAAGACAAAGAACTGAGAGCTTAGGTGTTTGAAAAACCGTTCATATTGATATTGAAATCACTAAGAATTGAACACAATCATTTAGGACAGAGTGACAGTGATCTGCTAAAATAAACTTTTAACAAATGTCAGGAAGATCCCAGAAGCTTGTGGATATATGAGTAACAAACCTTATTGTATCAAGAGCTTAAAAAATGAAGCTTTTGAAAAATTTTAATTTCTTCTAATAAGTTATATGTGATAGCAGAATATATTTTGATTCCTTGTACATAAACGAAGCACAACCTTTCATTTCTCTGATTGGGCATGATGTAGAGTCACACCACATGTGCACTCATACATGTACCTAGGTAATGATGTTTCATCTCATTCCACCATCTTTCCTACCCCAGGTCCCTTCCTATCCCTCCCTCCCCTTTTCCTAATCAAAGTCCTTCCATTCTCCCCATGCCCCCACATCTGATTATGGGTCAGCATCCACTTATAAGAGAGAATTTTTGGCTTTTGTTTTTTTTGGAATTGGCTTACTTCACTTAGCATGATATTCTCCAACTCCATCCATTTACCTGCAAATATCATAATTTTATTCTCCTTTAATGCTGAGTAATATTCCATTGTGTATATGTATCACAGATTCTTTCTCCATTCATCTATTGAAGGGCATCTAGTTTGCATCTATAGTTTAGCAATTGTAAATTGTTCTGCTATAAACATTGAAGCAGCTGCATTCATGTAGTATGCTGTTTTTAAATCTTTAGGGTATAGATTGAGGAGTGGGATAGCTGGGTCAAACAGTGGTTCCATTCCAAGTTTTCTAAGGAATCTCCATAGTGCTTTCCATAGTGGTTGCACAAATTTGCAGTCCCACCAGCAATGTATGAGTGTACCTTTTTCCTCACATCCTTGCCAACACTTATTGTTGCTTGTATTCTTGATAACTGCCATTCTGACTGGAGTGAGGTGAAATCTCAGTGTAGTTTTGATTTGTATTTCTCTAATTGCTAGAGATATTGAACCTTTTTTCATATAGTTGTTGATCGATTGTGTTTCTTCTTCTGAGAAGTGTCTGTTCAGTTCCTTAGCCCATTTATTGATTGAATTGTTAGTTATTTTGGTGTTAAGTTTTCTGAGACCTTTACAATGAAGACTACAGAACACTAAAGAAATAAATTGAAGAAGACCTTAGAAGATGGGAAGACCTCCCATGCTATTGGATAGGCAGAATAAATATTATCAAAATGGCCATTCTAACCAAAGCACTATACAGATTTAATCAATTGCAATTAAAATACTGACATCATTCCTTACAGAAATAGAAAAGGCAATCATGAAATTCATTTGGAAAAATAAGAGACCCAGAATAGCCAAAGCAATCCTTAGCAAGAAGGGTGAAGCAGGAAGTGTCACAGTATCAGACCTTAAACTATAGTACAAAGTTATAGTAACAAAAACAGCATGGTATTGTCACTGAAATAGACTTGTAGACCAATGGTACAGAATAGAAGACATAGAGACAAACCCACATAAATACGGTTATCTCATACTAGACAAGGGCACCAAAAACATACGTTGTAGAAAAGATAGCCTCTTCAGGGCTGGGGCTGTAACTCAGTGGTAGAGCACTTGTCTAGCCCATGTGAGGTACTGGGTTCGATCCTCAGCACCACATAAAAATAAACAAATACAATAAAAAGATAGCCTCTTTAACAAATGGTGCTGGGAAAACTAGAAATCAATACACAGCAAAATAAAATGAAACCCCTATCTCTCACCCTGCACAAGACTCAAAGTGGATCAAGGACCTAGGAATTAGAACAGAGACCCTGCACCTAATAGAAGAAAACACAGGCCCAAATCTTCACCATGTTGGATTAAGCTCCAACTTTCTTTACAAGACTCCTAAAGTGCAAGAAATAAAATCAAGAATCAATAAGTGGGATGGATTCAAACTAAAAAGTTTCTTCTCTGCGAAAGAGACAATCAATGAGGTGAAGAAAAAGCTTATATTTTGGAAGCAAATTTTTGCTACACACACATCAGATAGAGCACTCATCTCCAGGCCATATTAAAAAAAATAAAGTTTTTAAGTAGTAAGGAAGGGCAAGCATTTGGAAATGGCAATGACCGGGAAGAGGTAATTCTCACCACTGGATCCAAAGGCAAGAGGATGATAGAAAGGAACAAAGCTCCACTTGAGTGGGCTGCCAGGGAGGAGGATCTTGGGGGACAACCAGGTATCCCCAGAAATGAAGGTGAAAGGAACATTCTGAAGAGAGGTTGACCACGTAGAGAATTTCAGAGATGTCAGACTCTGAGTTCCAAGAAATGTTGACAATATGGTTTAGGAAGAAATCTTGTTTATCTGTGGACTATGAATAGATTTTGTTTTGTAAACTGTGTACTAAGGCAGATGTTTATATGTAGATGGTGTTTGCAGTTGACTTCCTATTCAATAAAGACATTTCTTTGTGGTAATGTCACTGACAACATCACAGATCTCATTTTGTTCTTCTAGTATAACGTCTATGTGTATTAATAAATAGCTAGTATCTTTAGTCTGGCTAAGTCATAGGTCATAAATATACCACTGGGTAGAGAACAGAAGTCTCACAACATAATTAGCACAGGTCAGTGGGGAATAGGCATTCACCATAACTGGCCAGAACACTCATTTCCATAGTTTCCTGCTGGTCTGGTTAAATAAGGATCTCTATATTGATATTTCTCAATCCTCGGAGTAGCATATGTTCATTATGATTGGCTGCAAGGTGTAATTCTCTTTTCAGCAAATCCTAGTTCCCCATTGCCTCACTTGACACCATGCAGGGTGCCCTGCAGGTGCAGAGGAAGTGAAGGGGTGGCGTTAGGATTGAGTCCACTCTGCCAGATCACTGCTTCCTCCTCTTTTCCGGAGATTTGGAAGACAAAGGGAACTGCCAGTGCCAGGAGCTAGCTCTCGCATCAACAGCCCACCATTCATACAGGTGGCCTCGACAACGGAAGGCCGATTGTGCTCCAGCTGCAGCCCTGGCTGGGTCACTCCTTCTCAAACATCTTCTGTATTGTCTTTCCAGGCAAGAATATTCATATGGGATGATTTTCTAGTTATGAAGATAAGGATCACACTATCTTGTGTATGTGTGATCAGTAAACTCCTAAAATCCCTGCATTAAATAACTTAAACACTAGAGCTTATGCCATGTTCGAACTCAATATCGTTTAGCCTTTGTCCAATTAAAGGATTTAAAAATCCCAGTTATGATACACCCAAAATTTTGGTATGACTAGACTAAGCCAGTATATGAAAAATTTTTAAGAATTCTTATTTCAATTATGTCCTTATGAAACTTTTAAATTTATAAGCAATATAGTTAAATTTTCACAGTGCTTCTTTTCTGTTTTTATTAGGCCTATGTAATCAGTGCCTATCACTATGACCAGCTGTGTTATTCAAATGATAAAACATGCTAATATTTTTCTTTTCTTAAGTATAATATTCATTTGTTGTTGTTTGTCAGCTTTCACCTTATGTCTCTATGTGCTTCTTTGGGGAGGAAAAAAAAAATGGTAAATTTTAAGAGGTTGATTTCCCTAAATCAAAGTTTTGTTCAAAAAGTATATAGTTATAAAAATTACGTTAGTGTTGCAGAAAGTCTTTACCTAGTTTTTATAGTCAATGAATACAGTTGTTTACATCCAAAGCACTCAATAAATATGTTCCCCAGGAGTGCTCAAATATCTGATGCTCTGGTTTCCTTCTGATAATCCACATAGCATGGTCTAAATAATTGTGTCTGGGTCACCAGTAGATTACCACCTACTCAGTGAAAGAGGCAATGTTCTCCAAAGTGCCGTATCAGGCCTTCCATGAGGGACCCCCCCTGCCTGTCCACTTGCTACTGGATCTCATCTTCTGGCTCTTCACCTGCTCGCCCTGATCACAAGGACTGCCTTGCTTTTCCCAGACATGCTACACACTCAAATCCTTTGCCAATGCTGTCCTTGTGATCAGGGATGCTCTTTCTCAGATATCCTGGGCTTCTCACTTCCTTTAAGCCTTTGTTTAAAATCTCGCTTGCACAGGAAGCCCTCTTAAACCGCTCCGTATATACTACTTCTCTTCAAACTCTCTTTCCTTCTTATTCTGCCTCTGTTTCCTTCATTCACTTGCCCCCACCAGATACACTGCACAAATATTTGTGTATTTGTCTGTCTCATAGCACCAAGATGCAATATCCATTATGCCAATACTACAATATAATATTCACTGACTTCAAATGGAAAAGAACATCTATTAATACATGAACAGCAGGGAATCCTTTTCTAAGTACACTGCTCATCCAAATTTGTTTAAAGTGGTTCAATATTCTTTTTCAATTGCTGTATCCTGGCAACATGGAAAGGATATTTAGTGTTATGAATAATCTATGAAGGGATAATTGCAAATATTCAAGGTTAAGTCAGTAAGGCATGGACTTAATTTTATTTAGTTTTTAATATACCATTCGATTTTTTTGAAAGCAAAATGATGTCTTTTTGAAAAATAAAAACCATGTTAAATCTACAATATCTAAATAAAACATAAAGATATTTTAGGCTGTCATCAGGAAACTTCTCAGATTGTTTTTATATATATATTGCCAGTATAATTTAAATACTGAGTTTGTTTTTATGGAAGTTAATGCATGAATCCAAAAAACCAAATTACCAATTGGTGGAGTAGGAGTGAGAGACAGAGTTAATTAAAGTTTCATCTAATGTTATACAGCATTCATTAACTGAAGTCTAGATTGAAAATTCAAGTAAAGATTGCTGGAAATAAAGGTGAAAGTGGGATAGTTTGTTAGTTTTGAGAGGCTTTTGTTGTTGTTGTTGGTAGTTGTCCAATAAGAGACAATCAGAGTTAAAAGTATATTCACTGTATACAATCTTAAAAGTATATTCTGGGAAAAAATTAGAACAATCAGAATATAATATAGTCATTGAAAATACATGTATAAAAGTTAGTGAGGGTGTGTAAGTTAAGATAGGTAAACAACATTTTCATAAATACTTAAACTCACTGAATTGGTTTAATTCCCTATGGCAATTTCTCTATCAGTGAAGCTAGATGTGTTTATTTTATTAATTTCATCAAGTAACTAACTTCTAATTTTCATTAACATCACATGCAATTTTTCTTCTATTTCTTTGGTTTCTACTCTTATTCTTTCATTCTTTTTAACTTTGGGTTTCTGCTGTTCTTTTTTCTAGTTTTTTTCAGTTGAATATTACAGAAAAAGAAAAGTGTGTCAGACTGCTGTTACTATAACAAATACCTGAGATAATCAACTTTTAAAGAGAAAAATATTTATTTTGATGCATAGTTTTGGAGTTTTCAGTCCATGAATGATTGGTCTTGTTGCTGTTGGTCCTGCAGCATTGGCAGTGCATCATGGCAGAAGGTCCATGGTGGAGCAAAGCCACTTACACACTCATTGCCAGGATGCAAAAGAGAAAAAGAGGGGTCACAAAATTTTTTATCCTTGGTCATGTGACATCTAGAAACACTCCATTGCAAGTCGCAAGACTGAACCTAATGTCTCTAGGTTGGAACACATTCTTAAGTCAGTACAAGGTCTCTTGTCACATGACATGGGTATAGGGAGAGAAGGAGAACCCACTGATTATACAGCAATCAATCAAAACCTCAATACAACAACATGCAGCTTGGTTGGGGAGAACAAAAGCTTGATGATACCAAGAAAATAAATTTAATGTATGCTTAAATGAAGGACATTTTGTATCCAATTTAAAAAATCACTGGACTTTATATATTGCTGTCATCCTAAGTGTCCTTCCTCCTTCTTGTTTTAGAAGTCCCCTTGAAACACACATCAAAAGTTTAATTTTACCTCTTGTAAAATTAGATGTTCATCCCAAAGCCACATGTGTGAATTTGGTGGTGAAGAAAACACCATTAAATCACTATCTGTAATTGGATGTAGGGAACTAGTAGTTATCCCATTGTTAGAAAGAAATATCTTAGATTCTGTCTGATATTAATATTGATAATTTGGCTTTTGTTTCTTGATGCTTATCAGGTGGTACTCCTTTCTTTCTCTTTTTTCTAACTTTTTAAGGCATTTCATTTTAGAAGTGTATTCATTTTTATAATCTGCTTCTTAATTATAAAATTTAATATACCAATTTTTATTGTACCTACTTATTTATTTAGAATTCTATCTACTAATCATTTTTTCTTCATTTTCTCTTTCCCTTCTTTGTCCTTGTATGTTGATTTATTTGTTTGTTTCCTTTCTTCTTTCTTGTTTTCTATTAGATTGGTAATATTTTTTCTTGTCTAGTCCCTCTACAATTTTGGAATTCATATGTTGTATTTCTATTTTATTTTCACATGCATGTATTACACCATAATTTTCTCTGAGAATTTATACCATATTTCCTGTTTTTCCTTGAATAAAATAAAACATTGCATTGAACTTCTCTCCTGTTCTGTATCCTCATTACCATCAGGTTGGCATGCCTTTAGATGTAATCTGCCTCTACTACTTTGGGGGATTTTTTTCTTTGTTCTTGATAGCCTGCATCTCCACCCTGGTATATCTAAACACGACTTTACTTTTATTTAACCCACACATGGGCTAAGGGCTCATATCTTTCTTCAAAATTAAAACCTTTAGTTACTTGCCCTCTTGATATTGTTTTCAAGCTATTCCCCATATTTTCTTTTTTTGGAGTGCCAATTATTATGTGGTGAGTCCTCTCAATCTACTAACTGTTTAACTCTTTTCCATGTTTAATCTCTTTATCCCTCGGCAGTGTTCTGGCAGAATGTCTCAGTATTTTTTCCTTCTTCACTGATTATCTCTATTTCTGGAAACAATCTGGAGAGTTTCTGCTTTTTTTTTTTTAATTTCAATTACTGTGTTATTTGTCATATTTTTGCTTCATCATTTTTGTTTTTACTGTTCATTTTGTTGTGGTTTTATATTTTCTTCTTTTTTCCCATGGTCTTGTTCCTTCATATTTGTTCTTGAGGATCCTTAACACACGTACTTGAAATTGATTTCCATATTGCTCTAGTATATTTTTATTTTATCTATGCTATATTCTTCTCATGGCAGTTAAATTGGAATTCTTCATAAATTTTGGAATACGGGTTTCCAGATTCATCTTGGCTAGAAATCTGTCATGCTCTACGTGTGACTGGGGGCCTCTCTCCTGCACTGATTATATAAATACCGCAATTCTAGCTGCCAATAATTAATGGCATAGTCATTGCTCTCATTTTTGAGTCTTATCTATTTCCTCTTAGTGATGCAGTTTTATAAAAGCTCTAATTATTGGTTCACAGAAATGGTGAGTGCCACTGTTCTGACAGTCCATTCATGTCAGGGAGAATCATACTGTAACTATTCTTTCAGGCTTTGACTTCTAGCTTAGTCCCATCTCCTTTGGGGCACTTTTTGTTTTTAATCCCTAAACTGCCAACAGTCTCAATCTGCTTCTACTTCTAGAACCAGGAAACCTTATCTACTTCTGTGTATTTCTTTTCTATTTTTGATCAAGAACATGCATATCTTATCATTGAGAGTGATTTTAGGTATTTTCTTTAATTTTGCTTCATTTAAAATTTCTATATGAGGTCGGTGTGAGCTTATAATACATAGACTAGACATTGTTCATTTGGGGTAAAATGCAAATGGCAGATATTAAGCTAGTTTAATTAAGCTAGTTTATCCTCTGTATATTACAGTATTATAGTTGTTTGTTATTTTTTTCCCCCACATTGCTCTTATTTAGGCAAGTGACACAAGGGCCCTTGTATAAAGAATGAAGTAGAGTTTGATGATATTTCTGTATGTGATAAAAAACAGGATATTGTTTTAAAAAAATATTGAATTTATTGTATATGCTCTGTTTAACACCAATATTTGTTTGCTGAACTTAATAACATTTTATTTAATTTTATTTGTTGGCAACCTGGGCTTAAAGTCTCATTGTCGCCTAAAGATCAGATGTTCTTAATATAACATTCAGGGCGCTGGACAAAAATAAGCTTTGAATGCTTTAAACCCTGGTTCTAAAAGATTAAGAATCTTTCATTCAACGAGTACTTTTCTTTCTTCAAATGTTCATGTGACAGATAGCTTATCAATGTGTATTGTATGTTACAAATGAACTTGTCAGTAAAGGAATTATAGATATCTGGGCACCAGAGATAACTTAACCTCGGGGCCCATTTCCCATGCCCCACCCCTGGATAATGTGCAGTTTTCTTAGAAAAAAAATTTTTTTCATTATTATTAGAAAATGATTATAATAGTAATTAGTTCCAAAATTATTAAGAGTTTACATATCTAAAGGTTGATTATGTTTTTTGCTGGAGAGATACATGTTTAACATGTACAATATAAGAGATTGCCCTTGTGCTTCTGTTGTGAGAATAACATGTTTGAGGACAGGATTGTCATGGAAATCTAAGGAGCATGACTTGGAAAGCCCTCTGAAGAGACCTGAAGGTAAAATGTCTGACAAATTCTTAACTGCATTGGGCAGAAGCAAACATCGACCCAGAGCAACTTCATATATACTATTTTAAAACATTGCTTGTTTTTCTGAAGTTGACAGTTAACATTTTGCATAGCATGTGAACCAACTTTTTCTTTAAACAAGATTTCAAACTGTTAAACAGTTGTCATTATTGTACAGAAAAATTTCCAACAAAATCCTGGGAAAAAGTAATGCATGGAGATAAGATAGAAGAAAATAATTTACCACGACTGAAATTAAATCAAATTAGGAAACTTTTATTTCATTCAATGAGCCCACGAGAAGAATAAAAGAGGACAGTCTCACAATGTCCAAAGTTCTGTGCATGCCATGCTCATCAGGGAAAAACTGTGGGAAGAAAAGACATGAGAACCAGAAAAGGGAGCTTAGGATTTCAGACCTCCTAATCATAATGACTGCTCCATAATTTCTGAGTGAAAGGGGGGGGGGGGAAAGCTCAAAGCTATTTTGTAATACATTTTTCATATAATATAGAAAAGCGTCAATTACCCATAGCCAAGATTGTGGAGAGGGAGGCAGAGATTACATGCAGATGAATCCCCTACTTCCTTCCCTTATCCAACGTGATCAGATATTATGAGGTCTAGACACAACGAACTTGGGACATCTAAAATAGGTTCTTGGAAGGTTAAAACAGAATAATAGGTCAAATCACAGACTGTGTGGGCCAGTATCAGTGAAAATTGAGTTGAGGAGGTGGTTGCTTCAGTCCTAAGTGGCTATGATCAATGAGTTTGGCTTAGAAAGCAATGAGCCCATTTTATGAACACTAAAATCATGCACCAATCACAACCAAATATATGAAAGGAAAAATGGCCAACAAACTTGTTTTCTTTTGGAGGGGTGGGGGGAGCGTGGTACTCAGGATTGAACTCAGGGGCACTCGCCCACTGAGCCACAACCCAAGCCCTTTTTGTATTTTATTTAGAAACAGGATCTCACTGAGTTACTTAGTGCTTTGCCATTGCTGAGGCTGACTTTGAACTTGTGATACTTCTGCCTCAGCCTCCAGAGCTGCTGGGATTGCAGACATGCACCACCGCACCTGGTAACAGACTTGTTTTTGAGAGGCAAAGGGGTTATTGTTTAAATCCAAACTACATGAAAATCGAAATGTTATCTTTCTTAAAAGGGAAAGGATTTAATCATTTTTTAATGCAGAGTAATACTCCATTGTGTATAAATGCCAC
Source organism: Marmota flaviventris (assembly GCF_047511675.1). Taxonomy (NCBI): domain Eukaryota; kingdom Metazoa; phylum Chordata; class Mammalia; order Rodentia; family Sciuridae; genus Marmota; species Marmota flaviventris. Next base: position 96,621,347 of record NC_092501.1, on the reverse strand, counting down.
ATTTTTTTTATCCATTCATCCATTGAAGGGCATCTAGGTTGGTTCCACAGTCTAGCTATTGTGAATTGTGCTGCTATGAACATCGATGTAGCAGTGTCCCTGTAGCATGCTCTTTTTAGGTCTTTAGGGAATAGACCGAGAAGGGGAATAGCTGGGTCAAATGGTGGCTCCATTCCCAGCTTTCCAAGAAATCTCCATACTGCTTTCCAAATTGGCTGCACCAATTTGCAGTCCCACCAGCAATGTACAAGTGTACCCTTTTCCCCACATCCTCGCCAGCACTTGTTGTTGTTTGACTTCATAATGGCTGCCAATCTAACTGGAGTGAGATAGTATCTTAGGGTGGTTTTGATTTGCATTTCTCTGACTGCTAGAGATGTTGAGCATTTTTTCATGTACTTGTTGATTGATTGTATGTCCTCCTCTGAGAAGTGTCTGTTCAGGTCCTTGGCCCATTTGTTGATTGGGTTGTTTGTTCTCTTATTGTCTAATTTTTTGAGTTCTTTGTATACTCTGGATATTAGGGCTCTATCTGAAGTGTGAGGAACAGCACAATTCACAATAGCTAGACTGTGGAACCAACCTAGATGCCCTTCAATGGATGAATGGATAAAAAAAAAAATGTGGCATTTATACACAATGGAGTATTACTCTGCATTAAAAAATGACAAAATCATAGAATTTACAGGGAAATGGATGGCATTAGAGCAGATTATGCTAAGTGAAGCTAGCCAATCCCTAAAAAACAAATGCCAAATGTCTTCTTTGATATAAGGAGAGTAACTAAGAACAGAGTAGGGTCGAAGAGCATGAGAAGAAGATTAACATTAAACAGGGATGAGAGGTGGGAGGGAAAGGGAGAGAGAAGGGAAAATGCATGGAAACGGAAGGAGACCCTCAGAGTTATACAAAAGTACATACAAGAGGAAGTGAGGGGAAGGGGAAAAATAATACAAGGGGGACAAACGAATGTCAGTAGAGGGGGCAGAGAGAGAAGAGGGGAGGGGAGGGGAGGGGTGATAGTAGAGGATAGGAAAGGCAGCAGAATACAACAGACACTAGTATGGCAATATGTAAATCAATGGATGTGTAACTGATGTGATTCTGCAATCTGTATATGGGGTAAAAATGGGAGCTCATAACCCACTTGAATCAAATTGTGAAATATGATATATCAAGAACTATGTAATGTTTTGAACAACCAACAATAAAAAATTAAAAAAAAAAAAGGGAAAGGATTTAAAATAAAATTGATGATAAAAATAAAGATTTTTATATCAGACATGAAATAACTCTCAGATAAATGAAATAATTTTCCAACAAATATAGATTTTAAAAAATTCTTCTGGTGCAATGGTACACTCCTACAATTCCAGCCACTTGAGAGACTGAGGCAGGGTGATCTCAAGTTTGAGACCAAACTCAGAAACTTTGGAAGATCCTAAGAAACTTACAGAGACTCTGTCTCAAAATAAAAAATAAAAAAGGCTGGGGATGTAGTTCAGTGATTGAGTGCCCCTGACTTCAATCTGTAGTACCAAAACAAATAAAAATCATAAACAATTCACAACCAATTGCATGAAATCTTTGACTACCTGAACAGCATGTATATAAAACATCCATGAAAAATTTGTGGACACCTGCCACTCATAAGTAATTTTGAAAATAATTATGTGTTTTAGTCTGTCTTCTTTGTTATAACAAAATACCAGAGATCGGATAATGTATGAAGAATAGAATTTTATCTGGCTCCTGTTTCTGGAGGCCAGGACTTTAAAGATCATAACTCTGGCATGAGCCAACACCTGGTCAGGGCCTTCTTCCTCCATCATAACCTGGAGGACACCACATGGTGAGCAGGAAGCAGGTGTCTGCTCTGAGCTCTCTTCCTTTTCTTTTCATTTTTTAAAAATTATTTTCATTTTTTAGTTGTAGGTAGACACAGTATCTTTATCTATTTATTTTTATGTGGTGCTAAGGATCGAACCCAGTGCCTCACACATGCAAGGCAGGCACTCTACCACTGAGCTACAGCCCCAGCCCTCTTCCTTTCCTCATAAAACCATCAGTGCCACCATGGGCCAGGGGAGACATCCTAATGACTTTATCTAATCCTAATCACCTTTCAAAGACTCCTTCTCCGACTCCTCTAAATACTACCAACATATGAATTTAGAGATTAAATTTCCAATACATGAAATATGGAAGACACAGTTAAACTATATCACTATAAAATAACTTAGATTCTGTTAATTAGAAAGTCAGTGGGCTTGTTTTAATAGCTAAGGATGTGGGGTTTGTCAGATCACAGTATTACAAATTTTTTTTGGTGGTAGGGACCAGTCCTAAGGCCTCACACATGCTAGGCTGGTGCTCTACCATTAAGTGACATCCCCAGCTCAAAAAATTTTAAATAAGTATCTTTTATTATATACAAAACTTTCTTTGTTGAAATATTGCCTCCTTCTCCCTTTAATGGCCTATTCTTACCAAGGCACTATAGGTAAGGGAATACAGTATCATGGCCAAAAATCACAGGCTCTACAGACTGACCACTGCTGTTGGGACATTCAGCAAGGCCCTTAGCTGCTCTGTGTCTACTCTGTAAAATGAAGATAATGATATCAGATTCAGTTTGTAAATATTTAAAGTTTTAATATACTTTAAAATACACTTAAGGTGATGAGTACACTTTAAATAAATAAGAGCTGCAAACAGAATTGAATGTTACCTGACATGTTTTTTTAGTTTTTATGAATATTTTTTAGTATATCATTGGTTGCAATATTGCTGTGAAGTAGACATTGTTACTTCTAGTTTGCAAATATGGGATCTGAGCAAAAGAGGTTGCTCGAGGCCCCTGAGAGTCCAGGATACAACCCACTGTGCTTCACTCACCCTTGTCAATTGACTTGAGCAGTGCCCAGGAAGAAGGCTATTCATCAGAAGAGACCACCAGCTTGTTTCATATTATTTCTCATCACTGATGCTCCTCAACTTACCCTGATTACATTCTGATAAACCCATTGTGAATTGAAAACATCATAAGTTGAAAATGTACTTATTTAGTCTATTGAGTACCATCCTAGCTTAGCTACACAGCCCACTGCAGAGGAACAGCTGCTCCCCTTGTGATGACATGGCTGACTGGGAGCTGAAGCTCACTGCCTCTGCCCACTATGGTCGGTAGCATATATCACTAGCCTGGAAAAAGATCAAACTTCAAAATTCAGAATGTGATTTCTACTGAATGCATGTGGGGTTTGCACCATCATAAAGTGGGAAAATAAAATAAAAAGTCAGACCATCCTAAGTCAGACACCATCTGTACATTGAACACAGCGTTAGTCAGTGGCTAAGGAAGAGACTCAATCTCTGCCAAGAGGATCGGGGTAGCCTGGCCATTGCTGTGGGTAAGTGGAGCCTCAGACCTGACACCCACAGGGACAAGCAAAGGAGTGACTGTTGATAATTAAATTCTCTGTAACACTTTCTCTTGTTTGGGTTCTTAGAAACAAATCACAGACACTATGAACAGAATGTAAATCGGCCTTTGTGGTTTTGCTCTCTACTATAATTAGATGCTCGATCTTAATGCAGAATTCTGTTTATATGAGACGTGCCAATCTATACTCTGGAAACTGCTTCTTCAATTCTCTGTGCTCCTTTTGTTGGAAAGACTTGGAAAAGAGACACTTTACAATGCTGATAACTCCTGTGTTGAATCCCTAAATCCTGGAGTCCTCAAATTATAAAATTATAAAAAGGGATAAAAGCACAGTGTAAGAACATTAGCAAATGGAACAGAAATTCAGTCAGTGGGGTTTTGTTGTTGTTGTTTTCTTACTAGGGATTGAACCTAGGGATGCTGTAATACTAAACTATAGTTTTAATACAGAGTCTCTTTAAGTTGCTGAGGTTCTCACTAAGTTGCTGAGGCTGGCCCCAAACGTATGATCCTCCTGTCTTAGCCTCATGAGTTGCTGGTTTTACAGGTGTGTGCTTGCTTAGTAAGTGTTGTAAAATTTCCTAAAGGATAAAAATCCTAAGGAAGCTTTGCTTTGATTTACAGTCATGAAACACTGACAGCACAAATGAAAAAAAAAAGTAACTTTCTTACTTAATAAATACAGTATCTTTTGAGGAAACAAATTGTTTCAAAATTTGAGGTATATAAAGGAGGGAGATAAAAAGAGATACACATGAAATGCTGGGAATCTTTCTCTAGGAGATAGACAAAGGAGGTCAGAGGGGTTGCTTTCAGAGGGAAGTGATAAAGAGATGAAGGTCCAGGGAACCATAAAGAAGGAAACAGTGGGAGAATAAACTGATAGCATTGTCACAGAGACTTATCAAAGCCTGGAAAGCAATGTTTTCAATGTGAGTTGGAATTAGAAGAGAGAGATGCTAAATTTTGCTTGGCTGCCCAAATCTATTCTGGTTTCGTATGCCAGAATCTACTTCCTTGAAAAAGATAGGATGCGTTTCCAGCAGGTGTTCTGAAAGGTTTCTTTGCAATACAAAGGTGCAGAAGTAGAACACATGTCTATCTGTAAGCAACCTGCTGAATTGTAGAAATTTATGTATGTATTCATGCACAAATAGTAAAATTTAGAGAGCAATAATTTAAAAATGTTAGCTTTAAAGACAGTATCACAGCCCACATGGTACTGCTAAAATATCAAGAGTAATATCGGCCCTGTGTTTTATTGTTTTATGCTCTTTTTTTTTTCAGGGGTGGGAGGGAGTACCAGGCATTGAACTCAGGGGCACTCGCCCTCTGAGCCACATCCTCAGCCCTATTTTGTATTTGATTTAGAGATAGGGTCTCACTGAGTTGCGTAGGGTCTTGATTTTGCTGAGGCTGGCTTTGAACTTAAGATCCTCATGCCTCAACCTCCTGAGCCACTGGGATTACAGACATATGCCACTGCCCCTGGCTTATTTTATGTATTTACAATAAGATTTGTTTAAAAAGATAAAAGAAAAGAAAGAAAGAAAGAAAGAGAGAGAGAGAAGAAAATTCAAACTTCAGGAAGATTGATTTTTAAATGTAGATAAAATGGATAATTTTACAGAAAAATAGTCCTTATTCAAATTGACTAGATGGTTTCACAGACTTCTTGCTTCATCCTCCAAAGGGCATTTTACAAATTATTTAATCGCAAAGCTCCTTAATTATTCCAGTTCAGAGAAAAGGATGCAAACTCTTTTGCCCGTACAATTTGACAGATTCTTAAAAAAAAAAAAAAAGGAAGAAATGAAAACTGACTTCCAATCTAATTTACTAATAACTGTGTAAAAATCTTACTATCAAATAACACATTTTTAAAATATCTACACATCATGACCAAGTAAAATTTATTCTAAGAATTCAAGAGTGGTTAAATATTAGAAAATCCATTAATAAAATCTAACACATTAATAAAGTTAGAATAAAAAAAGTCTTAGGGTCATATCTTCTCTTCATACATGTAGAAAAGACATTTGGCAAAATATAAGACCTATCAAGTTTTAGGAAAATAAAGGGCCCAATAAAGTTTTAATGATGCATAAATACTTAATATAGCAATAATTTATATATACCCCATATCAATAGCCATCATCTTATATTTCATGGGGGAACACTTTTTACAAAATCCAGAACAAGAGCAGGTGCACATTCTGATCACAGATAAAAAGTTAATATCTGGAATACATAAAAGCTTCTAAAATATCAAGGTAAAAGGCCAATAACTCTACAAAAATTGAGCTAGAATTATCTGTAGTTCTATGATAATTTGAGGTTACAATGATATTAAATTAAAAGAATTTTCTATAATTTTAAAATGAGCTACAGAAGATGAGAAGTGAGAGCTGGCAGAGTAAAAAGTTGTGTTTCAAAAGTTGTGAATCATGTGAAAAGATGCTGTATCTCACTCACAATGAGAAAAATAGAGCTTCAGAGCAAGACTGTTATTCCATTTCTCATGCGTTAGTTTGAAAATTTTTCCAATTGTTAAGTCCTCTGTTTAAGAAATTATAAGTAAACATGCAATCACATTTATAAGTGGTGAGATTGCAAAACTATAAAAGGGACTTTAGCAATATTAAGAATCATTGCATATTAATTCATCCTCTGACCAAGTAACACTAACTCCAAGACTCAATCAAAAATATAAAAAAGCTTGTGTTAAAGCAATTTTATTTAGTGCTAGAGAGAAAAGCATATATACCTAGGAGTCTGATAGAATAAAATATGATGGACCCAAACAAAAGAAGTATTATGCAACCATAAAATGGAATAAGAATATCTCTATATACTATTATGAAGTACACACACACACACACACACACACACACACACATCCATATTAGGTTTAGAGACTGGCCAGTTTGGATTGGAGCAGGAGGATGAACAGATATATGAGAAGATCCACAGAAGAAAAAGCATTTGCTATGGCAGATGGAGAATTCAGAATTAGCTTTATTTGATTAGTTTAAATGGCAAGAACAACAAACCGAGCTACAAAAGCAAATAGAATCATAGTAACTTGCTGGCAGTTTAATCCATGGTGTTTGTATTTACATAAGCATAAGGTTCAATTATGTAATGAAATGTGATATAACTAAAATGGGAAGACACAATGTAATGTAAAGAGGGCAAGTTCTTAATATGCAAAGTCAAAAGCCACCTAATCAAGAAATAATACTGGAAACCTTTACTATGGGCATGGGAAAGTTGCTATGGAAGACTTTTGCCTCCACTGAGTTGGTCTGAGTTATGTAAGCTTCTCAGCACTATGTGAATTTATCAAAAAAAAAAAAAAATCAAGCCAATGCATTGCATGGATTTAACAAATAGAAAAGGATTTTTAAAAAGATGCTGAGAAGCAAACCCTTGAGGTCTTTTAAAATTGAAGTGCATTGGTGTCCACATGGCCCCTGACCTGGAGAATGAGACAAATGCCAAAGGACTTTAAGTGGCATCAATGAAGCATGGAGACTTCAGAGCTCATTCTAAAAGGTAAGTTTGTAAAGAAAGGGAGAAGTGCTGTTTGCCACTTTGTGAAGATTCTCTATTAGTTGATATTTTTCCCTCTGGCTTTAGATAGTTCAATGTCTCTATGGTGACTTGTTACTTTTTTTTTTTTTTTGCAAGAACCACCTTAAGAAATTCGAAGTAATGCAAAGTACATACATTATTAATTTTATTACCCTGTCAATAAGATCCCATTTTGCTTTCCCCACCCTACTTAAAAAAAATCATTTTCCCAATTCCTCTATGTGACTTATATACTCTTTACTCTGAAACCCTTTTCTTTTTGAAATTCTTTGAAAAATTATAGCCTCTTGCCAATAACTTTTAAATTACACAACTGTTGTTTGCAATTGAGGAACTATACCAGTATTTTGAGAACTTAAAATCAATATATAAGAAAAATGCTTTTATAACTTTATTTCAATTCCACAAGTAATTTAGAGTAAAAAGCAATAAGGATGTTGGTAGTTTAGTACCCAAGTGTATTCCAGTTGCTAGGATTATGTAAAGGCACATAATCTATCATTTCATTTCTCTAATCTCTTTTGGAGAAATGAAGATGAACTATCCTCTGAACGTAAAGACTTGGAATAGTCTTTTCCTTTCACTGAAGAACCTTTTTCCCTACTTCTTTCACTGCTTTCCAGAGTGATTGCCCCAATTTGCAGTCCCTCCAACAATGTATGAGTGAGCCTTTTCCCCTACATCCTCACCAATATTTACTTGTATTCTTGATAGTTGCCATTCTGACTGGAGTGAGGTGGAATCTCAGTGTAGTTTTATTTTGCATTTTTCTAATTGCTAGAGATGTTGAATATTTTTTCTTATATAAGTTGACTGTGAAAGAAAAGAAAAAAAAAAAAAGAAAACTGCATAGTCACCCAACAATAATTTGCACCAGAGATATCTCATTGAATTGGCAGTGAGTTGGCTTGAAGGCCACACTACAGGCTGGGGCATTCTTCCATCTGGGTGTTGGACTTTCAGCAATTTCGTGGCCCTGATGGGATCAGAACATAATACACCAAAGTATGACACTTGGGCATGCTGGATATTTTGAGCTTAAGGAAATAAGGGCCTCAGAAGTAAGCTACTTCCCCCAGTTCTCCCTGGAAATGGGTCATAGAAACTAGAACTTCTCTTCTTGAAAGCAAACCATAAAACCCAGAAGTGTTTCTCTCCGGTGCTCCCCTTTGTCTTCTAAAGCCCCTCTGTGTCCCCAGGGGAAGGAGTGCTATAGGGAGAGGCTGAGGAGAATCTGATCAAACAGGCCTTGCTGAGTTTCTCCTGTTTGTTATTGTCAGATCGCATCCTTTCTGTCCAATCATATTTCTACACAGCTGCCATTTTAAGCATTAAAAATACAGTTTTCCTTGGGTTTCTTGCTCTTCATTTCTGAAAGTGCTCATGTTAGTCAGTTTTTCGTTGCTATGAACAAAATATCTGCCAAGAACAACTTAGGGGAGGAAAGACTTATTTTTTATTTTTAATTCTTTTTAGTTATTAATGACAGTAGAGTCTATTTTGACATACTGATAAAAACATGGAGTACATCTTATTCTAATTAGGATCCCAGTGTGGTGGCTGTACACAATGTAGAAATTCACTGTGGTGTATTCATATAAGTACATAGGAAAGTTATGTCAGAGTCATTCCACTGTTTTTCCTATTCCTAATCCCCTTTCTTTCCTTCATTCTCTTTGTCTAATCCACTGAACTTTTACTCTTCCTCTCTCTCCCTCTTATTGTGTGTTAGCATTCACACATCAGAAAGACCATTTGAACTTTGTTTTTGGGGGTTGGGCTTATTTCACTTAGCATAGTAGTCTTCAAATCCTTCTATTTACTGGCAAATATCATAAAGTCATTCTTCTTTATGGCTGAGTAACATTCCATTGTGTACATATACCACATTTTCTTTATCCTTTCATCTGTTGAAGGGCATCTAGGTTGACTACATAGCTTAGCAATAGTAAATTGTGCTACTATAATCATTGATGTGGCTGTGTCACTGTGGTATGCTATTTTTAACTCCTTTGAATGTATACTGAGGAATGGTGTAACTGAGTCAAATGGTGGTTCCATTCCTAGTTTTTTGAGGTTATCTCCATACTGCTTTCCAGAGTGGTTACACAAATTTGCAGTGCCAACAGCAATGTATTAGTGAACCTTTTTCCCCCACATCCTCACCAACATTTATTGTTACTTGTATTCTTGATAGTTGCTATTCTGAATGGAGTGAGGTGAAATCTCAGTGTAGTTTTATTTTGAATTTCTCTAGTTGCTAGAGATGTTGAACTTTTTTCCATATATGTGTTGACTGTTCATATTACAAATACCTCATACTAGACAAAGGTGCCAAAAACATATATTGGAGAAAAGATAGCCTCTTCAACAAATGGTACTGGGAAAACTGGAAATCCATATGTAATAGAGTGAAATTTAACCATTATTTTTCATGGTGGATCAAAAACTCAACTCAAAGTGGATCAAAGACATAGGTGTTAGTCTAGAAACCCTGCATCTATTCAAATAAAATGTAGCCCCAACACTCCAACATGTCTGCTTAGGGAACCCACTTTCTCAAACAAGACTCCTAATATACAAGAAGTAAAATAAAAAATAAGTGGGATGGTATCAAACTGAAAATCTTCTTCACAGAAGGAAACAATCAAGAGAATGAAGGGAGAGCCTACAGAATGGGAGAGAAATCTTTATCACCAGCATCTTAGATAAGGTACTAATTTCCAGAATATATAAATAATTCAAAAAGCTTAACACACACACACACACACACACACACACATACACAAAATGACCCAATCAATAAAAATTGGGCAAAGGAACTAGACAGACATTTCTCAAAAGAAAGGTTTATTTGACTCATGGTTTCAGAGGTCTTAGTCCATGGTTGGCTGGCTCCAAGACAGAAACATCATGATGGCAGAAGGGCATAGTAGAGGAAAACTCAGCTCTTGGAAACTGGGAAGTGGAGATAGTATTACCTCTTTACCTCTACTGTTCTGAGACTAACACCTGTCACATGTTGAATTAATTATGTCAGATGATTGAATAGATGTCACCTCAGTATTTGCCAATATCTTGACTCCTTAAGTATATAACCTGTTCTTCTAAATATTCCCCACATACCACCCTGAAAGTCACAGAGTAGCATCCTTTTGGAGAAACACCTGTCAAGGCTAAAAGGGACTGATGGCAAATGTTTCTCATTCACGTAAGAGTGAACTTCACCAAGTTCAATGAACTTTAGCCTCACCGAAGTTAAAACCAGACAAGAGGTTTTATTTCAAAGAAGTCAATGGGTGTTGAAGGAACATTTTAGTTAATGCGCTCAAGTAATGCGGTCAAAAGCTGAGCATCACCTGAAAATTGTAAACTTTTTGAACAAATAAATGGAAGGACGTGGAGATAAAGTGATGTTTCTAATTAAATTCAATTAACTAAAATTTTTCACTTTCCTTACTAGTCTGGTGCTCATAGTCACTGTGATATTTGTGATACGATACCCATGAGTTCATAGCCACAGACTTGGGAAGATTTTACATGCCCAGGGCATGGCCCAGAGGCAGGGGTGTTTACTTCAGCCAGTAACAAACATGACAAATGATGTATCATCCTGACAACTCACTATTGGTCACTGAAAATGCTGGCTGAGTATCAGCTCCAAACCCAATTCCCACAGGTCCCTTGCCAAATTATTTAAATAAACTTGGGCAAGTTTATAACCTTAGCTTTGGCTGAAAATTATCTTTCTATTGGCCTTCGAAATACGTTTCAGAGCATTTGAGGGCGAACTGTCCTCTCCTATGTTTAAAATGTACTTTTGAGTCTTTTTGAAATACCTTTGTTGAAATATAATTCACATATTATACAATACACCCAAGGTTTTTAGCACTATCATAGTTGTGAAATCATTATCACAATGATTTTTAAAACATTTCATCATTCCCGAAAGAAGCTCTGTACCCCATAATAATCACCCTCAATCATCTCACCTCCTCCAAACTTCAGCAAACTAATGATTTTTCTAGAACCTTCTTTGGGACCTGTTTTGTTGTTATTTGTTGGCTATTTCTGCTTAATGACATACTAGATCATTGTAGCGGCACCTATTTCTCTTGCAGTGTGAAAACTTTGGTTGCTTTGCTCTTCTGAGAGGGTGCAGTGTGGACATAATTACCTAGAGGGACATGGGTGTCACAGGGCTATTTTTTTTTCTTGTGTACAGTTGGGGATGGAGCCCAGAGTCATGCACATTCCAGGCAAGCACTTTACCATTGAGCTCCTCGTCTATTCTTGGGACAGCTCTCTTCCAGTGCCTCCTATTCCTGATCTTTTGCTTTTGGTATCATATTTACCTGTGAGGCTCCATCAATTACCAGCTGATTTCTCTACTGTTTTTGGCACTGCCTTGGGGCATAGATTGCTCTGTATAACCCTCCCTTAGTATCTGTCTATGGGGGACTGGTTCTAGGATCCCTGGCAGACTTTCAAGTCCCTATGTAAAATGGCATAATGTTTGCATATAACTTAATCCTTTTAATACTTTAAGTTAATCTCTAGGTGTTATAATACCTAATACAATGTAAATACTATGCATAGAATTGTTGTACTGTATTATTTTGGAATACTGACATATGTGCAGTACAGACACAGTATTTTTTTCTGAATGTTTTTGGTTATATCCATGGGTGTGAAACCAATGGTTACAGAGGGCAGACTGTACTCTGATCAGGTGAGAGTAGTTCCAGAGAACAGTCTTTGAAGTTTGCTCCGACCCTAGAAGGGCATTTCATAGCCATCTTTTTCTCTGTTTCTGTCTGGTGAACTCTCTGGCCTGTGGTTAACTTTTTGCTCTTTATAAAGAAATACTATTCACAAACTCCCTTGGGCTTGAACTTCACCATACTCTGTTCAAATAAAGTTAATTCCTTTAGAGAGCTCTTCATATGTCTCTTTCCTTATGGACCTCATCTCTACTTGAGCAAGGTGGCAGGATGAGTTAGCCTCTGGCTCTCTGGTCTTTTGAGCCTGACTCTCCTGGTGTAGAACTTCTACCCTGTGATTGAGCTGATGTGAGGGTAATCAAAATCCCAGTATTCTTGCCTGCCATATATGGAGTGGACCGTCCAGACTGAGTAACAGGTGAGCAACATTCACCCAGAAGTGAGCCTTCTGTACTTGGGGTGAGGGTGGGGAGGATGGAGCATGGTGAGCATCCCCCACAATAAAGTATAGTAATCTTTAATTGGGACCTGAAGGTAAAGGGAATCTTGGCTACACCTCCCTGAATTGGAGCTTCTATCAGGCTGAAGAGGGGAAGGGTGGGAAGGATGAGGAAGGGGATGGGGGTAGGGGTTGGGGTTTAAATGTCAGACACTGTTCTTATTGTGTTTTAGTAGATTTTCTTGAATAAATGTTTCCTCCTTCACCATTTGGATAATTTCTGGACACTTCACTTTTTTTTATTAAACTGCTATTCACTGTGTTTATTTGTTTGGCTGGAGAGGGTCAGCAGGGGCTGGAGAAGGTCAGCAGGGCTCCTCAGGATGTCATCCCAGCAGTGGAATGCTGATCCCTGTCAAGTCTTTCCTTCCAGTGTTCCTTCTTGTTGTTGATTAGACTCCACATATGACTGATGCTGGACCCAGGGGCAAAAGAATTTACTGTTTCTTTAAAGTCATTCAAGTGGTGCAAATTATTCTCTCTTTATTATTTTTTTTAATAGATGAAGAGAAACTACTATTAAAGGAATTTTGTGGATAGTAAATAAGAAAATTGCAAAGAAATGAATATAAATAATAATTTTTAGTGTACTAATTCTAGAACCACTTGGAACATTTAAAATTATTTTTAAAATTCTAAGGTGTTTAACTCTTTCTGTATAAAAACAATGTTTGATTTCCATAGCTTCAGCCTCAAAGTTGGAAGAAAAATATCATAGCTGTCTATTGTTTCTCCTTCCAACATAGTCTAAAGTAGAAAATCCTAGAAGGGTTAGGATATGATTAACATCTTAAAGAGCCATTAAAATATAACTTTCAAAGTTTTGCATGTAAAATAATTATATTAGTTAATTTTATATTTCAGGTATTGTGAAAATTAAAAGCTTAATGAATTTCACATATTAAATTTCAAAAACCTGGTACCTTTCTCATAACAGATATTCAGTAATTGTTGGTTTACTTTCTTTCCAGTGCTTTCTATAGAAACTCTCTGAAACATGAGATATACTTCTCTGTTGCCCTGAGATTATTCTAAATCCATTTAGCTGAGGTCACAATTGAAGGCAACCAATTTCCTTGCCATTTTATAATGTTACCTGTGTAGAAGTTCGTCTTGCCTTGATGAAAATAAGACAGAATTTATAACTCTGTCCCTTTCTCTTGAATCTGCATAAAATTTTTAGGGCAATCTTGCTTTAAATTTCAAGATGCCTGATTGTCTCTCATCAATGATATTCAATATGAATTTACAGTGGCACTTCTTGTTAGAATACTTACATATGCACAGATCCATTCAGTCATTTATTCAACCAGTCAAGTATATGTCAGGTGATGAATCTAATGTGAATAAGACACAGAGCTTACTCTGAGGATCTCCCAGCCTATGGGGGAAGCTAAGTACTGTGGCCTGTGCTGTGGAAGAGACATTTGTTAAGCAACAGGGAAAGAAGAGGACTTAGGCCATATAAGAGATTGAGAAGTTAAAAAAAAAAAATCCTCCTTTTCTTATTTTAAGGATCAATTCCTAATTTACTGTTTATTTAAAGGAGAATATAAGTTACATTTGCAAGAGCCCTTATAATCTAGAAGATCATACTGTTCAAAATGGAGAAAAAAATTACAATATGCTTTTAATCCAATCACCAAGACTTCTAATCTATTTCTAAAATTGACCTATTTCTGCTTATCTCTGTGGTCGTTATGTTAATTCAATTGACTGTTATCTGTCACCTTGGCTACTTTAATAGCTTCCCTACTGGTCTCTTACCTCTCTTCTAGGACTCCTTCAATACATTGATTTCATTGTGGAGAAAATAAATCTTAACAATGAAATCTTGTACATGTAATTACTCTGTTTAAAATACTTTCATGGCTTCCTTTTTAAAAATCAAGATAAAATCCTAACATTCAACCCTTGACTATGGACCTCAAGATCTTGTATGATATGATATCTTCTATCTCACCAATCAATCATATCTAGAGCCATTCAGCCCTTCATTTCCTCTACTTTGGTCACATTGGTTTCCTTTTAGTTCTTTGACTATACTTCTTCTCCCTGTCTTAGTGCCTTTGTCAACACTCTGTCAGGAAACACCTCTTGCCCAGTGGCCAGCTAACTCCCATTAGTTCACAAATCGCTTGTATATGTATCACTTCTTCATTGGCAAATCCTCCAAAATAGCTGAGCTCCCCCAGAAGATTTTCTGTTAGTTCCACCATAGTACTTATCACAACTGTAGTTAGTTAGTGGTTTATTATTTGAATTCCCCATTCAAAAATATGCAAACAATAGTTGTTGAGTGAATGAGTCCAGCATCTATATCGCTAGCTTTATCTCTTCCTTAGGGCTTCAGAGCTTTCCCCCCTTCTTTCCTGAATATATTCTCCAAATGTTCCTAGTCTTATAGGCCCAATTTCAACTAATAGTCTCATCATCTGCATTGTCATCCAAACCAGAATCAAGGGAGCCATCCTCCAATCTTCTTTCCTCTTCATTTCCATAGCATAACAATCTGCACATCCTGCTAGTTCAGTTGACAGGGCATCTGTTGCATCTATATATTTTCACTATCCTCACAACCATGTTTAAGTTCTGCCTAACTTGTCCTCTTTTCTGCATATCAGTTTTAAAGGACTTGTTTGTTTGTTTTTCAGTGACTTATTTGGTTGAAAAATGACCTATCAAACCACGTATCCTTTTATAATTCCATTTTGACATTGGATCAACAAAAACAGATACTATTTGGACAGCTTTTGTTTCCAGCTCATAATCAAAGAATTTTCCTCAATGGAAAATTTTGAGGCTATTTTGATGAAATCCATTTCAAGATAATGACTTCTTTGGGGCCAGAAAACCAAGGTTTTTCCTTTCAAATACAAATGATTCTAGAGTTAATTTCCAGACACAAGTTTCTAGTCAGTTTCTACTCCCAATTTTCCTGGATATTATTTCATTTTAGAATGGTTTAAAATGAACAACAACAAAAACCTCATGAGAGACTGAACATAACACACAGACGGTGGTGAGACTATATATTAACTTGAACTCGGATCCACAAACTCTATAACCAAACAACAGCTTCTGGTGGCGATCAGCCGGAGTCAGGACTTGCTCAATAATTATCAGCTTCTCTAATTTTTTGCCCCTGCTTCCAGTTCAAGATCAACCAGAGAAAGCCAAATATATTCCCCAAGATACTTACATAGGATGCTCTGTTTTTAGTTTACTTGCCTCCAAAACTTGCAATCAGAGCACATACCTTTTTTTCCTTAGTTTTCCCACTCCCCCTCTTGCCCTGAGTCTCTGCAAAATACAAGTGATGGTGGCTGACTTATTACCAGGGCAAGTTCCCAATAAATAGCCTTTATTTTTTCTAATATGGGGAGTCTTCATGTATTTCCATACTTGAAGGATACAGTAATCTTAAGTCTACCTGATCTACCTACATATATCTTATTTCAGCTGTAAAAAATCTTGATTTCAACAAGAAGAGGGAGGATTTTACTTGAAACAGTATGCTATGTTTGGAGTCTGGCTGGACAGGCTGAGGCCAGAGGGGCTCGTATCCTGAAGGTCTGGTCACTTCCTAGGAGATTTGTGAGGCCCAGAGTCCCTTGTGTAAATTTCCTCTGCCCTGGCATTCTCTAATGAACTGAAGGGAACACCCATCCTCAGATAAGGCAAGTAAATAGTCCATTGTTTGCTCTAAATTTAAAGTATCTTAAGAGCTTTTATAGGTACTCTTATCTTCTTAATATTTCTAAGATGGATCCTAACCTTCAAGGGTGGGAAATATAAACATGGACATTGTGCTTCCAAAAGGTCTTAAGGAGGAGGAGTTAGAAGCAGGGCAAGCTTTATTGGGAGGTAAAATGGCCCAAGGCTTAAGCATAGGCCAGAATGTTTTTAATGACAGTTGGAATTTCCCCAAACTTCTGGCCATAGTACTGCTTTGGGTAGAAGTGAACTGAAAGAGAGGATTCAATTTCTGAATGGAAACTACAGTATCATTTTAAAAGTAATTCAAAACATAAAGATTCTAACAGATGGCAAGTGTCAGTCTAATTGCCACATGGATATTGATTATATGAGGACCATTTGAAATCTGTAAGGCCTCTCACATTCTGATAGGGCCTGACAGCATTAGGATAGTTGAGATTGGCTGGGTTTCCTCAGGAAATCAGGGCGGAGTAGGTGGTAAAAGTCAGCCTCAGAGGCTGCAGGCAACTGAAGGGTCCTGACAAAAATGCATTGTTTTCCATTTACTCATTAGTCGGGTGGAAAGTTTGCAATGCTTTTTTGAACTTGCAGCGAGTGGTTCTCATTAACCTCTGTGATGCTGTTAATTTTTGTTGTCTTATTAGGTTCCTTTGTCTTCTTATTTGATCTTAATATTAGCCTCTCTTTGTCACTACAGATAGTATTTTCATGCTTGCTTAATCATTTGAGTTGGATATCTATCTTTCTTAGACTATCAGCCTTTAAACATGCCTATTTGCATACTGAAAACAGACACTGAGAAATTTCTGCTCTACTTAAGGAGAAATAATATTTGACCAAAATCTTTTATAATGTTAAGATAGCTTCAGAACTTTAGTTCTAAATTGTAGTAAATTAAATTCAAGCAAAACCATTTAGAGCCTGCTATGGGTGACATACTCAGGTGAGTGGTTGTAGAGATTGCCACCTATTATGTATGCTGAAAATCACAAAATTGTGCAGTGTTATCAGTGATGTCAGAGTTGTAAAGACCAACTGCTATGGAAGCCAAAGACATTACTAAAATTAATGTCTTCATTACTAACCCATTCCCAAACCCTCTGGGGAAAAGGGTTAAATTGGGCCTTAATGCATGGTCAGATTTTGAAAGGTAGTGATGGGGAGTAGTACATCCATGATAGGAAGTTAGAGAAATGGTGGGGAACGGAATTATAAATCAAGAGGAAGAATTTGAGCCAAAGCAGAGGGATAGAAAGGACCTGGGAAAGTTTGGAAAATAAACAGTTGTCCAAATTCTCCAAATTCTACATGAATGCTGGGAAGGGGACTATTAGGCCAGGGAGGTAGGTTGGGCTCAGATTATCACTGGAATGCCATGTTAGGATTTAATGTCACATTCTAGACATGAAAAAAAGTCAAGAAGATTTTTGTGCAGAGAAGCACAATGGGATTTATCCAGCATAGAAATACCTTTTTATGTTTTAGGAAGACTATGCTGTATTCAGACTAAATTTTTGATAGATACACAGGAGAGATTTTGGTAGATATGCAGTAATTTATGACTAGTGACTAGAATGTAGTCAGGAGAAAATGAGGTAAATCAACATAGATGCAAAGAACTTGTAGGCTTGTGAATACACTGATTTTCTTTATTTGCTAGTTCACATTACAAGATTATGTATAATGCCTTATACCTGTGCTTTTAAAAAAAATACTTGAAACATAACATTTTACTTTTAGCATTTGTTCATATTTCTGATGAATTGGTGAATATTGACTATATGAAAATATAAAATACATAAATATAAAAATCTTAGGGCTTTTGGCACTCAAATTTCCCAGTGCTCATGCCATTTCACATGCCCCAGAAATTGAGTAAGAAAAAGGGAGAAGTTTTCTTGTGCTCAAGTAAAATGAAGAGAAAAATTGGACTTGGAATGAGCCCTAGGTTAAATAATTTTAAAATCAAGTGTAAGGAAATGCTTTGAGATAGAATAATGGAAATATTAAAGAAAAAAAGTAATTCAGTGTGGTTCATATAGATAATTGTGGTGTCATCAAAATACTGAGTTTCTCTGAATCACTAGGCAAGATGGCGGTGCTGTGGGCTGTCCTTCTTCACTTTCTTTGTCCGGCCTTCCTCACTGGTCAAACTGGATTCTTTTGAAGTGTAAAGGGAGCTTTGTATCATGTGAGTTTTTGAACATTACTGAATAATCTGTTCTCCTGTTGAGTAATTAAAGGCATAAGGCCTTTCACAGATACACTTCATTCAGGTCTCTGGGAAGTCCTCTACTTGAAAGGAGCTTGGAATATCAAAACCACAGAACAGTTTATAAAAGATGTATTTAAAACGTCCCTGGCTAGAGTGATATGGAGATGTTATGATTCTGATGTTGGGTTCTCACAGTTGCTAAGGACATCCCTTTATTCTCTCCACTGAGCTTGGCTGTCTTTTCAGTCATTTTCTCCCAGCTCCCTGAGCCATATGGCAAAGCATAGGCTAGGTACTTCGTATATTTGAACTTTGAAACAGGGTTACCTCTCTCACTTGCTGCCTCCATTATATCTGCCTTTACTCTTTTGTTCATCCTTGAATAAATCTACTAAATGCAATGCAATTAAGAAAGCCACCTTTTATTTACATATTTTAGTCCCAGCCTCAATGGGTATTAAAAAAAATGATTGATGGGAAAATCTCTGTACCATCCACGGTATAATTTTGCTATGAATCTAAAACTGCTCTTAAAAAAAGTCTATTACAATTGTTAACAACCATTGTAGCATTTTATTTATCTATGATATATAGTTTTCATTTTATGACTTCGATGGAAATCATCCAGTAAACTAATATTCATGGCTATATATATATCACCATCTGTCAGAGGATGTTCTGGGAACCAAATTTCATGAGCATTTGTCTTATGTGGTACTTAAAAGGCAAATGGACTCTTTCAGTGATCTGCCAACATCACTTAACAATGATGGCAATTTAGTGTTTTTCTTTCTAGTAATGTACAGAACAATAGGCTAGGAAATAAAATGTAATTTATAAAAAATATGAGGTAGGGATTTCTTAAACTACTTAAAAATAATAACAAAATTCAGCTATTGGCAAGAAAGGTCCACCTGAATTGGTCAAATTCTGTTATTTTTCTAATTATGTCACTGTAGTTAAAATTACAAATATCTTTGAAGAGATAAAGTGCTAAGTAGAATTAAATCCTGGTAATGATAAAACACTGTATTATTTATGTATCTAGCAGAGCAAGTACAACTGAAGAATTGAAAAGAGACATCAGATGATTTACTGGTTTAGAGCTGATTTTAAATTGCATGAAAAGTTGTGGTGAAAAATAAACACGATTGAGAGAAGGAGGAGCATTATTTTTGTTTTGTGTTTTTATTGTCTACATGAGAAAGACTCAGATAATTACAAAATGTTTAGACCTCACCAATTTCAATTCTACCTTGTGATGAAAAGATGGCAAGTCATTGAAAGATGTTCATCCACTTTCTATTTTTAATGTTAAGCTTAATCAGAGGCTATATTGTGTTTCAAATGCAAAGGGGATAAAGAATCATATCATGTATTCATTTCTTCATATAAAAGACTATTATGCTGTAAAAAGATTTCATCCTGTAAGATAGCATAGACGTTAGGAACTGAAAAGACTCATGAGGTCATCTGCTGGTCTCTGCACTGAGGATGGCATTGTTTGGCACAATATACTCTTCAGTGTTTTCTAATTTCAAAATATTCTGAAAGACATAAATTCCAGCAAAAATATCTTGTAACCCTGGAGTTGTGAAGTAAATCAAAGTGATGGGAGATTGGATGACTTCTCAAAGCTCCATCTCTGCTCTAGAACTCTATTAATGTATGAAGAAATCACTAGAAAAGCAATTGTTAAATCAAGGACCATAAAACTCTGCTGCAGCAGAAAATTGAACTGGAGAAGGCAATGTGGAAATCACCTGGAGTCAGAAGAAACTCAAGATGTAGAAGACATGTCCTAGGGATAAACATTGCAGTTCCTTGGAGGAAATTAAAATAAAAAAGGAACAGTGAAATATGAAAGGAATTCTATAGGTATTATTGGGAGGGAGCAGGAGAGCAAAAGATACCTTCAAAAGGTTGAGAAGATAGGCTTAAATTTCCCTTTTAATTCCTCCCTCTACTCATTGGTGGTTGTTTAATTTCCAGATTGTGTTAGTTAGCTTTGTATTACTATGACCAAAATATCCATCAAGAACAACTGAACAGAGGAAAAGTTTATTTTGGCTCACAGTTTCAGAGGTTTAGTCCATGGTTAACTGAGTCCATTTCTCTGGGCCCAAGGTGAGGCAGAACATCATCATGGAAGGGCATGGAGCAGGAAGCTACTAATCTACTTATGGTGGCCAGGAAGTCAGGTGGGGGGTTAGGATGTAGGGAAGTTGAACCCTTCCAGGGCACAACCCTCCAGACATACCCCACCTGTGTACAGTTACCATCCAGATAGTCCATTTAAACTAAGAAAGACTGATTGGGTTATAACTCTCACAAGCTAATCATCTCATCTCTCAACATTCCTGAGGGGCTTTTGGGAGACACATCATACCCAAATTATATATAACATGCATTTATGGATTTTCCTAAATTCCTCCTGTTATTGTTTTTCAGGTTTTTACCATTGTGATTGGAAAGAATAGTTGATGTGATTTCAATCATCGTAAATATTTTAAGACTTTTTGTGGACTTATATATCATCTATCTTAGAGAATGTTCTATTGTGTGCTTGAGAAGAATGCGTATTCTGCTGCTTTTGGAGGAACTGTTCTATAAATGTCTGTTAGGGCTGAAGTGCTATGTTTTTATTCTTGGCATTTACCATAAACAGACATTATATTTCTTTTTTTTTAAAACATTGATTTATTAGTTTATTATGGAAATTTTTAATAAAAGATATGAGAGCTCCCTCCTCAATAATAGGTATTTTCTCAGAAGGTCTTTAAGATGTTTAAGTTTCTCTATACACATTAGCTATTATACAAATATAGAATGTTTATAAAAGTTACTGGGTAAAGTACTTTACCTAGAGCTTTACAACATTGTAGCAGAAACAGGGCAAGCTGCCTGTGTCCCCAGTGTGTTCCATTGTCTCTTTTATTTTTTTATTATTATTTTTTAATTTTTTATTGTTGGTTGTTCAAAACATTACATAGTTCTTGATATATCATATTTCACACTTTGATTCAAGTGGGTTATGAGCTCCCATTTTTACCCCATATAGAGAATGCAGAATCACATCAGTTACACATCCATTGATTTACATATTGCCATACTAGTGTCTGTTGTGTTCTGCTGCCTTTCCTATCCTCTACTATCCCCCCTCCCCTCCCCTCCCCTCCCCTCTTCTCTCTCTGCCCCCTCTACTGTCATTCATCTGTCCCCTTTGTATTATTTTTCCCTTTCCCCTCACTTCCTCTTGTATGTACTTTTGTATAACCCTGAGGGTCTCCTTCCATTTCCATGCAATTTCCCTTCTCTCTCCCTTTCCCTCCCACCTCTCATCCCTGTTATGTTAATCTTCTTCTCATGCTCTTCGACCCTACTCTGTTCTTAGTTACTCTCCTTATATCAAAGAAGACATTTGGCATTTGTTTTTTAGGGATTGGCTAGCTTCACTTAGCATAATCTGCTCTAATGCCATCCATTTCCCTGCAAATTCTATGATTTTGTCAATTTTTAATGCAGAGTAATACTCCATTGTGTATAAATGCCACATTTTTTTTTTATCCATTTGTCTATTGAAGGGCATCTAGGTTGGTTCCACAGTCTTGCTATTGTGAATTGTGCTGCTGTGAACCTCGATGTAGCAGTGTCCCTGTAGCATGCTCTTTTTAGGTCTTTAGGGAATAGACCGAGAAGGGGAATAGCTGGGTCAAATGGTGGCTCCATTCCCAGCTTTCCAAGAAATCTCCATACTGCTTTCCAAATTGGCTGCACCAATTTGCAGTCCCACCAGCAATGTACAAGTGTACCCTTTTCCCCACATCCTCGCCAGCACTTGTTGTTGTTTGACTTCATAATGGCTGCCAATCTTACTGGAGTGAGATGGTATCTTAGGGTGGTTTTGATTTGCATTTCTCTGACTGCTAGAGATGGTGAGCATTTTTTCATGTACTTGTTGATTGATTGTATATCCTCCTCTGAGAAGTGTCTGTTCAGGTCCTCGGCCCATTTGTTGATTGGGTTGTTTGTTATTTTATTGTCTAATTTTTTGAGTTCTTTGTATACTCTGGATATTAGGGCTCTATCTGAAGTGTGAGGAGTAAAGATTTGTTCCCAGGATGTAGGCTCCCTATTTACCTCTCTTATTGTTTCTTTTGCTGAGAAAAAACTTTTTAGTTTGAGTAAGTCCCATTTGTTGATTCTAGTTATTAACTTTTGTGCTATGGGTGTCCTATTGAGGAATCTGGAGCCCGACCCCACAGTATGTAGATCGTAGCCAACTTTTTCTTCTATCAGACGGCGTGTCTCTGATTTGATATCAAGCTCCTTGATCCATTTTGAATTAACTTTTGTGCATGGCGAGAGAAAGGGATTCAGTTTCATTTTGTTGCATATGGATTTCCAGTTTTCCCAGCACCATTTGTTGAAGATGCTATCCTTCCTCCATTGCATGCTTTTAGACCCTTTATCAAATATAAGATAGTTGTAGTTTTGTGGATTGGTTTCTGTGTCCTCTATTCTGTACCATTGGTCCACCGCCTGTTTTGGTACCAGTACCATGCTGTTTTTGTTACTATTGCTCTGTAGTATAGTTTGAAGTCTGGTATCGCTATACCGCCTGATTCACACTTCCTGCTTAGCATTGTTTTTGCTATTCTGGGTCTTTTATTTTTCCATATGAATTTCATGATTGCTTTCTCTATTTCTACAAGAAATGCCTTTGGGATTTTGATTGGCATTGCATTAAACCTATAGAGAACTTTTGGTAATATCGCCATTTTGATGATGTTAGTTCTGCCTATCCATGAACACGGTATATTTTTCCATCTTCTAAGATCTTCTTCTATTTCTCTCTTTAGGGTTCTGTAGTTTTCATTGTATAAGTCTTTCACCTCTTTTGTTAGGTTGATTCCCAAGTATTTTACTTTTTTTGAGGATATTGTGAATGGAGTGGTTGTCCTCATTTCCATTTCAGAGGATTTGTCGCTGATATACAGGAATGTCTTTGATTTATGCGTGTTGATTTTATATCCTGCCACTTTGCTGAATTCATTTATTAGCTCTAATAGTTTCTTTGTAGAGCCTTTTGGGTCTGCTAGGTATAGAATCATGTTATCTGCAAATAGTGATAATTTAAGTTCTTCTTTTCCTATTTTTATGCCTTTAATTTCTTTTGTCTGTCTAATTGCTCTGGCCAGTGTTTCGAGAACTATGTTGAACAGAAGTGGTGAGAGAGGGCATCCCTGTCTTGTTCCAGATTTTAGTGGGAATGCCTTCAATTTTTCCCCATTCAGAATGATGCTAGCCTGAGGCTTAGCATAGATTGCTTTTACAATATTGAGGTATGTTCCTGTTATCCCTAGTTTTTCTAGAGTTTTGAACATAAAGGGATGCTGTACTTTGTCGAATGCTTTTTCCACATCTATCGAGATGATCATATGGTTCTTATTTTTAAGTCTATTGATATGGTGAATAACATTTATTGATTTCCGTATATTGAACCAGCCTTGCATCCCAGGGATGAATCCTACTTGATCATGGTGCACAATATTTTTGATATGTTTTTGTATCCGATTCGCCAGAATTTTATTGAGGAATTTTGCATCTAGGTTCATTAGAGATATTGGTCTGTAGTTTTCTTTCTTTGAAGTGTCTTTGTCTGGTTTAGGTATCAGGGTGATGTTGGCCTCGTAGAATGAATTTGGAAGTTCTCCCTCTTTTTCTATTTCCTGAAGTAGCTTGAAAAGTATTGGTATTAGTTCCTCTTTAAAGGTTTTGTAAAACTCTGCTGTATACCCATCTGGTCCTGGGCTTTTCTTAGTTGGTAGTCTTTTGATGGTTTCTTCTATTTCCTCAATTGATATTGGTCTGTTTAGGTTGTCTATATCCTCCTGACTCAATCTGGGCAGATCATATGACTTCAGAAATTTATCTATGCCTTCACTATCTTCTAATTTATTGGAGTATAAGGATTCAAAATAATTTTTGATTATCTTCTGTATTTCTGAAGTGTCTGTTGTGATATTGGCTTTTTCATCCCGTATGCTAGTAATTTGAGTTCTCTCTCTTCTTCTCTTTGCTAGCATGGCTAAGGGTCTGTCAATTTTGTTTATTTTTTCAAAGAACCAACTTTTAGTTTTGTCAATTTTTTCAATTGTTTCTTTTGCTTCGATTTCATTAATTTCAGCTCTGGTTTTCATTATTTCTTGCCTTCTACTTCTTTTGCTGTTGTTTTGCTCTTCTTTTTCTAGGATTTTGAGATGAAGTATGAGATCATTTATTTGTTGGTTTTTTCTTTTTTTAAGGAATGAACTCCACGCAATGAATTTTCCTCTTAGAACTGCTTTCAATGTGTCCCATAGATTCCGATATGTTGTGTCTGTGTTTTCATTTATCTCTAAGAATTTTTTAATTTCCTCCTTGATGTCTTCTATAACCCATTGATCATTCAGTAACCTATTGTTCATTCTCCAAGTGATGTATGCTTTTTCCTTCCTTCTTTTATCGTTGATTTCCAGTTTCATTCCATTATGATCAGATAAGATGCATGGTATTATCTCTACTCCTTTATATTGTCTAAGAGTTGCCCTGTGACATAATATGTGATCTATTTTTGAGAAGGATCCATGTGCTGCTGAGAAAAAAGTGTAACTGCTTGATGTTGGGTGGTATATTCTATATATGTCAATTAAGTCTAGGTTATTAATTGTGTTATTGAGTTCTATAGTTTCCTTATTCAACTTTTGTTTGGAAGATCTGTCCAGTCGTGAGAGAGGTGTGTTGAAGTCTCCCATGATTATTGTATGGTGGTCTATTAGACTCTTGAACTTGAGAAGAGTTTGTTTGATGAACATAGCTGCACCATTGTTAGGGGCATAGATATTTATGATTGTTATGTCTTGTTGGTGTATGGTTCCCTTGAGCAGTATGTAGTGTCCCTCTTTATCCCTTTTGATTAACTTGGGCTTGAAATCTATTTTATTTGATATGAGTATGGACACACCTGCTTGTTTCCGAAGTCCATATGAGTGATATGATTTTTCCCAACCTTTCACCTTCAGCCTATGTATGTCTTTTCCTATCAAATGCATCTCCTGTAGGCAGCATATTGTTGGGTCTTGTTTTGTGATCCATTCTACTAGCCTGTGTATCTTAATTGGTGAGTTTAAGCCATTAACATTTAGGGTTATTATTGAGATATGGGTTGTTCTTCCAGCCATATTTGTTTATTTATGTTACTAAACATGGTTTATTTTTCCTCTTTGATTATTTTTCCCCCCTTTACTGTCCTACCTCCCACTGTTGGTATTCATTGTTATTTTCCATTTCCTCCTCCTGTAATGTTTTGCCGAGGATGTTTTGAAGAGATGGTTTTCTAGCTGCAAATTCTTTTAACTTTTGTTTATCATGGAAGGTTTTAATTTCATCTTCCATCCTGAAGCTTAATTTCGCTGGATACACAATTCTTGGTTGGAACCCATTTTCTTTCAGTGTTTGAAATATGTTATTCCAGGATCTTCTAGCTTTCAGAGTCTGTGTTGAAAGATCAGCTGTTATCCTGATTGGCTTACCCCTAAATGTAATCTGCTTCCTTTCTCTTGTAGCTTTTAAAATTCTCTCCTTATTCTGTATGTTGGGCATCTTCATTATAATGTGTCTAGGTGTGGATCTCTTATGATTTTGCACATTCGGCGTCCTGTAGGCTTCTAGGATTTGGGATTCTGTCTCATTCTTCAAGTCTGGGAAGTTTTCTCGTATTATTTCATTGAATAGATTGCTCATTCCTTTGGTTTGAAACTCTGTCCCTTCCTGTATCCCAATGACTCTTAAATTTGGTCTCTTGATGTTATCCCATATTTCTTGGATGTTCTGCTCATGGTTTCTTAACAGTCTTGCTGAGCTGTCTATGTTCTTTTCAAGTTGAAATACTTTATCTTCATTGTCTGATGTTCTATCTTCTAAGTGTTCTACTCTGCTGGTAGTATTCTCAATTGAGTTTTTAAGTTGGTTTATTGCTTCCTGCATTTCTAGGATTTCTGTTTGTTTGTTTTTTATAACCTCTATCTCCCTGTATAGTTGATCTTTTGCTTCTTGGATTTGTTTATGTAATTCATTGTTGAAGTGATCTTTCATTGTCTGATTTTGCTGTCTGATGTCTTCCTTGAGACTCCAGATCATCTGAAGCATGTATATCCTGAATTCTTTATCTGACATTCCATCTGCTGCAGCTATTACCTCTTCTAACGTTGAGTTGACCTGCATTGCTTGTGGCCCTTTCTTTCCTTGTCTCTTCATACTGTTCGTGTTTCTTTCTGCTTGGTGAAACTGTTGTGCTATTGAATTTTCCCCCTATGTATTTATATTGGTCTTGTATAGTTGCAAAGTCTCCCTCGCAGGCGCGGGCGGTGGCTCTACCCCTCCTCCAATTGGGGCAATGTGCCTACCACGCCGGCAGGCCGCTGGGCCTGTTCTGCCGGTCGGTAGCAGGTTCGCCTACCTTGCAGGCGCAGGCGGCGGCTCTGTTCCTCTGCGGGCCGCTAGGCTTGTTCTGTCGGTGGTCGCAGTTCTGCCTACTTTGCAGGCGCAGGCAGCGGCACTGCCCCTCTGCAGGCCTCTGGGGCTGTTCTGCCGGTGGGTCGCAAGTCTGCCTACCTTGCAGGCGCGGGGGGGGGGGGGCTCTACCCTTCCGCAGGCCACTGGGCCTGTTCTGTCGGTTGCAGGTCTGGCCTGTTCTGTTGGTGGTCACAGTTCCGCCTACCTTGCAGGCTGGGGGGGGGGGCTCTGCCTCTCAGCAGGCCGCTGCTCCTGTTCTGCCGGTGGGTCGCAGGCCCGCCTACCTTGCAGGAGTGGTTGGCAGCTCTGCCCCTCCACGGGCCACTGGGA
This sequence comes from Marmota flaviventris, assembly GCF_047511675.1. NCBI lineage: Eukaryota > Metazoa > Chordata > Mammalia > Rodentia > Sciuridae > Marmota > Marmota flaviventris. Next base: position 96,594,258 of record NC_092501.1, on the reverse strand, counting down.
CTTTTCAGTTGGTGGTCACAGTTCCGCCTACCTGGCAGGCGCGGGGGGTGGGGGGGGGCTCTGCCCCTCAGCAGGCCGCTGGGCCTGTTCTGTGGGTGGTCACAGTTCCGTCTACCTTGCCGGCGTGGGGGGAGGGGGCGGCTCTGCCTCTCAGCAGGCCGCTGCTCCTGTTGTGCTGGTGGGTCGCAGGCCCGCCTACCTTGCAGGAGTGGTTGGCAGCTCTGCCCCTCCGCGGGCCACTGTGCCTTTTCTGTCGGTGGTCACAGTTCCGCCTACCTGGCAGGCGCTGGGGGTGGGGGGCGGCTCTGCTCCTCAGGAGGCCGCTGGGCCTGTTCTCCAGACATTATATTTCTTAAATGTCTTTCTTTTCTTTGTGTTTTTTGAGCTCCAAAGGAGCAGGAAATTTGTCTTTTTATTTCTCTTCTGTATAGCCTAGAACAGTGGTTAGAACATATGAAGCATTCAGTGAGCAAATGAATTAATAAACAAAGAACTAGAACTAAAAGACCAACCTAAATTCACAAAATTTAATCTCTAATACTTTAATTTAAACTCAGTGTTCTTTCTATCATGTCAAAGATGTCACAGTATTTATTTATGTACTTTATTTAAACCTTTCTTGGGGCATGGGAAAAACCCATAATCAGTAGTATTATTGAGAATTGAAACTCAAACCTGATATGGCTTCAAGTGATATGGCCTAAAGTGACTGTGTTCCATTTGCAGTGCCTAGATCCTAAACATCTACTAAGAAATGAGGTTGAAGTGGTCTATGGAAGGTATTGTTTACATCTGAGTAATTCTAGCACATATTATTTTGGAACTGAAGCTATGGGAGCAATATCTATGGATGTCAAGATAACCTAAAAAAGTTGTTAGATAGTAACATCATTAGCAGATGTCACCTGTAACCTGGTGCAAAGGAAGGGATTTTACCTTCAAACTCCAGTCCTAAATATAATAGATTTTTTACTGGTGATATACGATAAGTTATCTGGATTTATAATTCATCTACAAAGTAATTCAAACAATTCCCTTATATCTGGCTTTTCACCATGAAAATATGCTGTTAGGATTGAAACAGTTGATGCTTTGCTCACATAAAATATGAAATCAGGAGAATAAAAAACCAGCAATACTCAGCTACATATCCCAGTTCCTGAAAATGGTGATTAACACTCTTGGGTGCAGAGTTGGGACTTAAGTACCTTTTCTGATTCTCACAAGGCACTAAAATACATAATCAACTAATACATTGTGTACAAATCCAACTTTGCTCATCCCAAGGGTAACCTTTCTCCCTCCCTGAATAATTTTACTATGGTCGCTTTTTCCCCTTTTTGGAAAATTCATTTCTCCCCTTTCCAATCATTTACGTCAGTGAGCTTATTTCTCAAATCCTGAAGTCCAGAGTCTAAGATTTGGCAGGAAAAAGATGATCCTTTTTGAGTCATTAGGTTAAATACAAGGATTTTTGCACATTCTAATGGAATCACTATATAAGCGTCATACATGTATTTCAATATTTCATTTTACCATTTAAAGAGAGAAGTTGTGTTAGATGTAAGAGGAAGAGATGTTATATTGCACTGGTTTATGACTAAGTCAAATCCATATCCTCCCTTTAAATAAAATATATTATATCATCATTTGACAAGATGTGAAGACAGAAGGATATGTATCAAGTGAGTTTGTTAGCATATTATAGTAAAGTACACTGGCACATAAATAATTTATAAGGGAAAATTTACAGAACTCATACTGAGAAAACTCAACTGATCTTCTTTGGATACTATAAGGAAAACAGAGTCAAAAGACAAAATGTAAATTGCAAAAGCTCTTGAGCTTCTATATAATTCTACTACAGTTTATAGTTCTCTGCACACAAAGAGAAATACAAGCCATTTGGAATAGGCATATTAAAATATATATATACACAGACATATCCATTTGCATATACATATAATATGCATACACAAATATATACATATATGTCTATATACAATTTGGCTTATGTATTTTATGTTCTACAATAAAATACATATGATAATCACAAAAAGTTGCATTTTATTGAGAAATTGCTAGGCTACATATACACAAAAATTTTAAACTTAGAGACTTAATTCACATAACTAGTAAATGGATCCCAGAGGACATCAAGTTTACTCCAAAGAGCCGAATAGCTAGTATTCCATTTATTGTTCACTAAGTATATAAAAAGAAGCTCTTAGTCTTGAAAACAAGTCCATGAGGTAGGCACTATTAATGTTAGCAGCCTTGATTTACGGATGAACAGACCAAGGCTTAATATGAGCAGTTGTGCCAAAGGTTGCACAAGTGGCCTGTGGTTCATTTCAAATTTGAGTCCAATTCTGTCAGAATTCCGGCACTTTTAGAACATTTTTGCGTAGAGATTCTTCTATTTCCTTCCAATGACCAGGATGGCTGCAAAGATTAAGAGATGGGGTTGGGGATGTGAGGATGGGGATGGGGCATTGCAGCCCCAGGGAGACTTCTATGCTGGCCTTACTGTTCCATGCACTCCCCCTGCAGCACCTTCCTGAAATTACCGCTGATGCTGCCCAGGGAAGCAGTTTAGAAGCTGGGAATGAACATTTCTGTGAATTATCATTTCTTTTCCCAAAGGCCAGGGTCAAACAGGGTTAAATAATTAATTAGAGAAAACAGAATGCATGAAATTACCCTTTTAATTCCACATGCATTGGCCACTGAAAGCTAACCGACTCACCCTCATTGTGCTTTCTTTTTTATATTTGCTTAAAGATTGTATTACAAAAGTTATTGCTCCAATCACTTAGCCAAATTTGTGGGAGTGCCAACCATCATATTCCATGAGGAAATTCTTATCTCTGATGTCATCTTTGGGAGAGTGTATGTGAAAATCAGTGTCAGGCTCTGCAACTTTCCTTTTCTCCATGCTTAAAAGATAGAGCACTCTCTGCTTTGCATGAAGGTCTATTAGTATGTTTTTGCATAAGGAAGAAAAAGTTTGCTCTAGTGTTTTATTTCCTCACTCTTTGACATTATTTTTAACGTGTTCTCATCAAAGTCATGACAGAGTGCCAACTGCCAATCTACTTACTCTTCACTCTTTCCTTACTAACTAAATGCTGGTTTTAAATTGATTGTGGGACTACTTGGAATATAGCTGAAAACTCAGGCAACTTGGGGCTGCTGTACCCATCTACTTTAGACTGCCAAGAGTAGATGTGTTGAGAAAGACTTCCAGGAAGAATCCTTAAAGAAACTGTACAGTTCAGCTTCTCATTACTATAATGAATTTCCTGACATGCACTATGAAGAAGAGATTCATTTAGCTCACAGTTTGGGGGATGCAAGAGCAGGGTGCCTGCTGTTCTCAGCTATATCACATCATGATGGGATCACAAACAGGAGCAAACAAGTAATTACATCCTGAACTAGGAGCAGACAGAGAAGAGGAATTGATGTCTCACAATCTCTTCTGAGGTCAAGCCTTCAATGACCTAAGGAACTCCCTCTAGGCTCCACCTCTTAAAGGTCCATACCACATCCCAATACCCACACTGGGGACCAAGTCTTTAATCACAATGAACCATTGAGGGCACAAACCATAGTCAAACCACATCAGGGACTTAGAAACAATTTCATTTTGCCTTCTTTTATTTTTCTTTCTGCTCTTTGAAATGTGGGTGAATGGATGGAGCTTCATTATCTGTCCTAGATCATGTGGCTATCTTGAGTATGGAAGGAATACACCAAAAATGTCAGAGCAGAAAAACAGGAGAGCCTGGGCATTCCATGACTTTCATGGAGCTGCTATACAAGCTAGGACTTTCTAGCCATGGTTTTCTTGTACATGAGAAAATAAATCCTTGAGTATTTCAACCACTGTTATTCCTAACTGCTTTAAGATCTTAAAAATAAAAATAACTATAACTTTTAGAGGGAGGACCCTAGTACACTATACTGGTTTTGTTTTAAATAACCAACTGCATAAGCCCCATAATAGCCTTATGCAATAGCTAATAAAATCTCCATTTCAAAATTATAGACAAAAGCCCCAGGAAAATCATGGTGAGTATTTAATTAAACTAAGGTTACACAGCAAGTAAAACAAACAAACAACAACAACAATGAAAAACAGAGCCATGATTTAAACTCAAATCTGTATAATTAGATTCTATTTTCTATTCTTTTTCCTCTTACTCTACTTACTACACAGGGTAATTTGTTCATATATCTACTCTTCCTTTCTTCATTTGAATCTTCCCTGACTTTTCTGAGTTTGAGTCATTTAACTCTAAGCCTAGCGGTGTGCCTAGCTATAAAATAGGACTATTAATAGTGCTTATGGTTAGGAGATGGAATACATTGATTTGTGAGAAACACTTATCAAAGTGACTTATGCATATAATGTCCTCAGTGAATATTTTTATTGTGTAACTTCATCACAGTAGCATTGTATTTATTTATATGCCTGTCTGTCTTAATTTAGAGATGTAAGGGTCTTAGCAGGAAATATACTTGTGTGATCTCTTTGTCCTCCATAGATTAGAACAGTGCTTTGCAACTTTGTGAATGCTCTATAAATTTTAGTTAAATTACTTGAAACATGTTTTTTTGGGGGGGAGGGGGAGGACACATACTTTACTTGATGGTTATTTAAACTTTATGGCTATTTAGGTATGTTTATTATCATTTTCATGATCCAGATGAATAACTAAGCTTGAAGAATATAGTTATCCTGAGTGAAAAAGAGGTTCATTGTCAGTCATTCTCTAATTTTAAATTATTCATTAATGGGATTTAGCCATAAAAGCAGTAACTTACAATATTTTGAGATATAAAAACTGTTTCCTGGCTAATATTAACCATTTTGAAATATTTACTCCAAATTATATTTTAATTTCATCGTTTACTTATAAGAAATAAAGAAATATGCTGTTATTTATATTTAACAATAAAATACAAGAAAATCTTTGTTTTGTCCATGCAAAGCCATTTTAAAACTAACAAACTCATCCATTATACTCAAAGCTCAAAGTTGATGCCAAAGTGCGTCAAACTAGTTCTTTCTTCAAAAGCATGTTTCATAAGTGTATCTATCACAAAACATAAATAACTCAACAAAATTTGCAGAAATATTTATTTTTATTTTAGACATACTTCAACAGGACAATCTTAGAACCAAATGTGAAATATTTTTTTAAGAACTTAAAAGCAAAATGTAGTTCAATGTCCCTTGGGATCTCACATTTCAGGGAAGAATCCTCCAGAGTTATCTTCTGTTATTTGTAAAAGTAACATGTGAACTTTGAGAGAGGTGATATCTTTTAGCCACAGAAATTTCAACACTGAGAGAATGAACTTGAATTCAAACCAATTAAAACATAATTAAATTTATTTGGCAAGATAAATGTATTTTGGGGAAGTAAACAAACAAAATGTTATTTTATATCATTCTTTATAACTATCAGAGACTGAGACAATTTGATCATCAACAACAGAATTTTTCCCAAAGACTCATTTTTTTATAGTCAGAAGAAAAGAGAGAATTCTCTATAGTGCTCCATAGGAATTGGTGCTTTTATAAATGATAGTTACAAAATATTGTCTTGGTATGCCCCTAAATCAGACTTGTTTATGGAGGCTTTTTGTAGTTAAATTATTCCATGATTGGCACAACATTTTGAAAATAATAATTTGATGTTTTGCATTCTTTTCTCCCTCAAATCATCTTCCTTGGAGTCTGTTATATTATATATTAAGGGAAGCAAAGAAAAACTGCTTCCAATAGAAGGAGATGCTAGGATAATAAACAGTGGCCTCTATCACTGCAGAGGCCGCAGAACCCATCTCAACAATGCAGGTCCCCAGTGCTCATCCACAGAGATCTTACATCTTCCCTTTGTCAGATGAGGTTTAAGGGACTTCCAAGACAATTTCTTTTGGGAGGAGAGAGGGTAGTAGGAAAATGGTAGAGAGCAAAAAGAATAAAATCTGTCTTTGCAAATACTTTGGCTCAACTATTTTAAGGACATCTTTTAAACCGATCAATCCTTTATGCATAAGGCCAAGAAATACCTAAGATAATTTCCCTATGTTTTCTCCCCTGACTTAGTTTCATTCTGGAATTTCAATTCAGACCTTTTTATATCTTTCCTATCTTCTTTAGTGTGCTATGTTTTCCTCTTCTTTCTTGAACATGTGAAATAAAGTTGTAATGACATATAGTAACTCTCATAATGCCTTTGTCTACAAAGTCTGTCATCTGTTTCTATCAATAATTTTTCTACTTATACTGGGACATGCTTTCCTGTGTTTGCATATTTGGTGATCTTCTATTAGTTATAGACATTGTATATTTCATCTGACGTGGTACTGGATGTTCATCTGGGTTTGCATGCACACCCATGTGAGTGTTAGCTGATATTGTCAACCTGCAATTGGGGGCACAGTTAAGTGACTTGGAAAGAATAATTGTTATGGTCTAAAATAAGCGATATAGTTTTATAAGAGATAAGTCATAGATTATTAATAAGTTATATTAATGAGTAATAGGCTATAGATTAATAGACTTAAATCAATAAATAGAAAATAATATAAATAATATACACTCAGGAAGACCAGAGAGCTCCAACTGCTTCCCCCTTCCCTGCCCCAAGTCCTGGAAACTTTTCCAGGAAGGAGCTTGCTATAGTCACCTTTGATTTTCCTTTTTATTTTGGTGATCACTGTCCCACCCTGCGTAATGTCGACCATTTGAAAATTCCTGCTTCATATTATTTTGCCTTTGTTTTTCTAGTTACCTAAGAAGGCAGAAAGGTAAATCTGGTTCTTTTGACTCCATCTTAGCCAGAAATGGAAATCTCTTTTTTATCAATATGAAAAAATATATAAATATTTTATCTGGGTAATTTTGAAAATTATCATATAAAACTACATATAATAGAATTACTCATAATCTTCAATTATTTGTTAATACCCACCAATATTCATTTAGCCAACATTTATTAAATACTTACTTACTGTCTGATATTGTGCTGGGAACTGAATGTTATTGAGATAAAAAGGGAATTCTAACCGTGTTCACTCTCTTATAAGATTCTAGTATTTTAACTACTATTCCTCAAAAATAAATTCCCACTTTATTTTTATATAATTAGAGATTTCATCATTAGTATGGATTAATCTACATAATATCATATGTTAGAATTCATTTTGCTCATTTCCAAAGTTATTTTCTCTTCAGTTATAGTTGGTCCTGCCTATGCTAATGAAACATTTAATTTTTCCAAATTTTCATCAAGTAATTACTCATTATTGTTGAAAATCCAGGGATAAGGGAATAATATGTTTAAGTATTTGCAGAAAATGGTAAAAATAAGAGAAAAACTAATAAGAATAAAACTTATATGTTAACTTTAAAAACATGGATCAGTTGGGAAGAGTGGAAAATTGTACCTATTAAATTAAGTTTGGGCATTAATAGAGGGATCTCCATGTTGGAATGGGCTTTCCTACCAATACCAGGACCTCTACCTACTCAGTGTCTCCCAATTATTTTACCTCCTGAAATATTTTCTTTCTAAAGTTATCTGTCTTTTTGCTATAATTACTCAAAAATTACAGCGTATCTTTGTTTTTTTAAAAAAATAAATTTAGAAGATCATATACATTTAAAAATAAATCACCTGTAATCTCATACTCTGAAGTCATCACCATGACTTGGTTTTTAAATAATAGGATTTATCTAGAACGGTTTTAGGTTAACATACAAATTGAACAGAGAGTATATAAAAGTTCTCACCCATCCCCTCTGTTTCCTTTTTAAAATGTTTTTATTTGTGCATTATAGTTATGCATAATAGTTGGGTCCAGTTTCCTTTTTTAAACAACCACTTGTCTATTTATTTGCAAGGACTGAACCAGGCTCCTTATGTCATGTAATTCCTTACACAAGCCAAAAATGATTCTGATATTTTTTCCTTTTGATGGCATGGAAGGTTTTGCCATTCATCAGAGTGGTTTGGGGATACGTGAGGGAGGGTTTCAGAGAGAATGAATTTCATTTTGGATGTCCTGAATTTAAGTGCCTTTGAATAATCCAGAAAGGTGTGAAGGTGACAGGGGAGGTATGAATCTGGGCCCCAGAAGCAAGACGTGGGATACAAATATAAAGTAGCAAGGCACCTGTGTGTAATAATGTAAACTGTGGCTGAGAAAGAGATTATCTCAGGAGAACAGGAACAATGGTCCCTTCTTATGACATATTTGCATTAAAAAATAGCATGCAGAATGTGATGATCAAAGCTAATATATTTATAAGTAATATAAATATTTATAAGTAATATAAATATTTGTAAGTACTCTATATACTAGAATATATAAGTGTTATATATTCCTGTAAATACTTACTATATGTTTATGTAATTGTGATATGTAAGTACAGTATGTGTCTATGTCATACTATACTGTATACAAGTACTATAATTATTACAAACATTACTTAATAGTTTCCTTACCCAAGTTTAACAGTTCCTGATTAATTTATTGACTATTACTTCATAGACCAGTTTTTCATTGTTTTCAACATATTGATGCCATTCTAGTTTTGTAAAACAATGCAACAATATTATATTCCTTTTATAGTCTAAATATCCTGTAGATAATCCTTTCATATGGATATTTGAAAATTTGTAATTTGAGAGATGTGGTATTCTTCAAAGATTTACCCTGAACTCAGTCACTGATATACTTTAAGAAATGAATTCTTAATGTCCTTAACTTGCATTCTTTTGTGTTGGTGTCTATAGTACATAGTCTTTGCTGTGTTTTTGTTTTCCCTTTTTGACCAGCTTAAGGTGATTTGTAATTTACTGTTTCTTTTCCTTTTGTCTTCTTGTATACATCTTGTATATTTCAGTTCATATATGAATATTTCTTCAAACACACAAATTTGTAGACCTAGTAGCACTGACTTTAATTCTTAAAATATTGTTATTTATACTTTTTAAAAATTTTTTGAAAAAATGGACTTTAATGGCTATGGACAACATCCAAAATATTATCTAGAATTTTTCAGTTAAGTCAGAAGCAAAATGAGTAAAACAGATCTTATAAAAGAGGATCTCACATACCTGAATTATGCAATTCAATTTATCATGACTTGATAAAGTTTCTGATAAAGCTATGGAGCAGGTTGGGTAATGTATATGTTGATGAATTAGTTGATTGAATCAAACTCCCATGATGCTTAAAGACACACTGGCCATTTTAAGAGCTGTTGTCTGGTAATTTAGTCTCCAGACACAGTGCCTAGCAGATAAAAGATCAATAAATAAGTGAATGATGAGTGAGTAAGTTGCTTGTGTGCAGTGCCTGCTTTCTGGAATTATTTCTGACCTACTTTTGAATTAGCTGCTAATACATGGACTTCTTTTGAACAGTCTCAAAGTTAAGAATAATGCTTGACCGATCATGCTTCTTTTATGAAATGTGTATTCGGTTCCTATGCCTATTTATTAATTGGGTTGTTTGGTTTTTTGGTGTTAAGTTTTTTTTAACTTCTTTATATATCCTAGAGATTAATGCTGTATCTGAGGTACAGTTAGCAAAGATTTTCTCCCATTCTGTAGGCTATCTCTTCATGTTCTTGATTGTTTCCTTTGCTGTGAAGAAGCTTTTTAGTCTGATTTCATCCCATTTGTTGATTCTTGATTTTACTTTGGGTGTTTTAGGAGTCTTGTTGAGGAAGTCAGTTCCTCGGCTGACATGATGTACATTTGGCCCTACTATTTCTTCTCTTAGGTGTAGGGTCTGTGGTCTAATGTCTAAGTCCTTCATCTACTTTGGTTGAGTTTTGTGCAGGATAAGAGGTAGGGGTTTAATTTTATTTTGCTACATATAGATTTCTAAGCAGTTAGAGAAATGCAAATTAAAATTTCACTGAGATTTCATCTCCAATCAGAATGACAATTATCAAGCAACAATAAATGTTGGCAAGGATGTGGGGGAAAAGGTACATTCATACATTGCTGGTGGAACTGCAAATTGGTGCAAATACCCTGAAAAGCAGTATGGAGTTTCCTCAGAAAATCTGGAATGGAACCATCATTTGATCCAATTATCCCACTCCTTGGCATATACCCAGAGGACTTAAAAATCAGCATATTACAGTGACACAATCACATCAAGGTTCATAGAATATCAATTCACAATTGCTAAATTATGGAACCAGGGCTGGGGATGTAGCTCAAGCAGTAGCGCGCTTGCCTGGCATGCACGGGGTGCTGGGTTCAATCCTCAGCACCACATAAAAATTAAAAATAAATAAATAAATAAATAAATAAATTATGGAACCAAACTAGGTACGCTTCGATAGATGAATGGATAAAGAAAATGTGGTATATATACACAATGGAATATTCCTCTGCCAGAAAGAAGAATGAAATTATGGCATTTGCTAATGGATAGAACCAGAGAATATCATGCTAAGTGAAATAAACCAGTCCCCCAAATTCAAAGGCTGTATATTCTTTCTGATATGTGGTTGCTAACTCACAATAAGGGTGAGAGGGTAGGGAAGAATAGAAGTACTTTAGATTAGACAAAGTGGAATGAAGGAAAGGGAGGGGTGTGGGAATAGGAAAGACAGTAGAATGAATTGGACGTTACTTTCCTATATGCATATGTGAATACATGACCAATGTAATTCCATAGTATGTACAACTAGAAGAATAGGAAGTTGTACTACATATATGTATAATATGTCAAAATACATTCTTCTATCAAACATAACTAATAAGAACAAATAAAAAAAGAAAAAAGAATAATGCTTGAAATTTCAAATATATTTCATAAATCCTCAGAGTATATTAATATTGTAGCATAGAATATAATTACTGGGTGCTAGGGGGAAAATTGTATTTAGATAGTGGAGAATATTTAGCCAAATTTTGAATTTAACGTTATTTTACTTTTCAAAAGGTTGAGATACAGCCTTTCAGATAGGGCCATGATTTCCAAGTAAATAAACTTCATTCCCAAACATATGCTTCCCATTCTTTTCATGAATAGTACTAAGTGCAGGCATTATTTTGGAAGCTGTCCTCTATGACTTTTTTCTTAATTACTCTTTTTATTTTTTATTCTATCTTTCATTGTGTATTATCTTTAAAAATTAATGCAGTTTTTAAGTGGTTAAGAATTTTCAATGACAGGATTCTAAACATTTTAATTATCTTTTTAATGTACTTGTCTAAAAGAAGGTACCTCCTAACTTTAAATATAGTTTTAAATTAAGGAAGAGGAAACAAAGTTTGAACTAAATATCTTTTATTAAGTTAATTTTGGTTTGACAGCCTGCAGCTATTATCTAATTATAGAATGCTTCCTAAAAGAGAAACTCATTAGTATGTGACATATTAAGGTACGTTCTTCATGTTCAGCGCTCCTGTGAAAGGAATCTTTCCAATAAAGATATACACAGTGTTTTGAACTCACAAGTGCTTTAAATTCACTCAGCTTGCATATTTGACTACAGAAGTGTTTCTTTCAAAGTAAACTGGCAAATCTACCTTTTTTATTTTTTCTTTCTTTCTTTCTTTCTTCCTTCCTTCCTTCCTTTCATATTTTTTTTTTTAAACTGGGGATTGAACACAGAGGCATTTTGCCACTGATCTACATCCCCAGCCCTTTTTATTTATTACTTTGATACAGAATCTTGCTAAATTGCAGAGGGTCTGGTTAAATTGCTGTCCTGGTTTAGATATGAGGTTTCTCCCAAAAGCTCATGTGTAAGACAATGAAAGGAAGTTTAGAGGTTAAATGATTGGGTTATGAGAGCCTTAACCTAATCCCTAATTGTAGTATGTTAATCCACTTAGATGGATTAAGTAGGTGATAACTGTTGGCAGGTAGGATGTGGCTGGAGGAGGTGTGTCCCTGGGGGTGTGCCTTTGGGGTTATATTTTATTCCTGGTGAGCAACTCTATCTGCTTTCTGATTGTTCTGTTCTGAGCTACTTGTCTCCTCCACACCCTTCTGCCATGATATTCTTCTGCCTCACCTTGAGCCCCAAACAATGAAGTCAGCAATCTGTGGACTGAGACCTCTAAAACCATGAGACCCACATAAACTTTCCCTCCTTTAAAATTGTTCTTGTCAGGCGCCCTAAACATACATCAGAGAAAAGATGGCCTCTTCAACAAATGGTGCAGGGGAAACTGGAAATCCATATGTAGCAAAATGAAATTAAACCCCTCTCTCTCACCCTTGCACAAGCCTGAACTCAAAGTGGATCAAGGACGTAGGCAGGAGATCAGAGACCCTACTCCTAATAGAAGAAAAAGCAGACCCGACTTTTCGCCATGTCAGCCTAGGAACTGTCTTCCTGAACAAGACTCCTAAAACACAAGAAGTAAAATCAAGAATCAACAAATGGGATGGAATCAGACTAAAAAGCTTCTTCACAGCAAAGGAAACAATCAAGAACTTGAGGAGAGAGCCTACAGAATTGGAGAACATCTTTGCTAACTGCACCTCAGATAGAGGATTAATCTCCAGATTATAAATATATAAAGAACTCAAAAAACACCAAAACCCAAACAACCCTGTTAATAAAGGGCAAAGGACCTCAACAGGCACTTCATAGAAGAAGAAATATGATCAATCTACAAATATATAAAAAATATTCAACATCTCTAGCAATTAGAGAAATGCAAATTAAAATCACTTTTTATTCTCTTACCTTATCTTAATTTTAAATGACTTTTTAATTTTATAAATATCAAAATCAAGTGTATACTACCTTAAAATTCCTTTAAAAGGGAGTCAAACAGAAAAGTCAAAACAATCTAAAATAAATTCCATATAAATGTCATGGTCTCCCAAAATAAAACATAAGTAATAAATAAATTTTTAAAAAATTGTTGTGAGTTCCTTTGGTCACAGCAATGAAAAATCTGGCTAAAACAGTTGCTGAGGCTGATCTCAAACTCCTGCCTCAGGCTCACCAAGTCACTGAGATTATAGTGATGCACCACAGCACCCAGTTCCAAAGCTTCACTTAAATACAAATTTTAAACTTCAAACAAATGTAGCACCAATAGGTTAGTCATGTAGTTGGAGCTTCCATGGGATTTAGAAATACATGAAATATCTTAACAGTAAAAACGTATACATTATATTCACATATGTCTTAATAGGCTATGAAGCAGATTAAAATGATAATGTATTAAGTCTCTATGATTTTATAGGAGATATTAATTTATGTTTAAAAGTATGCCAAGCCAGGCATGGTGGCACATGCCTGTAAACCCAGGAACTTGGGAGGCTGAGGCATGAGGATTGAGAGTTCAAAGCCAGCCTCAACAATTTAGCGAGGCACTTAGTAACTCAATGAGACCCTGTCTCTAAATAAAATACAAAAAAGGGATGAGTATGTGGCTCATTGGTTAAGTGTCCCTGGATTCAATCCTCAGTATCAAAAAAAAAAGTATGCCAAGATACTTCTACTTCCAGGAAAATGAGGACTTATTTTTCTTATTCCTTCCATTAAGTATGATTGAAAATTTTGGACAAGTATAAAACAAACACAAGAGGACTTTGAAAGGCAGAAAGGTCTATTTGGACTCCAGGACCTGAGGCCTGATACAGTCTTGTTTCTATGATGTTCTTTCTGCCTCATGTTTTCCAGACTTGGAACTGAAACAGACAATTCCAATAGGTTATGTACCGTGTGGTTCCACCTAAAACTTTCTTGAAATGACAGAGGTACTCATTAGTGGTTGCCAGGATCTAAGGAGGGTTTGGAAGGGGACAGAGGAGCTAGTGTGGCTATGAGAGAGCATTGTAGTTACTTTTTAATGAACCAGTTTGACTGGGTTAAGGGATGTTCAAGTGGTGAAGCCTTTTATCTTGGTGTGTCTGTGAAGATGCTTCTGAAATAGATTAGCGTTTGATCAGTAGACAGTAAGGACAATCCATCCTCCTCACTGTGGACAGACACCACCCAATTCATTGATAGCTCTGACTCTGATAGCACCCATAGAACAAAAAGGTGGACAAAGGATGAATTCTTTCTGTTTTGGAGCTGCAACATTCATCTTCATTTGCCTTTGATCATCTGAATTCTTGGTTCTCTGACTTTTGGCTTCCCACTAAATTACTAATCTCCTGGTTTCCAGCTTCCAGATAGCATATTGTGGAACTTCTGGAGCTCTGGAATTTGGAATCTCATGATCAATTCCTATAATTTGTCTCCTCCCCTCCCTCTCTTTACACACACACACACACACACACACACAATTGGTTCTATTTCTCTGGAAATAATGGAAATGTACTACAATTTGTTACTATTGGGAGAAACTATGTAGTAAGTACAGGAGATCTCACTGTGTTATTTCCTACAACTGCACGAGTCTGTATTTATATTAAAATTAAATATTGTAATATGCCAAAATTTAACATATTTCTTGAATGGAATCAGATACCAAAATTTCTAGCACAAAGAAAAATTTCCCACTTCTACTGATTCCTTTACGTTTCTCTTTTATGAACTTTCAAACAAATACCTCCAAGGTTTTCCCTATATTTGAAGTGCATGGGAGATAGGCAGAGATTTGGGGGTCTTAGAAACTAGGAAGACTATATTTTAAGATCACTCATTCAATTTTATTTAAGACTTAGGACACACTATCTGGCCAAATTCTTTAGGACATTTTTCAAATCCTGAGTCTCAGCTGTTCATCTTTCCTTCCAGAATTAGTTTGGAGCAGTCTGTGAAAGGCACACACAGAGTCAGCTATTACAATAAGGATGGAGGAGAAGATAATGCAGTAAAAAATCCAAGCTGTTTTATTTTTGTCTGTTTGTTTTTGAGCCAGAGCAGTGGGTAAAATTGAAGAAGAATTTACTCTCAGTTTTCTTGTATCTTGGGGCACTACAAGGAATTACATAGCTTTTATTATGAAATAAAATTGATGATAAATGAGTATGTTAGGTTATAGAGAGACAGAAACTTTATACTAGGAATGAATTTTGAGAGTCATTTATTGGGCAGCTCTAATTTAGTGAACCTTAATCATAAAGTTAATCTTTTTTAAAACCAAGAAACAAACAAAGAAACATAAACAAAATAAAATGCTGAAAATGTTCCTAGAGAGTAGATTTGAGGTGTTCTTCCCACAGACACATGAAAGGTAACTGTGAGGTCATGGAAATGTTAGTGCTCTTGACTATAGCAGCATTAAGTTTTATACCTTAAGTGTATACAATAAAAATAAATTAACAAATAAACTAGGAAAAACACTAAAAAAACATAAATAAGTGACAAGGCTATAACATTAATTCTGGCCCATGGGATTCTTCTCATTGTGGATAGAGTAGAGAAGGTCCAGACTGAGTCCCAGATTCAGGGTATCAGTTTTCTGGTTGTAACCTGGACTCACATCTCAGACCATATGCTGGACTCTGTCCTTCCTGTCACCTCCACAGCACAGTGCTTCCCCTAAATATGAGGTCCTCTTCATAGATCTCCTGCTTTCATATATCCCTCATACCAGTTCTTTTTAACACTGGGTCCTTCTGGAGTCATCATTGTCTGTACGAATTTCCAGATACCCAGGTTATGTCCACCTCCATAATTCCAACTAGTAGAGTTTCTATAGCACCAGTGCATGAGACCTAAAAATATATTGTATTATTTTTCCATGCATATAAATTTTATATTCCCAATTAAATCCTATATGTGTTGGGAGAAGGATATATACACTAGTATTAGTCTACTTTCTATTACTATAACGAAATACCTGAGATTGAATACTTTATAAGGAAAAGTAGCTTATCGTTTTGGAAGCTATAAGTCTATACAGCATGGTGCTAGCTCTTAGAAAGGCTCCCTGTCATTGTGCACACACAAGAGGGAGAAACTCCATTGTGAAACAGAAAGCCAGAGATAAAAGAGATTCACTATTTTATCACAACTTTTGAGAGGGAACTAACCAGGATCCCATACAAACATATCAATTCCTTCTGAGGGTAGTGCCCAATGATCCAATCACCTTGCACTAGGACCCGTGTCATAAAGATTGAACCTCCTAACTTTGCTACCCTGTAAACCAAGCCTCCAATAGAAGAAACCTTGGGGACAAACTCAACCCAAGTCAAGTCACAGAAACACTTGTCTACTGAACTATCTCTGCTTATAGATACAGACTCCGGAGTAAGTCTAAATGAATTCCTTGCTCTGCCATTTGCTAATTATGCAAATGAAAAACTGTTCTTGGAAAAATTGCTTAATTTTTCAATGTCTTTGTGCCTCATCTGTGTGGATGGATGTAGGAATAATTGGTCCTATACCTCAGAATTGAATAAACCTAAACATGCACAGCTCAGCACAGCACCTAGTCCATTGTGAAGTCTCAATGAGGATTACCTATTATCATCTCTTCTCCGCATTAGTCAGCAGGGTGTGGGAGAATCTTTATTAAGCTTTATGTAATTAAAGGTATATCATAGAGATGGAGGCTGTTCACCCAAACATATGTTCTTTTTTTCTTTCTGGGTCTTCAGCTGAACCCTATTTTTCTTTTTCTGGGATTGAGCATTTACCAATAGAATGTAGAGGCGGTGATTAGTGCCATTTCAGGCCTGACTCATCAAAATTTCCCAATTGTCATTTATGCTTCAGAAATGACTGGAACTGAGATGATATGAGACATGCCTAGAAGCTACGTATTACAGGTGGCAGAAACATTATCATCTTAGTTACCACAACAAAGTGATTATTTTAGTCAGCTTTTTCACTGCTGTGACTTAAAAGAACTGACAAAAACAATTTTAGGAGGAAAAGTGTATTCTGGGACTCATGGTTTCAGAAGTCTCAGTCCATAGACAGCCAGCTCCAGACCTTGGGGCTTAAGATGAGTACATCATGGTGGAAGGGTTTGATGGAGAGAAATGGCTCACATGATGGTCAGGAAGCAGAGAGACTAAGCCCAGATCATCAAATATAGACCCCAAAGGCATGCCCTTAATGACCCACTTCCTCCAACCACACCCTAACTGCCTTCAGTTACCACCCAGTTAATCTCTATAAGGGGATTGATTTACCAATTGGGTTAAGACTCTCATAACCCAATCATTTCACCTATAAACGTTCTTGCATTGTCTCACACATTAATTTTTAAGGGACACCTAATGTCTAAACCCTAAGAGTTACTGTTCACCTGGTTACCTATATCATGTTGAAAAAATAAACTGCCATGTAGTAAATCCATAATGCACATCTTGGGTCTGTTTGTTATAGCAGCTGGAGAAGCAGCTTGGCATAACTAAATGCCTCTCTCTTGGGATATCCATCTATTTGTCCTCTTATTTGGGTCTTGTATTTAGACAACTGCTTGTACCCTCTATCCATGACATCTTTCTATGCAAGGCAAATCTCATAGTATTCTAGTTGTATTTGAGTTTAACTCTATTAAATATGATCACCTAATTTGTATTTTTTGTTGTACAACCTGTTTTAAGTCAAAGCAACTCAAAGCTCAAACACTACCTCCAAAATTTGTTTAGCATTTCTCAAATTACTTGATGGTAAGAGAAACGTATGTATATGTATATGTACTTGTATGTTTGTGACTTGGTCATGAGGTTTTTTTAATACAAAGTAGTAGAGAAGTGTGTGTGTATGTGTGTGTATAATACAAAGTAGTAAAGAAGTATGTGTGTGTGTATCTGTGTGTGAGTGAGTGTATGGAGAGAGGGGGAGAGAGAGAGAGAGAGAGAGAGAGAGAGAGAGAGAGAGAGAGAGAGAGAAAACATAAGTCTCCTAGCACAGACTTGGATGAATTCAATAAAATGTAAATTTGCAGATGAAGAATAAAAACTATGCTATCTTCCCTCATCTCCCCTAGCTGAAGTGTTCTCTGAGATAACAGAAGATCGTAGATTGGACGAGGCAGGTGCTCCAGAATGTTCTCTGTTCTTGAAAGCAAACTTACTTGCTTATTTATTTCTCTTGATGCTCTACTTTGTTCCTTCAATAGGCTTGGGTTTATTTGAGGTGGTGGGAATATAAAGAAGCATCAGTGCATGTGATATCCTCAGGGAAGTTGTGGGTACATCTACTCATTTTGGGATTTCACTGAAGAAACTGCCTAAAAGTCAATTTATGGAGCATTTCTATCTGGGTTTGAGATTTTGAAATAAGAAAGAAGTGTAGAAAAAGCCCTCGGAATCATGCACAGTGAGCAAAAGTAAGTTCTTCTCAGAAAAACAGAAACAAAAAGCTTGGGTTAGCATCAGAAGTGGATCTTTCCTTAAGAGATAGAAATTTGGGATCCCATCCAGCCCCACTGTGGTTTGGGAACTGAACTCGCTGTCCCTTAGAAGTGGAGTTACATGAGTTGTTTCTGTGAGCACCTGGAGTGTAATGAAGTGGCCCTAGGACTGCTGCCAATGACTCAGTCCTACCATGTTGGGGTAAACCATGCACTCTGTGGCTGCAAATTCTGGGATGGCTGCCATGGTGTGAACAGGACAGTATCTTGGTCCAAAGGTGTGTTCTGTTGCTTGTGTTTTTTGGAAGATGAACCATCAGCAGCCACCAAAGCAAAGGTTGAGCAACAGCTTCCCTCTTTTCCCCAACTTCCCTTCAGAGCAGCTCCACCCAAATTTTGCAGATGGTAGTATTTGTGGGATGACTTTGCACATGGCCACATCAGGGAAAATTTGTGCATTCATGAGTTCCTGTTTGGTAGCTGACGGTGCTGAGGAGAAAGAGAAGCGTCCTGATAGTAAGGACAAATCTAGAAACAAAGCATGACTTTGCTAATTTTTTGAGGGTTGACCGCAGTTTCACAGTTTGTCCTTCATTTGGTTAGTATTCTCCATATGACACAGCAATTTTCAGCCATCTAAACATTGTTTTAGAATTTCTAGTGCCATTTAAAATTGCTAAAATCATAAGACTAAAGCTTGATGTCTCCTGATCTGGAGATAAGTCAAGTACTAGCTGCAGAGGAACTTTTTAAAAAATTCAGCAACTTGGTCATGAGGTTTTTATAATGCAAAGTAGTAGAGAAGTGTGTGTGTGTGTGTGTGTGTGTGTGTGTGTGTATGGAGACAGAGAGAGAGAGAGAGAGAGAGAGAGAGAGAGAGAAAGAGTGGCAATCTTGTTTACAACCTAAGTTTGGATGTGCATTTCTTCTTTAATAATCCTTTCAATTTTCTCCTTGGGAATTGTCTGAAGGAAATAAAAACAATCCCACAAAATATGATGTATAAGCATGTGCATCTCAACACTTTTTATAAGAGTTCTCAAGGGGTAAAAATCTAAGATGCCTACAATACAATACTGGTTAAAATAATCATATTAGATTTATGAAATAAAAGGTTTAGGATCAATGTAGCCTAATAGCTCTTTGCAAAAATCAATTTTTAGAAGCATTTTAAATGGAGAAAATGGTAGCAAACCAAAACTATATATGAAATGGTAAAATGTTATAAACACATAATAGAATGTTTATAAAAATATAATTGTATAAAGGTTCTTTATGTTATCAAAGAAAATGTTATCCCAGTGGTAGCAATGCTTATCACTTCATGGTAGGATTATAGATTTTCTTCCTTGTATACAGTGTGTGTGTTCATGAACATGGTACTTCTGCCATAATGATAAAGTTATATTAAAATATTATAGATTTCAGGGTAAGGGGGAAGCCTTAAGCTATAGAACACAAGCTCTTCCACCCAGTAAGTAACAAAGTGAATCAAATATCAATGAATAAAAGCATAAAGTTTACCCAACAGCCAAACAAGAAAAGGGGAACAACCACATGCCATCAAGTTTAAAGTAGGGTAGTAGAGTCAAAATCACAGTCTGGCCTGGAGCTGAGTGCAGTGACTCCTCTCTTCACCCCAATCCAGTAGCATACAACAGTTGAATCAACAGAATGCTCAGCATTCTCATTGAATCTGTCTCCATGACCACCAGACTAGATAGAAACAAGTGAACTAAAGATTCTTGGATGAGAAAATTATTTTGGGAGGAGTCAAGGACAAATCCGATAGAGATTTGTCAGCAACAGAGCCAACGGAAATGAACCAAAAAAAAACCTCTGGAGAGGCTTGAGATTTTCCAGGACTTCTTGATGAATTTTGGAAAAAATTTAAAGCCCCAATAGACTTCCTTTCAGTACTCAGATCTTTTTCCAATGATGTAAAATGATACGTACACGACATTTAAGAAAATCCCCAAAGAGAGAGCCAGGCTGGTGACCTACCTCTTCATTTCCACTTTGCTCCTGCAATGCTTTCCAGTAACTTCAGGCTACAGAAAAGCAAAGTAATGATTCAGCTCAGACTTCAAGGTGGCCAGGTAGTTTAGAAGGAAAAACAAGTTCTAAATTCAGGAGGGTGGGTATCAAGAAAGAAACTAACATAAAACCTAGATATAGATTTGGATAGAGTTACTCATATCAGCCAGAAAGTAGATTACACTACATTAAAAAAAAAAGAAGAAGAAGAATTAGAAGAAGAAGGAAGGAGGGAAGGAAGGAAGGAAGGAAGGAAGAAGGAAGGAAGGAAGGAAATCCCATAGGACAAATTCTGGAAAAATATGTACTCTGAGGATCAAATACAATTTCCTCTCAAGAAAATTTTAGTAATAGTTTAGTAATAGTTTAAATAATTTAGTAATAGTTTAAGTTGAAAAATAAAAGGTGTTTTTGGTGAACTGAGTATATAACAACAGTATTACAGAAATATTATATGAAAAACACCATGAAACAGAATAGTGGTTGAATACCAAATTGCTGTTCTAGAAAGAATTAAAATAAACAGAGAGATTGTTAAGGAAAAAAACAAAAGTTAGGAAGAGGATGATTAATTTAAAGTCAAAGATAATTCAAAATTTCGGTAAATGAAATATAAACAACATTCAAAGGAACTATAGAATAAGATTTTTTTCTCCCTGAAATGCACAGAGAACTAAATCTGTAAGATGTGAATAAAGATAGTATGTTTTAGGAAACTTACATAATCATTGTTATCATCATCAGGCAACTTACACTGAACAAAATTTTATTTAATTTGTTGAACTTCAAGGATAGAGAAACTTTCAGGCATTAGACAAATAAATCAAGTCATTTAAGAGTAAAAGTAAAAAATAGGCAGTGGTTTGGTTTCTTAATGATAACAATCAATTCCAGAAGACAATGGAAATTTCCACCCCACGTTCTCTGGCCAGGGACTTCTTAACAGTGAAATGAAGATATCTGACAGAGATTTTACTTTTGTGTAGCATTTAGAGAATGTATAAACCAATGGTACCAACATGGATTGTTGGGTAGAGATAGACTTAAAGAAACAACTAAATTTTTCTATAAAGCCATCACATTCGTTTCATGTTCTTATATTAATTTGATTATTCTTTTCCCTCCATAACCTACTGCTGTATTCATAATAAGCTTGAGCAGAACTATTTAACACAGAAATCAGCTGATTGTTGGCAAGATCCAGTTCTTCCTCAGGTCAACCATTTTCCATAAAATGTGAATGGTAATATAATATATAGGTTTTATGTTCTGAGGTGACTCTCACTCAGTTTTCCAGTACTGATATTTGATCATCAATATCAGTATTGTAATAAGACTTACTTACATGGAGTAGTTGAATCTTGCCAACAATATCAGTATTCAACTATATATCACAGTATGACCACTGTACAATTTAGTTTCATTACAGGATAAAATCATTAAGAAAAAGAGGCATTTTCTTTGCCTTCTGAACAGAATCTACATAATAGAGGACAGCATATTATATAATAGGTAGTTATATAATAGAGGCTATTTATCTCATAAGCTTACACTGAGACTGATTTTCACTGTAAGCTGTACTATAGATGGGCCTAGGGAAAACACAAGCAGTATTTAGCAAACTATTCTAGAGATTCAGGCAGTGATAGTATATTGATGTAAATTACAAGTGCCTTTAGAAAATTTCCACAATCTCAGAGGGCTATAGGTTCCTATAGTTTCATATGCATATTGGCCATTTGTACATACTCTTTTGAAAATGCCTATTCAAGTTTTTACTATTTTAAAATCATATTAGTTTGCTTTTGCTCTTGAGTTGTTTTGAGGTCCTTATATATTCTGGATGTTAATCCCTCATCAGATGCAGTTTGGTCATCTCTTCAACACTGTTGATTATTTTCTTTGCTGTGCGGAAGCCTTTTACCTGGATGTAATGCCATTTGGATGTGACACATTTGTCTTTTTTCATTTTGTTGCCGGCGTATATGAAAAAATGTTCATAATCGCTAATCATCAGAGAAATGTAAATCAAAACCACAGAAGTTACTACTTCACTTTGGTTAGAATAGTTACAATCAAAAAGACAAAAGATCACAATGCTTTCCACAAGCATGTGGAAAAAAAGGAAACCCTTGTCTACTAGTGTAAATTGCTATAACCATCATGGAAAGCAGTATGGAATTTCCTCCAAAATTAAAAATGGAACTACAGTGTGATACATCAATCCCTCTATTGAATATATAGCCACAGGAAATAAAATCAGTATATTAAAGAGACCTACACTCCCATGAAGCAGTATTCACACTAGCCAAGATATGGAATCAGCCTAGGTATGCATCAATAGATGAGTGGATAAATAAAATGTGATATATTCAGGAATTAAAAAGAATAAACTCCTGTCATTTGTGACATCATGAATAAACCTGGAGGACATTATATAAGTGAAATAAGCCAGACACAAGAAGACAAATGCTTCATAATCTCACTCACAGTGGAATTTGAAAGCTGATCCCATAGAAGTAGAGTTGGCAGAGGCAATGAGGAGAGGTTGGTCAACAGGTACGGTGTTACAGTTAAATAGGAAGAATAAATTCTGGTTTTCTATCACATAGAAAGATGATTATAGTTAAGAACAATGTATTATGTATTTAAAATACAAAATTTTGAATGTTCTTACCACAAAGAAATAATAAATGTATAAGGCGATGGATACTGTAATTACCCTGATTCAGTCATTACACAATATTTACACTGTCCCTCACAAATATGTACAATTACTATGTGCGAATTAAAAATAAAACTTAAGAAAATTAAATATAGGGCTGAGGGTGTAGTTACGTGCTAGAATGCTAGATACTTAGCACGGGTGAGGCCTAAATTCAGTCTTTAAAACTCCAACTCCCACACAAATAGAAACCATAAATATAAACATAAACGAAGGTTACCATAGGAGTTGCACGTTAGCCCACAGACAGGCAGAGGGCCATCACCCCGTTGCCACTTCAGCCTCCATCTGTATTAATGTACTCAAGATTCAACTGGGTGAGGGCACAGGCCCTTTCTTAATGTTCAGTATTAACATTATCCAGCATTATCTGCTACATCTGCCTGACTCACTTTCCTGGAGCCTCCTTATCTTTCCAGGCTGGCTCCTGTCATCCTTCGCCTTCCTCTTGGAATAGTACTTTCTTTAATCTACTTATTCTGGTTAAATTTTTTTTCCTTGTGAATTCTACTACTCAATAAAAACAAACCCAGCTTGTTCCAGGATACCCAGACTGCTACTTACTTACCCCTCTTCTGGCCATTTTCTGCCTTAAGGGCCAGTGTTGTTTACCATTGTGTCTGAGTGCAGTTAGAATACATGCTTTACACCCACACTAGAGTGAGATGTGTGGTCATCACACCTTGATGTAATTGAGTTTGAGTTTGCCAGAAGTCCATCATAACCTTCCTTGTCTCAGAGTGGGATATGCCTTAAGGGTTCCACCAGGTGAAGCTCACTGCTTTAATCCCTGGAGGAACTCTTGCTGGATGTATTAACCAGCCTCAGTTTGTCATGTGAATCATCTTAGCACTCAAGCAGTCATTCATTGTTTACTTTTTAGTTTCTGACATTTATCTGATATTATTGTCATAGACATAGTGTATGGTAGCACTCAAGACCTGCACCGAGTCCAAATCCCTTCTGACAAATTATGACAGTAAGCCAGTGAATTTAGATAACCTTGTAGCAATACAGTAAACGTCAATTGAGATCCTTCTCATTTGAAGGTAAACCATATTTGGCTCATTTTTGAGATTATGGTAAAGAAGAAAGCATTTACAAGATCAGTCACTGAGGACCAGTCTCCTTTATCCTGTTGTATTTCTTGTGTGATTGAAACCATGTCCAGAATTGCTGAGGCTACAAGAGGGACAACTTTATCAAAGCCTTGATAAGCTACTGTTAGGCTCCCTGAGCCATGTGCCTCTTTCACAGGCTGTTCAGGACTATTGTTCAGAGAATTCCTTGGTTTCAGGGCTGTAGCTTCTAGCATATCATTAATTAAAGTGGATATCTCTTTTTGCCTACCAGGTATCCTATATTGTTTTAAATTAATCACCTGTGTGGGCTCAGGGAGTTCTAGTGGTTCCCATTTAGCATGTCCAATTAAGACTAGCCCAAGGGCAGCCTTACATGCCTTCTGCATCACCATATTAGGTAGGGGAAACAATTCCCAATTAGGCATAATATCATCTCAGTAACATATTCAGGTAAAGGAGACCACCTCACATAAAGTTTGTTCAAAAATCCCAATTTTCAAACTTTCCCCTTAATCCTGTCAACTGGTGTATATAAAGGACACTGGTGAATAGAGATGGAGTGGTACAAAGGTAATTTCAGACAGGTTTTCAGTGAAGGGACTACTTTCCTATGGAATTGGGGCATGGTATCCTCCTAGCCTGCCGCCCCACACTTCGGGAATTTTCATGGAGACTTCATCTCCTACAGATGATCAGTTATTAATTCAATTTCTAGATCCACTTTGCCTCTGAAGGATGGACAAAAGAGGATCAAAACTTCCATGTTTCTAACCAGAGTATAGCCTGTTTGGTGACCAGCCCTGAACCAGGAGACCACCAAGAGCCTCCTTCTTAGACCAAAATACTATCCTATTACCCAGGAAATTCCAAGGGATTTAGAAGCTCTAGGTCAGGAACTGGGTCAAAGAACAAATATTAGCAGAAAGATGGTTCTAGCAACCCTATCACTCAGGAGATTATAAGGGTGTTTTAGTCAGCTTTTTTGCTGCTGAGACTAAATGACCAACCAGAATAGTTTTAGAGGAGAAAACATTTATTTGAGGTCTCACATTTTCAGAGGTCTCAGACCATAGACAGCTGTCTCTATTCCTCAGGGCTCCAGGTGAGACAGGACATAATGGCAGAAGAGTGTGGTAAAGGGAAGCGGCTCACATGATGATCAGAGGTAGAGACTCCACTCTCCATATACAAAGGACGTGCCCCAAAGGCACTTCCTCAATGACCCATCTCCTTTAGCCACACCCTATTCACCTTCAGTTACCACCCAGTTAATCCCATCAGGGGATTAATTCACTGATTGGGTTAAGACTCTCATAACCCAATTATTTCTCCTCTAAACCTTCTTGCATTGTCTCACAAATGAGCTTTGGGGGGACACTTCAGATCCAAACCACAACAGAATATTAGGAGTTCTATGTCAGAAATGGGGAGCATAGACCAATATTTCACTTTGGGTTTCTTAATACTAACTATTAATTCTGGAAAACAATGGAAAATTTTCCACCAAATTTGGAGGAAGAATATGTGACTTCAAAATAGATGTTTGACTTGAGGAAAGCAACTTACTTTATTGACATTTTACTTTCCAATGTAATTGATTAAGATTTCAAACCTTAAAGAACTGACAAAATAAAAGGCTGAATGAGATTTTTCTGTTGCCGTAGAATTAAGACAGGAATGCAAAATGAAAAACAAGAATTGTTAGCGATCCCACTGTCAAGAGTGAAAGCAGTTCCTTGCTCCAGCCAGCAGTGACCAAGTGGCAGCAAAACCAACACAGTCTCTAGCAGACAACCATCTTTGACTTCTCAAGACAGTGGAGAGGAATGTGAAAAGAGAATGGCCCTGGGACCATGGGCCTTGAGGGGAGTTTAGTATTAGAAATGAAAAATTTTATTCACCATCTTATGAAACCCGAGAAGGGTTCTCCTCTTGTGTGATAGGGAGTCCTCCTTCCAAATTGTAGAATTCAGGCTGTCTACAAAGAGGTTGAAACTGGTTTCTACTCTCCAGCTGGAAGCTTGCTGAGCCATGAAATCTTCAAGGCCATCATGTCACCCTGGTTGAGTAGAATGGAAAAGGTGAAGAAGGTTAGCCTTATTTGGAGTTGCAGATTTTTGCACCAAAGTCCTGGTGACTGTTGTTTGTTAGCAGAGATTTTAGGAGATTCAATGCTTATCCACCATACTAGCATTGGCAGTACCCTTTCTTGGGTAGGAAAGGATTCCCACCCCTGCCACTCCATAACAACACTAATAAATACCCGTAGTTCTTGTGGTGCCATAGAAAAGACAACCAACTGACTTCAGAGGAGAAAGCTGAAGCTTCAAAGTTAACTGAGAGGTCATCACACAGCAAAGACAATGCTTACTAAGAGAAAAGAACCAAAGCAAGATGGGTGGTGTTACAGACAGACAGGAAGCAGTGAGCTTGAGGTCATCTCTGAAAAACCCAGTGGTTAAGCAACCCTCCATTCAATCTCTGGTACTAGAAGAGAAAAAAAAAAAAAAGGAGAAGAAAAAAAGAAATGAAAACCACATCCATGATCTCTATTGAGACAGCACATCACCAGAGGCCACCAGCACCCATGGAACCACAGCACATCAGAAAATACCAGAGACTACAGCACTGAAGACTGTTGCCTCCTCTTTTTTCTTTCTTCTTCCCCCACCAGCCTCAGCTTCTCTGCTCACCTCCTCCTCCACCATTACCACTTCCACTACCATTTAGGGTCCTCCTCCCCCTCCCTTTTCTTTTACTCCTCCTCTCCTTTCTTCTCTTTGATATGGGTATACTAGAAAGAAAGAATGTCAAAAAGGCTGTGTGAGATGTTGAACAGAGGTTTGCAAGTGGAGGGCATGGGGGAAGATGGTAAAAAGGCAGGACAGATCCCTGGGGTGCTGGGCGAGAGTCTTATGGTGGAAGGCTGCCAAGCTAGGCTGAATGTTTAGACTCCAGCTGTATGAGCAGGTGTTCCCACATTGGATGCTGTTTACATCTAACGGAGGACCATTTAATCCTTAAAGAGATTCGGGCCTAAGATTCTCTTTTAAAAGTTAATATACCTATCATTAGTCTCCATTCCTAGTAAAAGGATTTAAAGCAACCCTTTTTAAAGAAAATAGGAAAGTTGTGGGAAATTCCAATGAAAAATGATAATTTCTGAGCAAACATGGTAGTACACAAATATTTTCCCTAAAATTATACATGACAGGATATAGCACTGTTTAGATGGCTGCATTTTTTTAGTTTGGTTTTTGAAAAATTCTGCATATTCTATCATAATTTTTTTTGTAACTAGCAATAAAGATATTTCTCTATATGCAATAAATTAGATGATCCCAGAATTCACTTTGGGCCCAAAGAGGGACAATATGGCATATTCTAGATCAGGAATATACCCTATGGCTATATAGACAGAATAAAATGGGAGGCTCAGGAAAGTATCTGGATCAAAATGCCAAAGAATTTAACCAAATGCTATATTATGTGAGAATCAAATAAAAAGATATTTTTTTCTGATTTGAATTATTTGAATTTACTACACAAAATGACAAACAGAAAAAAAAAAGAGAAAAAAACCCAATAAAACCATTCTCAGTTTATATGCAGATTTTATTAGCATCTCTTTACTCTAGCTCAATCTAGAGTACATACTATGTCATATTGTACATACTTTAACCTCAAAGAAAAAATAAAATTTACATGTAATTCAGATATCTTTTCTTATGAGCTAGAAAGACCAAGATAAAATAAAATAAAATCCCTTCCATTACACTCCTGAATGGAGTCAGCATGTTAAGCATGGAACCATGTGTCCCTTTCTTAGTCACAGAGAACTAGCACTGCTGGGTTATCAGTTGGACAATGGTTGTGTCACCAGTATAGGACTAGAACTTCAGAGATAGCTGGGAAAGTGAGGAAGTTTGACGAACAGAACAAGAGGAAAGGGTTTGAGCTCCCTAGTGCAACCTGAGTTCTTACAGGTTCAGATAAAGGTGATATGTGTATCTGTATTCTTATCTCAGAAACATAGAAGAGATAGACTGTCAATCATGTCTGTCTACAACCACAGATTTTATTTAGGAAAAATAAAGCAAAACCAGAAAAACCAAACCCAAAAATAAAAATAAAATAACTTAGAGGCATCCTGACACAACAAAGCCTTTTTTTTTTTTTTAAATTCTCTTTGTTACTCTAATTACATAATGTAGACAGCTCTCCAAGAGACTCCCTAGCCCTCAGCCATAAACCCTGCTGATTTTAGGGAAGTGATTAATTTAAATCTGTAACTTTCCTCATTCCCTTTTAAATGGCCTTTGAAGCACTTTCCTGAGGAAGCTTAAGAGCTCTTACAACTCCCCTTGCTGGCAGCAAATAGGAACTGCAGCTTTCGTAGAGTCTGTTTATCTGGAAGGTAGCAGCTGAACACAGCATCAGCTTCTTATTTTCAAAACACGACTCCTTCCTTTTCTGATTTCTAAAAAAGTTTGAACCACAGATTAAAAAACATGAAAAATAATAATAAAATCTCCTGGAAATACTATTCCCTACAAGTTAGACCAACAATGAATCTTGTGTTAATGTGTTTAATACACTAGTAAAGCTTGGAAAATTTATATTTCTGAAATCTGACCCCAGAAATGACTGATGCTCTTTTAGACTTTTTTTTTTTTTTAGGCCATATCTCTGCTTGCTGCTGTTCTCTCTACAGACCCTATCTTTGTGGCATAGACAGGAGGTTTGCCTTCAGGTGGACTTCTCCCATGCACTTCCCAGCCTTCTCACTGTTCCTGCACATGGGCAGCTGTGATGTGTCACTTAAAGTCCACACACAGAGGAGGCTGCCCTTGACCCCCAGCTGCCTCCTCTGCCACTGGGGGCATGCAGATGGTCCAGATGGTAGTGTTCCTCAGCCTCACGAGACCTAAGCTGAGCAGAGTGTCTCAGGGTCTGTCTTAGTATTGGGTGACAGTTACTTTCATAACCTAAATGCTAGTTCTTCTACCACTATTTCTTAACTAAAATAATAATAATAATAATAATTCTAAAATCTTTCTTACCTTTATCATCCAAAATCTGATTGAATGAAAATTCTATTTCATTTTGTTCAATTTGAAGTTTTATAGTTCCTTTAGTTATTTTTTAGAAACAAATAATTTTTCAACTTCACATAATCTTCTTAATATCCCTTTACTTTTTCATCAACTTCTGGCAATACTTCTTATCTATCTCCCACTTTAAAGATGAGGGAATGAGTACTTTGGTCTTTCTCTGCAAGGGATCTCTTCCTCCTCAAAGTCCAACTTGCAGTACACTTTACAGATGATTAACACTGACAACTTTTCCAGTAATCCTTGACAAATCTTCCATGCCCTGTCAATACCCAATGATAAGATTTCAAAATCAACAGCTAATATTTACACTATCCCACTCATACTCACATTATTCAATGATGGGTCCAGTTGTTCATTCAAATCACTTTGTGCTCCCTAAGCCTGTTGCCTTCGATTCTTGGTCACTTTAAGAAAACTCTTTTAAAGTCAGCTCAGTTCTTTTTTAAAATCCTGCATCAATTATTAAGTTCATGTCACATTTAATTTGCTTTTTATCTAGACAATGAATTTCATGACCAAGATTTTCTATTTTTTTTCTTTGAGATTTTTAATTGCCTTTTTTTTTTTTAACTTGTGCTGGCCCTATTCATTATATCCTGTTTCTCCCCCATTGTTTTTCTTATGCATGTTCTAATCACACTATGAAAATACTAGAGTCCTTCTGAATATCTTTATTTTCTTCAGGGTCTGTGTTCTGGTTGTTATTTCTTTCTTGCCACTGGCTTTCCTCTCATGCTAGGTGATACTTGGCTATCCATTCCAGGCTCTTATAGAAGAAAGGTACCTGAAGTGAATATTCTCTGCTTGTGGGTTTTCAACTGAAGTTCCAGCCTTCCAAGGAATACAGTTGGCATTGCTGTGTGGGGCTGAGCCAACCTAAGTGGATGGCTGTGATCCCTGCTCAACTCTGTGCATATAGGTACAGTCCCACCCTTTCTGTGAGAGGAGGGAACAATGACCACAACTTTATTTTCCCACCTGAACAAGCCTGTTTTTGTAACACTAGGGCTAAGAGGCTTCACTTCAGGGGAAGGGAGAACCAGCTCTCTAAATTTCAGGATGAGAAATATTTTCAGTGGTTGGGGAAGTAACAACAACAACAAAAAAGCCATCCTTAGAGGGAGTGCTAATTCCCCGGGCTCATCTTGGGGTGTGCACACAGACTATCCATAAAAATCTATTGACTCCCTGTTTCAACTTCATTTCCCTTTCTTAACCTCAGTCATCTGCTAATTCTGAACTCAGGGTCTCTTGTGGGTTCTACTAGACAGACATTCCTCCTGCTATCTTATTCTAGGCTGGCTTTATTCATTTTAAAGATTCACTTCCATCCTCTCTTTCTGAAAATTTTTGAAATGTTTGTACATTGATAACAACTTTTCCAGCTATCACCTTGCTCTCTGAGCTCTTTGGGGGCACATCCTTTTCAAACATTATACCTACTGTGTCTCAGTCCCACTCCCATTGGTGTTTCACAGAAGTGAAACAGAGGTGTCAAACATGTTGTCTTTCATTTCTCAGAGATACCACATTGCTTAGAATACCTAAGTAAAGAATTTCTAGGCTCCTGTAGGAGTATCCACATGAAGGTAAGAAGTAGAGGTTGCTATTGGAGGAGCCCAGTGACACAAAGGCAATGAACTCTTAGTGGCAATAGGTACTGATCATATTTTCAGCCTCATGAAAAGAAGTGAACCAAGCTGATTTGGGACCAAAGGAACTTTTTTGTGTGGCATTTTTATTCATTCCTAGTCTTTTAACTGCATCTGTTTCAGTGTTTCTTTTATTTCAAACTTGCTTCTAAACACTAGGTTTTCTGACTTGGTGTCTCAAGAACATTGTTTCTTTTCCCCACATCTTTCTTTGTGGTGTTTCCACAAGAGAATTTAACTACAATTTTTGTCTTTTCACCACCATCATCATCATTGCTATTGTTACTTAAAGGATTGGATTTTTCCACCAGTTCCTATTTCTAACCTCTGAAAATCCCTTTGGATTTTTAATCTGCGATTCCCAGTGTTTGCCAATTTAGGACCATCTGCAAATTAGTTAATGTGCAGTTTAGCCTTTCTTTGAAATCAGTAATTAAGATGTAAAGTAAAACTGAGCCCAAGACTAATTCCCTGGGCTTCCCACTGGGACCTCTCCTGGGCGCCATCACTCTTCATCGCCACCTCTGGTTTATCGTCTTCCAGCCAAATCTCAAGCTATTTCACTGGGTATATAATTAAGTTGATTTATGACAGTCACCAGATTAATGTCTATTTTGTAAAATGTTGTCTGAGATATATATTTATTTGACTTAGCTTTGTATTTACATATGTTGAAACATTTCATCCAAAGAACAGAATATTTTCAGGCTGGTTAACCCTGACATTTTCTGTTAGATGATTGCTTAATCTGGAGACATACTCAGAGAACCTTTTAATATTAATTCTACATTTAACTGCAGCCAAAGTTCAGCATCTAGAATATAATTACAATTCAGTGATCCTTTTCTTCTTTGTTCTTTATGACTTTAAAATAATTTTCTGGTACCTTTCTACTTCTTTAAAATAACAACAACAACAACAACAAAATCTTCTATTTTAGTAAATTTATTCACTTATTCCCTGTCTAGCATTAGAAGAATCTTTCATTTTCAGGTCTTAGGCATTTTCTATTAGCTGCCAATTATCTGTGTTTCAGACTGACATTCGGATAATTAAATATTCAGGTGCACTGATCTTGCCACCAAGGGTTTTATGAGCATTTGAGAAATTTGTTTAAGTTTAATTGGGAAATTAAGCCATGGGGCAATGTTACTGCAAAGCTATACTGCTGTGCTCTGAGTACCTAGACTAATCTAGGTCAGAAAAGCACAATAGGACATGCAAACACCCCAAAGAACGCAAAATTGTGCTTTCAATGACTGCAAAATTTCGAGATTCTGTAATTTTCCCATTCTGGGACTTTGTCTTCCTTTGGTGTTTAAACCAGGCTCTTGTTCATAACCTAAATCTTCTTAATGATTTCTACCCCTGCCTCTGCCCTCTGGTTCTTTTCTCCCTTCGGAACTTACAAAGTATTTTATTACTTGTGTGTTTGCAAAACATAATGCTCTTTTCTCTGTAGTATCAGATAACATTCCTAGCACTCTGAATTAGACTCTGGTTTCTCTGTTTCTGGGAAATGCATCCAGACAGCAGTAAACACTTTTATTTCACTATAAATACACAAAGTTTATGATGTATATGGGACTGTGGAATGATTGATTGTTTCTTCTCAGATGATCCCTAGCTACCTTCTGGCAGAGAA
This sequence comes from Marmota flaviventris, assembly GCF_047511675.1. NCBI lineage: Eukaryota > Metazoa > Chordata > Mammalia > Rodentia > Sciuridae > Marmota > Marmota flaviventris. Next base: position 96,561,713 of record NC_092501.1, on the reverse strand, counting down.
GACTAAATGAATGGGCCTTTATCACCTTGTATTTTCTTTACTAACTTTGCCTTGTTTGTTCCTTAGTGTGATTGAAAATTAGCAAAAGGTAAAGGAAAAGAAAGATAAAGGGAAGGAGTAGAAAGGAGAGGACAGAGGAATAGAAAGAGGGAGGGAGGAAGAGAGAAAAAAAGAGAGTATCTGAACATATTTCTCATCTTTAATTAAAAAAAAAAAACAAAAAAAAAAAAAAAAAAAAAAAAAAAAAGAACCTCCCGGATTCTTCTCAAGGAAAAATTTCCAAGCTACATAGTCACAGTTCCTCTGCTTTACTTTTTTGTAAGTAGAGCCATTAATGAAGACTCGTAAAATGCCTTAATAGGCAATTTTTGTGTATAAGACTCTTGCAATCATGACCTTATAAGAGGATAAAGAAGTATTAGCTTCACTTTTTAAGTATAAACCTTTGAACCAGGAGTTTGACTAAAAAAGAATTCTGTCAATGATGTTCCAAGTTGAGCTCTTTGTTGTCAATTGGGCAGCTACTTGTCTCCCACAGATTGCATGAGCTTCTGTTGTCTTGACTTTTGTTTATTATTGTATTCTTGTCTCTGAGTCTATGCTAGTCTTTTCTTCTAACTGCTATTTTGCATCGATAGTGACTTAAAGTGTTTTTAGACCTAAAATAAAATGTGTAAGAATACTTAGACTGCATTTTTTGTTTCTCCATACATATCATATACATCGAGGTGCATATATATTCATTAAGATATGAAATACATAATCTTAATATTATTTGTGTCATATCAGGATCATTTTCATTCTGTGTACATCCTCTCACTTCTTGGTTAAATCTTTTTATAATTTCTCATTTTTTTAGACAAAATGATAGACTGATTAGAGATGTTAGCAGTGGAGGTAGCATTGGGGAAAGCAGTGTTAATAGCTAGATAGAATTAATTTGCCTAATAAAGAGCCATTTTTCCCATCAGATGGTTTGGGGCACAGAACTATGACTGTAAAGACTTTTGGACCAATGACATCAAAACAAACTACGATCTCACATGCATCTTAGTTTGATACACTATTAAGAAGACATACTTTTGAAACTATATGAAAATTTGGGAATCAACTGTTCTACCCTTTCAATCAAGAATAAGATAACTGAAGTTTGGAGAAGTAAATTTCTTAGCTAAAGCAGTACAGAGTGCTAGTAGCAGCTGCAGGGCTAAAATTGGGGTTAGACAGAGTTCTTTTGTTTTACCTCAATGAGACTGTGACTTTATACCTGGGTAACTGAAGTGCTAAAGAAGATACAGCTTTGCCTTTTGAGAGGAAATACCTATAGGTCCCGGCCAGCCACAATACAAACCTCGGGAAACACAAAAATGGGAAAAAAGCATTTGTTTTATACTTATGAATTACAAAGTAATAGGTAGATTGACAATTATTGGAAGTCTTTAGCTCAGAGATAAATTATCAGGATATAAGCACAAAAATATACAACTGATGTTTGATATTAAAATTAGCTATACAGAATCCACTATTTAAAAAGGGAAACAACTTAAAACATTAAAACAGTTTCCAAATATTCTCATCCTTTGCACTGCATACAGTTTAACGACCTTAAAATCTGAAAATTATGTTTTAAGAAATATCTGTTCTTCCACTGAAGAGGATATTTAAGTATAGAAGAGGTCAACCATCATGGATGCCATTAGATGGCAGCATTGCACAAAACTATTGTTTCCATTTAAAGAAGAAAAAGATTATTTTTAAATAACCAAAAAAAAAAAAAGTTAGTTTACAATACAGGTTGTATATATACAATAAAGATTTACTTATTGGTAGTAAGTTTTTAAAGTTAAAAAATAAAATGCAAATTGGAGATTCTGATACATGCAAAAGAGAACCTAGAATTGAAAAATTGAGAAAAAGCAATAAGAACATGAACATATATGACAAATAAAAGATCCATCTCAGGAGAATGATCAGGACTTTTGTCTGCCATGCAGGGTCTGTTACTACAGGTTGGCACAGGTTACACTGCAAAGTTTGATAAAAAAAATATTTTTTTTTGGGGGGGTCAAGATTGCTTTACAGAAACAAATAATCCTGAAAGTCAAATTTAATATCATTCTATGATGTGTTCTCTGAATTAAAAAAAAAACATATATACCAGCTATCATCAGATGAATGGAGGTTGATAATTTTGAGGTCTTAAGAGCTGTGCATTTACCTAAGTATTATTTTGTGTGATAATGACTTACCATGTAAAAATACCTCTTTAATGAAAAGATTGAAGTTTAATAAATCTATTTTCAAAATAATGCAGTTTATTTTTCAAGACAGATGTTACCCTATACAAAATTTGAATATAATATATGGAATGTAATTAGCATTTTTTATTTTCTCCTGTATGATATTAGTAAGAAGACAAAATTAAGACTACCTTCAGACTTTTTACATTACAAAACCTTTGTATAAAATATGACAGCCTGCACACCTAAGTAGTCATTCTATGCTGACAGAAGAATACAGAAGTTTTCTAAGTAGGAATGTAGAAGCTAGGAAGACTGCAAGACTCTACTTTTATTTTAAATTGACCCATGGCATATGTAAGGTTTGAAGAACACAACATAACTCTCCACCTTAACACTTTCCACTCCCCCATTCCTTCTTTTGTGTGACTAGCTTCTCATATAATGAGAGAAAAGTAGCCTATGGGGACCAGCTCAGTTCCGTGACATGTTTTAACAAGGTGAGATCCTCATTTATGCCAAGGACTTTTTGGCGCCTCAGTCATATCCTTTTAGAAACGTGGTTTGTCCAGTATCCAGATCTACAGTAGTGCAGACTCTGCTGCCAAATTCTAGCCACTGTAGTTGTCTAGATGACTCCATTGAGTATTTTAGTTCACACCCATAGACTTTGTTATATTGAAAGTATTTGATATCATTTGTGTATATGGAGATTTTTGAAGCTAAAAGCCTTCCCCACTCTTCCAGAAGAAACACACCGAGAAGTTGCCCTGTGTCCAGGATGCCTGATTCTTTCATGCTCCAGGGCATATTGTTATCACCAGCTGCAGTCAGGGGGAAAAAAGCATCCCCACCCCTGTGATGTAATACTGTACAATTAGGCACATAATGTGGATTTTATGCTTTTCTCTGAAACATCTGGCATGTACTACTCTCTAAAAGCAAAGCTTGGAGAGCCAGACCTCCTGTAGCATTTTAATATCAATGTGCCTTTTCACATATTAGTTGTCTAATGTTTGTGCCAGTTTTTGAAAACACCACATCCTAAATATCACCTCTTGAATGAGTGTCAATTCAGAATGCCTGCCAGGGGGTGATGTGTTTGTGGGGGGGAACTAATATCTTCCCTAATCTAAATACCAAATGAATTTTAGATTGTCATTCTAGCCCAGCATTAGCATTGGCCCTTGGGAAAATCATTGTTTATGTATTCATTTCAGATTCTCAGAATTAAGAATCGATCTATTTAAACCTTGTTGCTAACATTACATCTGCATTTCTGACATATTAGGAAAATATGTATAGTTATTACATTTGTCCACAGAGAAAAAAAAAGTTAGCAATAAAAAAGTTTTAAATAAATTATCTCTAAGATCTCAGGGAAAAAAATGAAGTCACTTGGGGAAAAGGCAAAATATTATTTAGAAATCCTTGTGCACAAAACCGGTTTCACTGAAACCCATGATCTCCTCCAGGCAGGGAAAGATGAGTTAAAGTAACTACTCTAGCAAAATAGGCTGGTCTTACTTGTTAAGCCACCTTCATAGGATTCCTCTTTTCTCATATAATCCATCTGGGAACAAAAAACTGATTAAAAGAAAAAGCGAAAAAGAAACACAAGTGACACAAAATTAAAACTAAATAAAAGGAGAGGAGAAAAAATATATGTGATTCACATTCAGAGATTTTAATAAAATAGTAAAATGTTCGTAAAACACAAGTGTAGATGCAAAATCACTTGTATTCATTTATAAAAATTGTTAGTTGCATTAGACGTTTCTTTTAGTTATGTTTTTAAATTTAAAAAAAAGCAATTATGAAATTCTTTTAACTAACTGTAACACTAGTGGACTCTAACATTAAAGATTGTAACAAAAAATATTATGTTACATAGGCAATTGTCCACACCCCTAATTTCCTTAATTAATACATTTAATAAAGATTATCAGGTTACTAATTTCAACATGGAAATGTTTAGGTTGATTCTGAGCATTAGTCTTAGTGCCTTGGAGCCATTTCGGTAGTAATATCAGAGACCCCACCATTGCTCTTGAACTCACAGGGCCTTGGTTTCCTCATTTATGAGGTTACAAAGAGATGGTTTCTAAGGGAATATCCAGATCTGAAATATGGAGTCTGTGGATTTTAATATCATATTCTATAATTGCATGGTAAATGCCTTACTATACAAGAATGTTAAATTTGTTATTTGTACATTTTTGTGATTGTACACACCATAATGGGTCTGGATAAATATAAAAAAGCAATGGCCACAACATCATAATATGAAACATGTTAGAAACAGATGGCACTGTGGATATCTTTAAGTAGAAAGACAGATGGAGCAGGACTTAGACTCTAACCCTGGAAGCTTTGAAGGGGTTGAATGACAGGACTTATTTTTTCCTCTCATTTAAAGAGCAATTTGGTACAAGAATGAGGAGTACTGTTTCAACTCTATGAAGCAGTATATGGACAGAAAAATAACTGAGTTCCAGCAAGATGGCGGACTGGCCTACAGTGAAGCAGTGCTACTACATTTTGTGAAATGCTGTCTAATATATAACAATATTGTTTCCTAAAACATCAAGATGAATTATAAAAACAGTAAAATCCCTAGACACAGAGTCAATGGGGGTAACTATAGATAAAACATAAGCATAGGAACTAGGATTTTGGTCTCAGGGATATGAGTTCAGGAGGAAAGGAAGAGTGAGTCTCTGGCTTCCATCAAGCATGGAGTACAGAGTCAGAAGCCTGGAAGGAATGAGCTGTCAGGTCAAAGTCAGCACAAATGTATACATTTCCCATTGAATTCTGGATTTTGGAATCCTATGAAGACTGCCCCTTTCTTAAAGAACAGCTCTGGGAAGAATTAAGAAAGCTTATTTATAGATGAACAAATAAATCTCTCAGGAGAAATAAAAAACTCAAGTCCAAATCCATACACCCATGTTGTGTGTGATTCCCAGACAGAGAAATTAATGGAAAACACCAGTGAAATCTCTGGGGCATTTTGCAAAAGCAAATATAGGGACTCTTCTATAATGTAGAGAATACAAGAACCCCGTGGGTGGTGACTATAAACAACAACAACAACAACAATAAAATACCAACTGGAGATAAGTTCACAAGAGTCTGGCAGGGATGTTGGCCAAAGAACACAACACCATGATAAAGATATAAGGTGATGCATATGCTAATTAGCACATTTAGCTATTTTGCAATGTAGATATATTTCAAAACATTATGTTGTATATCATAAGTATATACATTTTTTAATTTGTCAGTTAAATAACAATAAAAGATGAGCTCACAATAACATTTTTAGCCACATAAGGAAATGACAATCATAAGAAAAACTCAGCAGAAGAACAATTGCCTTCAGAAATCGAAAATCAAACTGTTAGTATAAAATAAGTATGTGTGAACAATATGTAAATCAGGAGGATGGGAATACAGATTATTATTTTCTATTTAATACTTTCATCTGGTCTATAAAATGTTTGACAAATAACTGATTTATTTTGGACAAGAAAACTGTCATGAAGGATTCCATTTTGCTGCATTCAATATACTAATAATTGGAAAAAATCCAGGTTGCTGAAGGTCAAAGGTTGCCACAGTCTGGCTGGGCACAAATGCCGCAGTCTGGCTGGGCACACAATCACGAGCCACCACACAGCTTGTAGATTCAAACAGCAACTCTTTATTCCCGAACTCACACCAGCCATCTACAATCACGTTCTGGGGAAATCCACATTCTCTGCCCAAATCCACCTCCACTGGGCTTCTATCTCCCAAAGAACATACTGTCTGAATCCCGTGAGAACTCAAGGGGAACTCAGGCAGCAGGATACGCCCTATTCCCAGCAGGAATAATCTTAAACCTTAAACCTGGAACCTAAACCGGGAACGCCCTAATCCGCCTTGGTCCTTGAACAAGGTCACCTACATTCAATGTCACTGCAACATGGGGTACGCTGGCAAGGAAATTGTCATACCTACTTGGCTAATGGCTCCCAGCAAAAGGTAATACAAATGGATAAATTTCCCATTGAATTCTAGGTTTTGGAATGCTGTGGGCAATTCTCTATTTTGGTTTGTAAAACACTAATTTTTAGTACTTGAATAAGCCTTCTATTACTTTTTCCCCTCCCTGATCAATACTCTGGAAATACTTAAGTAACAATAGAAATAATTATTTTCCTAACTCAGTGTCATGTGCCACTAAAATTTCTATCCCTTTTTCCTGACCTCAATATAAAGGGTGTGGCAGTCTCAATTGTGAGATATTTTTATTATTGTAATATATTATCTTAATTTGATGATTAAGATATATGGTAATTCATTAGTATCTGAGGTTGAAGGCATAAGACAGGCAAATTACATTAGGAAGCATAATTTTGAGCAAAAAGTAATCATATATCGTCCTTGTATGTCTGCAGGAGTACAAATAACCTTTCTTATTCTTTAAAAAAGTCAGCTTGGAGCCCGGGGAGAGGGGGCACTCTCATCTCTTATCAAGGGGAGGGGGCAGGGCTAACAAGGAGCTGCCTTCAAAGATGGTTGAAAACCCAGAGGGAGTTTCATCACAGGTTTTTGGCATTGGAAGATCTTTGAAGATTTTTGGATTTTCGCTTAACAGGTGGTCTCCGCGCCTGCTGTTCTCTCTGCTGATCTGAAGCCGCATAGCCCAGCATGAAGCCTACCTGCTTGGATTTCTGGAGGTAAGACCCCAGGAACCTTTATTTATTTATTTTACATCCAATGATTGCTTTTCTTATAGGAGGGTTACAATTTCCCTTCCCTTCTTCCCCACCCACTACCAACTAGCACCCCAGGCTTTGAGCATCAATACCTGCCCCTCAATTATATCAGATAGGGAAAGGCCGAAAGGAAAAGTAGTAGGACGGAAAGTGTCCACTAGATGGCAGACTTGATTAAGAAGAATCGAGTGTTGAGGCGGTGAACTCCGGGTACCAAATCCGATGGGAGCAGAGAAGGTGCCTTAAGAATTGGCGCCTCTTCATTTTCCCTGGTAGCTCTTCTGACCTGCCCCCGCCCCGGCCCCCCAGGTGTTCTGCGCCGAGGGTGGCAGCGTTGTTTTTACATTCCGCAAGGAAGTGGCACTTTAGGGAGTGACATCTGCCACTTAGCCTGTTAAGCACTTTGTAATGCTGTCACTGCAGGCCAGGGATGCCTCTGAAGGTTTAGTTTGGGAGGTGGCAACCTCCAAAAGACAGAACGTCCCACCCACACAGAAAGCCAGACACCTGTTGTTTAATGTCCCAAACGGAATACTGGTATCGTTCCTGATTTTGAGAGAATGTGCTGTCCACAAACTCTAAATCCTCTGGCATGATAAACTGGCCCAACCCAAGAAATAGAAATTGGACAGATTATCAATTCTATTTTCAATTCGTACGGGCAAGTTATTTATTGTTTCATCAGCATCTATCAGATTTACAGAGTACCTCAAGATAGAAACAAATATTATGAAAACTTTACTTAGTATGCAGAATGGACCCTATGTTTTGTTCAGCTCTAACATGTTCTCTAACATGCACCCTTTAAATTTGCTTGCTTCATGCAGCCAATGCAATTTATCAGCAGTTTGGGGCTATTTAGGAAATACTCATATACTTTTTTCTTTTGTAGATAGCCTTTGTGTGACAAGCACTGGGATTCCAAGTGACCACTGAAGAAGTTACAGAATGTTCACCATCAGGAATGAAGCTACAGGACTTCGGTTCATTTTCTCACAACACCTAAGACTCAGCTGCTCTTGGTTTCATTTTTTTCAGCACAGAAATTGAGGCATAGAGGAGGTAAGAATCTTGTAAAAATCACGTAGCTGGTAACTAAAATGTAGAATTTGGATAGAATGACTCAGGACAATTTCAATTTCCCATTAGAAGTTCTTTATTGCACAATAAGTTTCATTATTTTCTCAGTTGAATTTGAACATTATAAACACTACAACTCTATTCTACTTAGTGCTTGCATATAGGATTTTATATCTTACACTTTATAAGAAATGCCATATCTTATATCTTGCTCTCCTTGATTTATAAGTAAGTAGACACCAAATCTACACATATTCTGATAGCAGCTAATCTTACACTAGGGACTCTCAATTGATTTAATCAATTGTGATCTAGAACATATACTTACCTTTTCCAGACAAACATGGAATGATGGGTCAGTCTATTTGATATACAAAACTTAAGGATGAAAATGAAACTGACATAGTGGTTATGTGACCACAGCCTAATAATAGTCCATTGTTTTTTACTTTTGCAGTTATATAAATCATTGATACTATAATTTCTGTATGTGCTGGTGGGATATGCTGTGTGATTAACCTTATTTTAGATCTTTCTTCTATACTAACAACTGAAGAGGAATCAAGAACTGTCATTCTTGCCCACCTTTTGTTATCTTTTGCAAAAATTTCAGATTTGGAGAAAAGTTGCACAACTTGGGAGTTTTCATGAACCCTCCAACCAGCTTCCTCTCATGTCTACCTGCTACTTAAATGGTACATTTATCAAAACTGAGATATTTACTGGTAAAATGCTATTTACTGAAGACTTTATGCAGATTTTGCTAATTTTCCCCCCAATGTCTTTTCTTGTTCCAGTCCAGTCTAGGAGACCTTGATGCAGATCCCACCCTTCTCTTTTTATGTAGTTAATGTTGAAATGTGATGACGGTGGATTAATTCCTCCAGTTCTGCTTCTCGTTTGCTTGGAGATGAACCACTCTACAGCCCAGAATCGAATGCAAATATTTCTCATTGCTGTTGTGCCAAGTGGGAACCCTGTTTGTGCAGACCTAGGCCAGGATGTTTCAGGTGGGTTAGTACTATGAAAAAAAATGAAGTAATTACGCCTACAGTTTTCTAAAGTGGAGCTGGGAAACTGAGGACGTGTGCTAACACTTACATCACAGAATATTACAATAGACTTGGATAAGCAACTGAAGTCAGTATCCCCACTGGCCTTCAACAGCATTCAGCTGGTAGTTAACTAACCAGTCAGAATGAGTTTGCAATTTAGGATTTCTGCCCAGCCAATTAACTGCCTGTGAAAACAATTACTGTGTAAATCCCCTATGAAAATTCTCTCTTGCTTGGGCATGGTGGCTCATGCCTGTAATCCCAGGAACTCAGGAGTCTGAAGCAGGAGGATCTCAAGTTGGAGGCTGGACTCAGCAATTTAGTGAGATCCTGTCTCAAAATAAAAAATCAAGGGGCATAGGGGTATAGCATAGGGGAGTATGCTCCTGGGTCCAATCCTCAGTTATTCCCTTCTCACTGCCCCCCCCACCCCCCAAAAAACTCTAAACAAAAAGCACTCCTGTGAATATTTGCCTTAAATAACACTATTCAGGGCTGCTCTGATTCAGTGTACCTGTCCTCCCCTGCCCATTTTGTTTTCCAACTAAATGCTATTTCCTTTGTCCTCCAGGTCAATCTTTTTTTTTTTTTTTTAAGTTAACAGTACCTCAAGCTCATTCCCAACTTTTCTGTTCCTTACTTCACTGAGCTACTTTAAAAAGAGGCTTTTTTCTTCATTCCTCCTGTTAAAAAAAAAAAAAAAAATCTCCAAGCAATGCTTTGTCATTGCAGAGATACAAATGGATTTTTAAAGACTCATTTTCGAGACTTTTCCTTTTCATTTCTTAGTTTATCCAATGAGCAAGTCACTGCTTCTTTGGGAAGATTCCTGGGGAGGTCTCCACACCATCAGGAGTCTGTGATACATAAAATCCGGGTATCCCTGATCAGGTCATTGCATTTTCTTTCCTCACTAATTTCCCAGCATCATGAGTCATTCAGTATCAACACAAAACATTTTGCAATTCTCTATCGTTCATACAAAATAATTGTTAGCTTTCCTAGAAAAAGAATTTTAATGTAAATTTTTAAACAGGCGTTTTAATGTAAGTTTCCAAAAGGGATCAAAAGACAATCACTTTTAACTCCATATTTAACAGGAGAGATCTTTACGCACTGACAACCACTTATAAACAATACACTCAAGACCGTCACTTGGGTGATATGAAGAGGTTACATTTTTTATTATTATAATTTTCGGTGGAACTAATGAGGCTGCCTATACATGATTGAAAAATAACTTTCTGGTTCCTCAGCTGCCAGCTCTGTGCTTGGGTTATGCCCATGACAGTCACACAGATAGGAAGCGTATATTAAAACCAGAATCAAAGGCAGCAGGAGTGGGAATCAGCCTACATTAATGAACCGTTGAAGCCTCTCTCTGGCTCGGATGAACACTAAATCACCAGTTAGATCTCTGGTGATTTCCCACTTGAGAGATGTGAAGGGAAAGGCACATTCAGAGTAACACCAAAGCCACAGCGACTTGTCAAAATACTTTCTAACATACAGGTTTAAAAATTACTCAAAAAATGATCTCAATAGAGCTACTGGAAATATTCCCATGAAGCATCTGATTTGGCAGTGGCCCTTAAAAGGGCAAGCCACTGCATGTGAGGCATCGGGATTCACCTGACACGCCTTCCCTGACAGTATCAACCACTTTGGTCACAGTTAGCAAGAGTTCTTTCATGACTCAATGTGAAGAGGAGAACTAAGTGACATGGAATTATTGGTCTTTTCTCAAATTGACAAGATAATTACGTTAACTATTCTCTCTTACACTTGTGAATACCTGCACTGCAGTTAACCCATCCATTATATCATTATTAAATAAACTAGACATGCCAAGTGTTGGGCTAATTTCTGGCACAAATGAAGAGACTTGGAGCAGACCTTGATGCTAATGGTTTTTTTTTTATACTTGGAGTTTGCATTATGGAAACAAAGTTTGCCCTCTTTCTTTTGTCCCTTGTAAATAAGCTGTACCTTATTTTAAATTAAGTTGATAATGCAGAGTGAGCAGCTGTTCTCTTTTGTTTAGGAGATGCATAGTTGTTGCAATGTAATTAAGTGTTTTCTTGGACATGTGTTTCTGTGCATTATGTGGTATAGGAGCAGGAGATTAGTGAAACTCATAATCCTTACATTTTTTTTTTTAGGAAATACTTGAGGCAAGAAGAAAATGGATAAGAGGGAGAAAAATAAATAAAATAGGGCAGGATGAAAAAGTATTATATTAGCCAGCACTGTGGCACATGCCTGTAATACCCGGGCTTGGGAAGATGAGACAGGAGGATCATGAGTTCAAAGCCAGCCTCAGCAAAAGCAAGGTGCTAAGCAACTCAGTGAGACCCTGTCTCTAAGTAAAAAATAGAGCTGGGAATGTGGTTCAGTGGTTGAGTGCTCCTGAGTTCACTCCCTGGTACCATTCCCTCCAAAAAATATTATATTAGTTTTTATTTTGCTAAAATAAATTTTGGTTTATTTAGTGCATTTTCCCATATTCACTAGCTATGCTTTGGGATCAATCACATTTATGTTTAGAAGATATGTAACACTTGGAGTAGATGATAACTAGCTTCCCTAACAGCTGTAAAAAATCAGTGTAGGGTCAATAAGGGCTTAGTATGTTAGTTAAGACTTCATGGCAAGTGTGAAATCTGGACAGGATTTTGAAGAGTAGGTTTTGTTTTAGAAAGTGTGGGAGAAACAGCAAAATAATTCTAAGAGGATAAATTATGAGAATAAGATTCTGGAGTTAGAGAGCTGAAGATATGTGTTGGGAATAATGGTGGACCTACTTTATGTGGGAATGTGGGGAGACTTCATCTTAGATGCAATGGGAAGATCCAGAGGCCTAGAGTGCAGAAAAGGCATGATTAAAATTGTAGTTCAAGAGATCGATTTAGAATAAACATGATGAGGTAAATATGGGAAGTAATTACCTTCAGGATGACAAGTTGGAAAGTTTTGCAGTGGTGTGTTTGTGTAACCAAAGGGTCTGAAATACAGAGGGGAAGGTGGAGATTTAAGGAAAGAGAAGAATATGAGAGGAGATTCGAAGTTGAAATTGTCAGGATAAGACTTTATGCCTAATTAGATTTGAGTAATCAGATAGAGAAGTGAGTTGATAATAATATGAATGCTGAGACTCCAAGATAAAGTAATAGTGATCAAATAGTTCAAAATGAAACCAGGAATATGTGCATTGCATAGCTGTAGTGAGAAATGAATAAAAATACATGAAGGTGCTTCAAAACTGTAGAGTCATATAAAGATATAACCTCATTAGAGAAAAGGAAGTCTGAATAGCACTCAACAGAGTGAGCAGGAGATGAACTCTGTGTAAGGAGTAGTGCGTTTATAGTGATCCAAGTGGAGGTGGTTAAGAGTGCAGTTCTCGCTGGTGACACATGCCTGTAATCCCAGTAGCGTGGGAGACTGAAGCAGGAGGATCAGGAGTTCAAAGCCAGCCTCAGCAACTTAGCAAGGCCCTTAGCAACTTAGCTAGACCCTGTTTCTAAATAAAAATACCAAACGGGATGGGGATGTGGCTCAGTAGTTAAGTGCCCCTGGGTTCAATCCTTGGTAGAAAAAAAAAAAAGCCATTTTCAAGTACCTCCAAGGCATAAACATGAGCTGGGTGCATGTAAAACACACATATGCTTTTACTCACACATTTCATTTAACACAATCATTATACTGGGTATAGTGCCTTCACTTTAGAGATGAGAAACATGACAATAGGAGATTTTTAGTCAAATAAGATCTCAAAATTAATAAACAGTGAAGTTGACTTTCTAATTTCAAGGCTGGTAATCTTTTAACTAAGCCATCTGTACCTTACTTACTCGTAGCATAGCCACAGACTTGAGAAACTCAACTTTGGGCATCTCAGTTTTTCTGAACCTTGGCTCCTATACTATAAAGTGGAAATGATAATATTTAACTTACACAGTTGTTATGAGGATAAAGAAATGTGAAAGGATTGTGAAACCCCATAGGTATTGAGCAATATTAATTTTTAGTGTATAATGATTGACACCAATTTAAAGTTTTCATGGAAAGGCCGGAGAGAAATGGTTGAAGTATGGCAGGCATTCTTGAATTATCTGACTTAAAATTTCCAAAACTAATTTTTATTGGACAAATCAATCTCAAGTATTTCCTCCATTTGGTTTATTTAGGCCAAGTAATACAACAGAGTTGCTGTCTTTTCTGGCTAGATGAAAACTTAAGAATTATTTAAAATTTACTACAAAACTCCTTTATCTCCAATCTTAAAATTTCTTGAATATATTTCACCAACATAGGTCTTTCCTAACGACCATATATCCATGTGGAACTAAGGGTAAAACTTATTTTAAAGCCCTGAAAATAATTAAAAACATGTCTAGGCTTTCAAAATTAAGGTTATCTTTTTGTTCCATAACATCATATTTGTCTTCTGTGAGAACCACCCACATTCAATAGCCATCTGTATATTAGTGCAAGAATGATAATGACAACTGACAGAACATAAGAGCTGAGTCCATGCTCACCTATCAGAGCAAAATCAAAACAAACTGCATAGTGACACAAATCCAGATCTGAAGCTTCCTGCTCCTTATACTAGGTTTAAGTTAATGAAACAATCATTAGAACACACAAAACTCTTCCTTTTTAATTTGACAAATTCAGTGGTGATGTGAGTTAATTGAACCACTGGTGTGATAATAAGATGCAGTTGGTGTGATTTATCAGATAATGACATGGTTATAGGCAATGCTTCCATGGAAAACAATGGCTATTACCATTTCCTGAAGAAAGCAGGTAAATATAAACTGCCCGAGTCAGAAAAGATGAGGGGTCCATTGTGTGTTTTATCCAAGTGCACCTTTCAGGACAGTCACTTAAGAGGTACACCCACTAATTTTGCTCCTTATTTTTCCATATTCCACTAACAATATCAGTATTGAACTTTGTAGGCTTTTCCATAATCTTAGCCTATTTAGCTAAATATTGAAGTGAAAAACTCATATGTCTCCAAGAGCTTTGTGTTCTAATGTTGGTAATTACAGGGTCATCTTGGGTTTTTCTTTTCATGTTGCATTATCTTGCAGAGATATTTTCACAAGTTGTTATTCTAGCAGAATAATCCTCTAGGGTTCTTCAGCTTGAGAAGCAAAGCCTATGCTTTTTCTTATGCGATTCAGAGAGAATATTACATGCTACCCACCTTCTAGTGGGGAGAAAGAAATACATGATCACGAAGTTCCTTGATTTGAAAGAAAAAAAAAGAAGAATGGCATTTACATTGTTATATTTCTTTATAGCTTTCATGGCTCTAAGATAAATCAATCAATGTCATGGATTCCTGAGGTATAGTTATTTGGACTTATGATTTGTTTCTGCTACATAGGGACACTAGGATATACTTCTATATATTCACACCATAAAAATTACATCCAGGCTCCAGAATGAGCTTGTGCCCATGCTGAGAAGTTCATATCTTTAAATACCAAAGACATAACTATTTTTCATTAATCTTATATTAATCTATTGGACTTACTATTTTTTAAATTAAATTTCTATACATTTTGGCAAGTTTTTAAATATATACATATATCTGTTAATTTAATTTAATTCTGAAGGAGGCATGATCAATCCCAATTTTAAAGACAAAGTAAGATGTGGGGTAATCATATAAATTATTACACAAAAAGAAACACTTCTGAGAGGGAAAGAGAATGTTGTTGTTAATTAATCCAAGACAAGTATAAATCAGGACTGTCCTGGAATTGGAAAATATGGCCAACCTGGGAGAGAGGCTACCAAGGAAATATAATAGGAAAGTGGCAGAGCCAGAATATTGTTCCTGGCCTTTAGGACTTAACTTCTTCCAATGCTTCTTCCCAATAGATTTGTGAATTTTTCTCATCTACTAATTAGATATGATTAGAAGGGAAAATGTCAGGGATCCCTGCCTGTAAAACATCAGTTCCAAATCAGGTACCATATCTTGTTTATCTAAAGTGAAACTTCAGGTCTTCAATAAATTCTTGTGTATCTGAACCAAATCATACTACTGACAGGTCCCCAATTAGATGCATTCTTTAGATGATAAGGAGTTTAGATGATAAGGAGTTTTCCAGAGTCAGTGACGACGACGACGACGACTACTACTACTACTACACACACACACACACACACACACACACACACACACAGGGATACTCAGTCAACTATTCCTTCCTTCTTTCTTAATCTTAGTTTACAACAATCCACAGAGGAAGTTTAATGATTTCTTCAAATAGTCCTGCCAGCTTTTACTTTGTTCGTTTTCATGTCTTTACTGGTAGCACAGATGGGAAACATTTTATTTTTGTAGGATCTTTGGTACAGGAGAAAATTTTAATTTAGTTAACCACATTTAATTATTAAATATATCATGTGCATATGAGGAGCTGCTAAGAGAAGTGACTTAATAAGAGGATATAGGAAATATTAAGGAAAAGAAATCAGACATTGTAATCATGATACTCTGAATAAAAACCAAGGTCTACCATTAAAAACCTTTGTGACCTTAGTCAAGTAATTTCACTCTCTAGGCTTCAGATTGCCCATCTGTAAAGCAGATAAGTTAGGGTAGATGATAATAATATTTTAAAATTGTTTTAATATTCTGTCATTTTATAAACCAGATACACTTGTTGCTGTGATATAGTTCTCACAGAAAAGATAAAAGGAAATTTTCATTGCTTCCATTCTTATGTTCTTTCACCTTTAGAATATCACCTGCATCCTGAATGTTGTTCCCTTTCTAAAAGAAAGAAGATTCTTCAACTTTAAATTTCTATTTTACTATCATATTAATAAGAGCTATAAATAAAGGTTAAAATGAGAAAGAATTATAGCTTGGAAAAGTTTTTACTTCCAATCCTATTTAAATGTTAGAAAGTATTTCTGGAGATTTTGCTGCATCATCAGGTTATCAAGATGACAGATGTCCATTTAATGTTTAATTCTATCATTTTGCCATCGGTACTTCACCCACTATCCTGTTCCCCAATGATTTACTTTACATTTAACCTGGGCACATTATGCAGCCGTGGGACTGTAGGTATATTTCTTACCCTATCAGTGCTTGTTTGTGCATCTGCAAAATGGGGATGACAACACCTACTTCTGATCTTAGAAAAAGGGTGGAATTTCATGTTAAGCATTGCATGCAAATAAAGCATTCTGAACACTTTTAAATAAAATTAGGCAGTCACTCTGTAGCACATAATTTATGAATCAGAACACTGCTTCTTATTTCCAAATTATTATTTCTTCTTATTCCAGGTCTTATTTCTTGCAGAGAGTGTTGCATTTGTTCACTTTCAGATAAAAGAGCATTACAGAGAACTTGAAGTGTGCACTCCTGAAGTGTTGAAGTTATTTTCTACATTATTTCTCAGAAGGTATATTTACATTCACAATAATTTTCTGTTGTTAACCATGTTATTGTCCTTTGTTCACAAGATTAGAGGACACAGAAATACTGGTTGAGACTTTAATTTCTTTATCATATTTAGTTTAAGCCGTATTTGTTTTAAAAAAGTGATTTATCTATAAATGAATTTGTAAGTTTTCATTGAATAAATATAAAAGTCATTTTGAGAATTAATATAATTGTTTTGGGCACTATTGGCAGTAAGAGAAGTATACCTTTTTAAATTTTGACACTTCATGTTTTTCTGATAAATTATTAGGTAGCCTAAGAAGTAAGGAGCAAGAAAAATATGATAATGAAGGTGTTATGAATAAGATATTAGGTATCCCACAAAAGCTCATGTGTGAGCCAATGCAAGAAAGTTTAGAGGTGGAATGATTGGGTTATGAGGGCCTTAACCCAATCAGTGCATTAATCCCCTAATAGGGATTAACTGGGTGGTAATTGTAGGCGGGTACAAAGTGGTAAGAGTAGGTGGGTCACTGAGGGCATGCTTTCAGGGTTTATATCTTTGTCTATGGTGAGGAAAGTCTCTCTCCTCTCTCCTCCTTCTCCTCTTCCTCCTCCTTCCCCCCCCCCCTTCCTGGTTCCATGTCCTGAGCTGCTTTCCTTCTTCACACTCTTCTGTCATGATGTACTACCTCATCTCTAGCCCAGAGCAATGGTGTCAGCAATCTATGGACTGAGACCTCTGAAACCATAAGCCCCCAAATAAAATTTTCCCCATCTAATTATTCTTATTAGGTCTTTTGGTCAAAGCAGCAAAAAGCTGACTAAAACAGAAAGCATTAGAGTTTAAACTTCCAAAGGAAAAGGGAATTAATTCTCTCTTGCTCATTTTCTGTCTCTCAAAAATATTTAAGTCAATGTCTTACAGAGATTAAGTGTTCAGATTACACACAGTATTTGATGTTTCAAGTAAGAAATTTTATAGATCATAAAATTAATTTTAGGTTTGTGGTGAATTAAAATACTTTGGCATATAATTTATACTTCAATTAGAAAAATTCTAATTCTCAGAAGCTTCAAAGTCAGACAACTTTGAAAATATCCAATTGATCAGACTACAGATGATTCAGTAACTCTCAACATAAAACACTGAAAGACATGTTTAACACAAAGTTGGTAATCTGTGATTCTTACTGCAAGTCAAAGTAGTTTAAACAATGAGAAAGAAGTAAGGCATTGATAATCTTAAAGTTTCCACACAATGCAGAACTATTTTTTCAGTATTCAATCAATATTCATGAGTAAGAAATGGTTCTGGCATGTGACAGGAGATAAATAAATGGTATGGCCATTATTATTAGGCATCTTTTCAAAGGTGTATTTTAAAATGGGGATATAGCTCACTGGTAGAGTGCTTGCCTAGCATGTGTGAGGTACTTCATTCCCCAGCACTGAAAATAGAAAGTAACCATGATTGTAAATAATAGAAAAAAATTAGTGAAAAAACATATTCGTTTTTATTTTGTGCATCTATTACATCTCCACTGCCTGCAAATGCTATTTGCAAGTTCAAATGCTTTCTATTGAAATAAGGCTGACAATGTGGTACTAAGTACCAGTGTAGTAAAACTGATGTGGTTTTGAGCAGTATGTCAGACAAATGAACAGTGCCAGGAACAGCCTCCAAGCAGATGCATTAAATCACAAATTGACTAAAGCATTTTTCTGTCATCATGAGCCTATGTTCAGCTGGTTGGTAGGCTGGCTTCTACCTATAGAATTTTATTAATCAACCAGGCTGGCCTTGCTGGGAACGTGAGAGGCACCGCTCGTTGTGTTATGTTGTATGGATAGTATTTACATGATTTGTTCTTATCTCTAGTGGTCTGAGGAAAGATTATGTTTCCAGTCTTTAGTACACATAAGAGAACATGAAATAAATATATTGGGGACTTTACCGCACTGTCAGCATGGGACTTAGACCTGCGATCTGGCTTCTGAAGGTTGAGGTTATGTAGCAGCTTACACCAGAGAAATCTTACACCTGCCAGAAGATCCATAAAGGTGATATAGAGCTATAGAGATCAACACTCCAAAAGAATGTTTCTATATTGCAATGTGGTCTAGAATTTTATACACACACAACACACACATACACACACAAAATTAGAAAGTGAGATCCAGGTGGTATCTCATTTAGGAAGATCTCTCTTTAGGAAGAACTGGAGACAAGGGAAAAAAATTATCTTACCTGTAAATTTGAAATGTGAATTATATTCTCTGCATTGATTCCTTTTATTAGTATTTTTTCTTTAACAAAAACAGGAGATAAAAATGCAATTAGAATGTAAAATGGACAGACAAATGAAGATATAGAATACAAATTATATTAAAGTCCTAAAATATACATAAGAATTTAGAATTTATAATAAATATATACATATACAAATTTAGAATTTATATGAAAGAACTAAAGTATATGTGGGAAGTTGCATGCAATTCAGATCAGTGGAGTAAAGATGGAATATTTTAACAAATGTCACTAGAGAAAATGGAAGCTGCTGAGAAAAAAGACAAAGTTGGATCCTTAACTAAAGGAGACTGAGCATCAACATAAATAAATGAAAGATTTAAATGTGAAAGGGGAAACTATAGAGGTATTAGAAGAATACCTCTTGGTTTATTCTTTTATTATTATGGGTAGAAAAAAATCTTTCCAACTATGATCAATAATCCAAAAGCTATAAAGGAAAAAATTAATAACTTCTTTTTTTATTAGGGCTTTATAGTTATACATAATAGTTGGATTCATCGCAACAAGCTCATACATTGTTGTGGTTTAGATGTGGTATCCCCCAAAAGTTCACATGTGAGACAATGCAAGAAGGTTCAGAGAAGAAAAAATTGGGTTGTGAGACCCTTAACCCAAACAGTGAATTAATCCCCTAATAGGGATTAACTGAATGGTCATTGAAGGGGTAGGGTATGGCTGGAGGAGGCAGGAATTTGGTGTATACATCTGTATCTGGCCAGTAGAGTCTCTCTCTCTCTGTCTCTCTCTCTCTCTCTGTCTCTCTCTCTCTCTCTCTCTCTCTCTCTCTCTCTCTCTCTGTCTCTCTCTCTCTGTCTCTCTCTCTGTCCTTTCTGATCATGATGTGAGCTGCCTCCCTCTGCCACACCATTCCATCATGATGTTCAGCCTTACTTTCAGCCCTGAGGAACGAAGCCAGTCTTCTATGGACTAAGACCTCTGAAACTGTGAACCCTCAAATAAACTTTTCCAATTCCACAGTTGTTCTGGTCAGATCCTTTAGTCACAACAGTGAAAAAGCTAACTAAAACATACATGCATGGAAATTGATTTCAATTCATGATAACTCTTGCTACATAAAAACAAAATTGTGTTTCAAAGACAAAAACCAAACCAAACAAAACCTCCATATGTGAAGTTAGAAGGTAAATGTCAAATTAAGGAAACATTTGCAACTCATACAGATCAAAGGCTTAGTCTTTATAATATCTCAAAAACTACTAGAGATTGAGCTTAAATAGACCAAAACCCCCATAGCACAAATGGGCAAGGGATATATGTAGTTCACAGAAAAAGAAATATAACTAGCTTTAAAAATGTGAGAAGAAACCTCACTCATAACAAGCAATATGTGAATTGAAATTAGATAGTTTTTCTCACTTATCAGATTGACAAAAATTTTTTAAAAATTGTTAACAACTTTCTATTGATGAAACTATGGAGAAACAGACACTGTTAGACATTCTGGGAAAGAGCAAAGGATGGCCAGCTCTATGGAGGGAAATGAGCCACAGCTATCAAAATTACAGATGTATTTCCTCGTTAGTTCAGATAGCCTGCTTTTCAGAATACAGCTTACAGATACACTAAACAACCTAACTGACACAATTACAAGGTTAATCACTGTGAAATTGCTTATAATAACAAATGACCGGAAACAAGCCAGGAAATTGATTATATAGGCTTTGTTACATCCACAAATTGGAATACAGATGCTTCTGAGTTATGATGGGTTTACATCCTGATAAATCTATTGTAGATTGAAAATATCATAAGTCAAAAATGCATTTAATGCACCTAACCTACCAATCATCATAGCTTTGCAGTCCAGTATACTGTAGAGTATCAGATATTCTCTTCATGATTCTGTGACTGACTGTGAGCTGTGGTTTGCTGCCACTGACTAGCATTTAGGGAGAATATTGAACTAAATATCACTAGCTCAGTAAAGATCAGAATTCAAAATGTGAATTATGCTTTTTATTGGATGTGCTTGGCTTTTGTAACATTGTAAAGTATAAAAATCCAAGTTGAACCATTCCAAGTTAGGGACTATTCACTCTATTGCTGTAAAGAAGAGCTGGTGGTATCTATGCATACAAAATGAGAGAGATACAATGATACATCTTTAGATGGAAAAGCAAGGTTAGACAAGTAGCATGCTGCCTTTGGTATGTGAAAAGGAGGAGGGATACGAATACATCATATTAACATACGCATGAAAACATTCTGGGGCTAAAAAAGATCATTTCCGAGGAAGTTGAGAAAGACTAGGAAGAAGAGGTAGGAACATGAAAAATAGTTCCTGTTAATAGTCAAATAATCTGAAAAAAAAAAAAAAGAAAAACAACTAGAAAATCATAGGGTTTAAAAATTTTGGAGATGCACATTAACATGGCTATATTTAAGGTGAAAATATCTTGAAGGTTATCTACCAAAATGTGCTGATGTTTTGAGTATTTTGTATAATGCATTAAAGCAATTATTAAATATTTGGTAGGGTATAAAATTAAAGTATTTTACATAAATTCATTGCAGTTTTATTCTATATGATTCTATCTTAGGCACAATTTTTAAAATATTATGTAGGGAATTTTTAATCAGTTGACCATTTCATTTTAATCATTGGAGGAGGAGGATTTGACCTTTTTCCAAAGTACAAGAAGATCTTGAGAACTGCTGAACATTGAGGAACACTTTGGATTAAATCCACTCTTTCATTTATTTATTTCTCAACACATACTGAGGACTTTCTATAAGACAGCAAAAGCCAGAAGTACCAAGAAAATGTAATGCCAAACCTTAAAGTATTCCATGATACAACAGATATTCAAATGCATAAAAAGCTGACTAAATATAATGTTCCACAAACTTGAAGCATTTTTTAAAAACGAGAATGGCAAGGTAACTTGCCCATAACCAGAAATAATTTATTTTTAAAAGCAACACATCAGAGAGGTCTTTCATGTCTAGTTTTGTCCACTCTGGACCCTGAAGTCTTGATACTAAGAGTGGCCAGGGACCACCGTGCAGGTACTAATTCCTGGAAGACACATGAATAGTGATTGCTGATGCAAATTGACTACGTGGGAATAAACTGAGACTCTACCATTCAATAGTTGGGTGAGAAAGATGGTAGCGACACAGACATGACCCATGTGCCAAAGTATATCTTGCATATGAAAATAATCCTGAAGACCCAGGGGTATATGGCTGAAAAAGACAACCCTCCACTGGAGAATCAGGAAAAAGCCTGATCTACCTATTTCCTAAACGTTTTGCTTTCTTTTTCCTCCATCTCTAATGAAACCATCCTCAACAACTGTTCTAAGAATCCATGTGTACATAAATACATGCAGAAATTTAAAGAAAGTGAAAAATGAACATGAATATTATTAAGAAAATTAAAAAGACAAGATGAGTTTTGACTAAGTACTAAAAACAAGCACCAAGTTTCATATATTGACTGCTATGAATATTGAGGATGTAAAAAATAGGTATACTGTATAGCTGGAGGTACAGGAAGTATGATATAATTAATGAATTTTATTTCATCATTGATTTTTACAGAATTTACAATAAGAGCTTATCTAAAATTTGAATCTGATTAAATTCAATCAAGGAACACTTATTCGATACCTAATGACCTATACTGCGTAAACTCAGGTGATATGCAAGGTGGCCAAAAGGCAGGATATAGTCCCTCCTGTCAGTGAAATGTAATCAAGACAGAGAGACAGAGGTTGGACAATTAATAAGGCAACTGAAGATGAGTGTAAGAGTTATGGGTGTGAAAAGAGCATGGTGGAACACAATGCTATAATGCTCTATATGGCATATAACAAAACTTCACAAAATTGCCAAATAAGCTAGGCCTTGAGGGATAATTGACATCCCAGAGGCAAAAAAGAAAAAAAAAATGCTAGGAAAGGATCTGCTAGGATGAAGAAGGAAGTGTGAAAATGGGAAAAACATTGCATGTTTGGAGTCTGGGAACAGCCTGGAGTAGGAGAAACATGGGATGTAGGAAATGAGAGTAGAAAATCAGTATGGAAGCAAGTTGTGAATAGATATATGTTGTGAATAATAATTCAGATACACTAAAGGATTTGAAACAATTCCAAGACCAATAGAACTTTATTCTTGAACTGGATTGAAGAGGGGTACCATTAGCTTTAGATCTTTAGCACTAGAGTGAAGGTGAACTGCTTGATCAGCATGGAGGCCAGGCCAGGAGTCCACTCAAGACCCAAAGTCTGAATAAGAACAGTGGAAATGGAAATAAAAGGGAAGAATAAAATATGAAATTCAGTAACAACTCTTTAAAGTTTATCTCAGTATAGAACTTTCACTTTTTAAGAAACAATTCTGATTTCATGAATTGAATTTTAAGTTCTGTGATTGAAACAAAAAAGGTCATTTCATAGTTATGTGCTTGGTACATAGATGCCTAATAAATATTTATTTTAA
Organism: Marmota flaviventris; assembly: GCF_047511675.1. NCBI lineage: Eukaryota > Metazoa > Chordata > Mammalia > Rodentia > Sciuridae > Marmota > Marmota flaviventris. The sequence continues at coordinate 96,538,359 of NC_092501.1, read as the reverse complement.
AGTTTGATTGACTTTTTAACCATAGTATTTCCTTTATTTGAATTATGTAAGTTATAGATATCTTTAAGAAAACACTAATTTTATAGGGCTCAAGGGTTTTAATGAGTACAATGTTAAGCTCTAGGCCAGAGGTCAGCATCTTCTACTAATGATTTGGAATGTATTGTCATATGCTTGTATGCAATCTCTATATCTTTTTTGGTGAAATATATATTCAAATATTTTGCCTACATTTAAGTTTTTAATGTTGAGTTTCCAGAGTTCTTTGCATATTTTAGATATAAGTTCTTTAACAGATACATGTTTTACAAAGACATCCTCCAAGTCATTGACTTGTCTTTTCATTTTTCTTAACAATATCTTGAACTATTGTGGTTTAAAATGTCGTCAGAACTAGTATTATGATGGGTTTCCTACTTTATATAGTTTTAAAAATGGAAAATCAACTAATGAGAATAATAAAACCTTTTATTTATGAACATTTAAAATGAACATTATGGGAAGTAGCAAATTATTTTTTATCAAGTTTTTTCTTCAGTCTGAACCTTAATCATTACAATAAGCCTGGACTCACAGATATTCTCGACCATATATTTAATTTTGAAGAACTTTAAATCTTTGAGAAGTGACAAAGGAAACTGACACATCTATGAAATAGGACATCAATCTGCCTGCCTTGGCTTTCGAAGCACGGTAAAAGGGAACATTTTCAAATAGTGAGCTGTCTCTTTTATTTATTGATGTTCTGCTAGAAATAAGACTATAGTAAAATGCTTTCTCCATATCTTTCTTGCTCTATGAAAACAGGGTTACAGATCAATTGATTTACCATCACAATTGATTAGGTACCTTCCCTACTATCTCTATTGTGACACAGACATGCAGTCATATAGATCTTTCATTAGGAAAGTCATTGAAAAGCTAAGGTTCACTGTGTGCTTAAATGGTTTGTAGCCTACTCATTAAGCCATTAACCAACCATTATTATTGCTTAACCTCAAACCTTACAGATAAAATAAGTTGCCACCATTTTATCTTCCAAGTGCACTTTTGCAAAGTAAAAAAGTACATAATTTTGTTGCAACCTGACTTAAATATTTGAAGACGAGCCAAGAATTTCAGGTGTCTAAGCTATTTAACGTAAGGTTTATATGTGTATTCCTTTAGAAACATACCTCAAAACAAAAAGCGTGGAAGAAGATTAACACAAAGAATTTATTACAATGTGTTACTGAAAATTGCTTTTTTGTCCCCTATTTTAATATTTTTGCATGTTATCACTACTATCAGTAACATTCATTTCCATAAGAAATTTTCTTTGTGATGTCCTCTGCCAATAGAAGTACAAACAAATGAGAACTCTCCAAAGAAAAGTTAGACATTTTTAGATGATTTGATATGTTTGAACTCAAACTTTAAGGTCGAGTGAGTGAATGATCTTTCTTATATAACATCTAACAATCCTCTTGAAACAAAGTCAGAGAAATTTTAATGATTCTCAGCATCAATAATATAAACAACATTTTATACACTTTATACAGAGTATGAAGTAAACAAAGAAACCTACCCAAATATTTGCATTTGCCACATTGCTAATATGCCATCAAGTCAACTATAGTGAATGTATAGTTTTTTGAACATAACTTTTTTTTCAAAAATGTATTTTTAGGTAGCTCTTTCCAAAGGAAGCTCAACTTCATTGAAAAAATCATACACTTCTTTGAAGTCTAGAAGAAAACAATGGGAGCACTAGAACAGGAACCCCATAAATTTAATAGTGTATATGCAAGAAAGGGTGTGAAGAAAATAGAATGTGTGTAATTAGGGAAAGATATAAATAGAGCTTACAGTTCATATAAAAGAGTATCACAAAACCCAGGGGACACTGCACAGTAGGTAAGTAAATGTAAATGACCTTTACCAATGAATCTAGGAAAGGAAAGAAATTGATATATATCTAGCAACTATATGAAATATTGCCACCCAGTGTCAGTTTGGTCAGATCAGGGCTGAATATCATTTAATTTTTCAATATCTCACTACTTAAACCTTTAGCATTTCTTGGGTCATAACAATTAAGTGCAGGGTCATGTGACATCTCACTGATGAATGGAGGTTAGTTACATATAATATCATTACTTCCAGAAAATTCATGCATGCCATTTACAAAATAACATACAAACTCATAATCAACCTAAAGGGCCAGCTCTGCGAGACCTAAAACATCTGATTGTGGTTTGCATTTATTAAAATCATTTATAACGATTCAGCCTACTCCATGGGCAGCCAGGAGCCTGAGCTGGTCTCTTTTAGGCAGGTGAATGTGATAAGCATGGTGTTTAGTGCCTTGGGCCATACTTTTGTGAGGCATTTTAATTATTTTCAATACTCAGTGAGGACAATGACACATGTCCAAAGAATCATGCAAATATCCCTTTGCTGAAAATATATCCTATACCCAGAGGCACTGAAGAAGGTGAAATGAACTTTGGAAGAGTTAAGAGTCTGGGCACAGTAGTATGAAAGAGCTGGATGCAAGGACACAAGGCTTAAAGTGCAGTTAGCCTGCTTACTCTCTGTCCACACAGCAACTGAAATCTCCTGCCCCTTATCCAGAAAGATGTATCTTGGGATTCTGTTTGTGGAACAGGAGGAGGGAAAGCAACAGAAGTGACAAAGGTATTTTTCTTTGTTCAATAAAGCTGACATCTAAGACTAGACCACCCACATGAATCTGAAGACAGGGCTGCCTTTTCTTTATTTTTAAGTAAGATTGAGTCAAAAGAATTATGCCTCAAAGTCAATGCAGGGAGTTCTTTTCTAGGTCAGTGTTAGAGAAAAAGCAACCCGTTGGAGGGGTGTTAGTCTTAGTGTTGGCTCCCAGACCTCTTTGGAACATTCATATTGTTCAGGATATGTGATAAACTGCTAAGTCCTGCTCCAAGGTTCTCCCAAGGCATCCTAGTCCAGGAGCAGAAACTCCATGCTATAAGTTCCCAGCAAACTAGGAGAGCATGAGGGACATGGATTGTGGTGAGTGTCCTGTGGAGGAAATCCAAGAGTGTGGTGTCCTTTTACAGTAGCTTTTCCCTAGAGGGTAAGACATTGTAACCCAATGTCCTAAGTGGGACTTGAGGGCAATGTTGCGTTTGGGGGCCGCAGGCAGTGAGGGACCAGACCTGACCTCTTTCCCCACAAGATCAGTCTCCTTATGTTTTATATCCAGTTGAGGGGCTCTAAACTGTGTAGGTTTGGGGAGGCTAACTTTGGTCATCTGGCAGTTCTAAGGTGTGTCTAGTTAAGAGTACCTTTAGAAAACTGATTTGGCCTTGAAACATGGAGGAATGAATAAATATTTTCGGTATTTGGTGTGGCTGTTCAGGGAATTTTTGATCAAAGCAACTTTATAATTCCCCAAAGCTGCCTCTGGAGGTTAATGGCATATTGATGCAGAACTGAGTGGTTTCTTCAGTTGCTGAGCCTTAGATTGTCTATTCAGCATCTTGCAGCCCATTGTTATTGGGGTAGGTCTGGCATTTTGAGATGAGCAATAGGCACACAAATTTTATTATGGACTTTCCCATACCCAAATAAGAAATCTGGTACAATAGATTTCTTTACATACAGACAGTGACCTAAATTCAAAATAAAAAAAAAAAATTATCTATCTACCTATCTGCCATTTATCTATCATCTATTGTCTAGGTATCTATCTGTCATCTATCAATCATTGATTATCGATCTTTCATCTATGTATCTATGTATATATCTATGAGGTATGTATCCATTGATCTTCTCCCACATCTTCCTATCTTAGGGATATCTTAAGGCAGCAATTTAAGCAATTCTCATAAACACAAATAATAATAGTAGATCTACTTCCTCCTTTTTATTTATTTAAAGAAGAATTTCAAATTGAATTCTCACCTAAGGGAAGTTTAATAAAGAAGAGGGTTTTTTTCCTATTCCAGAAAATTATTGTCACCTATTTAAAATTTTTTTAACATAATATTTTCTAAATAGTGTCTGCAATTAGGAAGACTGCATAATTTACTATGGGCTGCAACGTTTTCAGTTTTCTGAGAAGAATATTTTCGTGAAGTGCAGTTATTATAAAATCATGTGGTATAAAACAGAATCTCTTCATGCTAAAATTGTATTAATTATTAATTGGGAGAAAAGTATTTCATCATGATAAATGAGAGACTGTAAGGAAGGAATGGTGCCATTTTGTAGCAGAAATGTTCAATATGGGACACTGTATTAAATTTTACAGTTCAAGTACAAAGACACCAAAACATGTTAAAATTTGAATTGATTATTTTGCCTACAATACTGGTACTAGAGTTAATAATTAGAATTTTGCCAAGATAATTATTAAAATAAAGGGGAAGCAAGGAAAAAGTGTTTAGTGGAAATATGAAAACAATTTTTTCTAAGAATAAAACTGTAAAGGCAAAGCAATGTGAAATGAGACAAAGTAAAGGCTATGCTGTTGGCTTACTGTGACAAGGATATTATTCTAATCAAAGTTAGGTCTGTGGTCAGTGAGGACATTATTTTAATAGCAAGATAACATGGATTTTAACTTCAGTAATTCACTAAATTAAGGTCTAATGGCTAAATTAACAGTAATTATTGACCTTCAGAACAGAGATGACTGTGATGGTACAAAATACTGAAGATAGTCAACAAGACCCAATTTCATAGTTCTACAAATGCAGGTATTTCGTTTGAATAATCTTCTAATAAAGGAGTTTTCAAGGACTATAATTCATATTAAAAACTGCTTTACAAATTAACTACAGAATAGCTTCTAAAGAACACTAACAAAATATATGTAAAATGTAGAAATGTAAGAAAAATGGCATAATAAACACCCATATACCAGCATCCTGCTTAAAGAAAATAGCACTATTGTTACCTATCATAAAAAATGTTCTCATTTTCTCCTGGCCCCTTTCTATTCCAATTAACCAGTGTTCTGAACCTGTGTTTATCTGCATAGTTTTTTCATATTTATTTATATCTCTAAAGCATATTTTGTTTTTAATAAAAATCACTTCATAAACTAGAATTATGCTTTTGCTTGTTTTTTTCCTGTGTGTGTTTTCTCAAGATTCATTCAATAACTTATTAATTTTCACTACTATACAATGTTCAATTGTAAGGTTATACTATCATTTGCCCATTAAAGTTGGTGGACATTTAGTTTAGTTTCTATTATAGCATATGATATGATATGATATGATATGTCACATTTATGTAATTTTATGAACATGACATTCCCAACCATGTCTGCTGGGACCCATATATGCAAGATGGAGTTACAAGTTATGTATGTACAGAATCAGCTTTACTAGTTTTCACCAAATTATTTAGTAAAGTAGTCTCAATGATTTGCACAATGTGATGAGTTCAACTGCTTCCTCTTATTTCTATGCACACAGGTAAACTGCACTTAGCAGTCTCCTTTTTAGTTCCAGGAAGCCATGTGCCTAAGTGTTTTGCAAAGGGATTTAAACAGCAGAAATTGTGCCTCCCAAGCTTGGCCTAGAAAATCCTCCCATATGTCATCTCCCTGAACTCTTTCCCTCTTTTTGCTGGCTGACAAGAGACCACCCCAGGATTGTCTTAGATGCCACATATTGAAGATGACAGAGCTCTGTACAAGATTAAAAGAAACTGGGTCCCTGCCACTTGACAATTGGGACATCTATTTTGGTTTTATGTAAACAAGAAAAACATTTCTAGTTTCTGGATCATTATATAGTTGTTGCATTTGCTTGTTATGCAATTAGTCGACTCTGATAGATGTGCACCCCCCTCGCAAGGGAGGGTCTCTGAAAGCCCTCAAACTGTAAAATTGCATAACTCTCAGCTATGTGGGGAGTGTGGTTAGAGTTGGCATTTTTCCTTAACCCTAGCGGGGCATCTTTTTATATTCTAGCAGCACATTTGGATTCCTTATCTGTGAATTGTTTAAGACTTCATCCATTCTTAGGTGGAGGTATTTGCCATTTTCTTATTGATTTGTGGGAGTTTTCTGTATTCTAACAGAATACTTTCTTACTTATGTGTGCTATAAATATCTTTCCTCTGTCTGCAGCTTGTCTTTTTCCTCTCTGTGGTGACATTGGATTAAAAAAAAAAGAATTTTCACTCTTTAATGTGATAATATTTATCCATCTGTTCCTTTATTATTTGTACTTTTTTCCTATTGAAGAATTAGTTACCTTACAGTCATAAAGGTTTCAATGTATATTGTCTCCTAATAGTGTTATAATTCTAATAAAATCACCTATTAGTCCAATCGGAATTAATGTTTAATTTTTAAATTTTTGTATGGTGATCACCCAATGTTGGAGCTCAGTTTTGAAAATTTCTCCTTTTCCTCCCCACGTGAACTGGTCAGTTCATGTGGCTTTTTTTTTTTCCCCCTGTGGACTTTTTTAGGTGCTCTATTCTGTTCTATTGTCAAATACTCCCTTCTAGAGCAATACTACTTTAATTTAATTGTGATGACTTTTGAATAAGTCTTGATATCTGGTAAACAAAGTCCTTTTATTTATTTTTCTATTTTGTGAAAGTCTTGCCTTCTTGGTATGTTTCTCTTCCAAAAACATTATAGAATAGATTTAGCTAGTGGCATAAAAATTTACCCGTTGGAATTGTTATTGCAAAAATATTATAATAACAATTGCATTGAATCTATAGATGAATTAGGGAATAATGAGTCTTGTAATTGGTGAGTGTGTTATATTTCTTTGTTTAGATGTTTTATGATGCCTTTCTGAAAGCTTTTTTGTTTACTCAATTGAGATCTTACAGATCTTTTGGTAGATTTATCATGATACACTTTATATTATCTTTTAAACCCAGATTTATTAAGGTATAATTGACAAATATTATGTCTTTTTAGATGTATGATGTTTTGATATATGTATACATTATGAAATTATTAAATTAAGCCAATTAACACATCCATCTCCTTACATACTTGTTATTTGTAATGGTAAGAACATTTCTACTCTCTTGGCAATTTTTAAAGTATACTATACATTAGTATCAACTGTAGTCACCATGATAAACAAATGGATTTCTAGAACTTATTTCTCCCAACTGAAACTTTGTACCTTGATCACCATTATACCTTTTAATGCTAGCGTAAATTATTGTCTTTATTGTCATATTCTTAAATATTTATTACTGTTGTATAGGACTGCTACTAAATTGTGTATCTTTTTAAGAAAAAAAATCAGTAAGTTGTCTTTTTTCTAAGACTGATAATTGATCTGCAAGTTCTTTTGTGTTTTCTATGTAATTTGTATCATATTCAAATAAGAATGACTTTGATTTTTTCCTTTCCAAATGTTACACGTTTCAACTCTTTTTTGCTTTTCTATTCTGGCTGGGGTTTCTACTGTAAAGTTGAATAGAAATGCTGAAATTGGGCACATTGTTTTCTCCTTGGAACTGTTTTCACTGTTTCACAATCAACTATGAAGATTAGTATAGAACTTTGCTTTGGCAGATATTAATTAAGTCATTCCTGGTTTGCAACAACTGAACGCTGAATTTTCATGAATTTTTCTGTGTTTTGTTTCTGGCCATTTTTGCTCCAAATAGGATGCCTCTGATGAGCAGTTTGGGGTTGGCAGAAACTGTCAGATTTGCACAGTGGTCTGAAGTTCTCCTTGCAAAATCTTGCCTTCTCTCCCTACTTTCTTTCCCCAGGTTTCAGATCTGCACCAGGATCTGAGGGAGACTTTTGCTGCTCACTCTCCCTTCCTCTCTTTATTCTTCCATGGGTGTTAACACCCCCAAAGTGCTCCCCTACTAGCCCCACATAAACCTCTGGCACTCCCAGCTCAGTCTTAGCATGAGCTTTTCAGAAGACAAAAGCTGACACACAACAGTAAAAATAATTTATTCTACATTCTTTCATTATTTAAAAACATGTTGTGTTTTTTTTTTTTTTACCTCTGAAATCATATACATGTAATTTTGTATCCTGGCTTTCATTTTCTAGGTTATTACAAAAGGTTAATAAAGATTCTGCCTGCATAATAGTCTACTATGAAGACATGTAATAATTTGCTGAAAATTTCCTTTTATGTCAGATATTACATTGTTTCTGACTTTTTCATCTGGCAAACAATGCTATATTTTAGATGATTTTCTTTGCTATGGCTTGATGCTAAGAGTTTATATATTAAAGACATATCTTTTCATTTCACCTCAATAGGTACTCATGGAGCACTGTTCCAGGCACTGGTTTTTTTACTTGGATTCAATAATGAAGGTTCAGTGGTAGAAAGAGACATTAATTGCAGATGGTCCTCACTTGTCATGATAGTGTGGAATCCAAAAACTGGCTCACACACTGGAAATATGCAAAATGATCTTCATAATCTATGAGAAAAATTATGACTGTTCTATGATCTTTAACCATTTTTGTCCTGATTTTTAAAAACCTCTTATTTGTTAAAATGCATAGTAAACAACAAAATAATAAAATGAACATTTCTTTAGTACACTATAATTTCTTTTCTTAAAATCTTTTTTTAGTTGTAGATGGACACAATATCTTTATTTATTTATTTTTTTAATGTGGTGCTGAGGATTGAACCCAGTGACTCATGCATGTGAGGCCAGTGCTCAACCACTGAGCTACAGCCCCAGCCCCCAGCACATGATAATTTAAAAACATTAGAAACACCAAGAATTAAAATAATTTTTTTATTTCTTAATTTTTTCTTTTTACTTTTTTTGTACTTGGGATTGAACCCAGGGGCGTTTAACCACTGAGACACATCCTCTGCACTTTTAGAAAATACCTTATTTAGATAGAGGGTCTGTCTAAGTTGCTTAATAACTTGCTAAATTACTGGGTCTGGCTTCCAATTCACGATCCTTCTGCTTTAGCCTCCCTCCCTTGCTGCTGGGATTATACGTATGCGACACTGTGCCCGGCCAATTTTATTTCTTTGTAAAAACTTCATAAGAGTAGTTTGAATAGTGCTGGCCACCTTCTCCTCCTACAAATTATAATATTAAGAAAACATTTTATGGATGACTTGGTAAATTGTCATTCTTTCTAAGTCTGGGTCACCTTCCAACACTTTTTTATTGTTTTGCACTTTCCTAATTTCGTAAAGTTATCTGTAAGGGTTCCTTTAATGTGCTTTCTTTCTTTCTCTCCCTCCCTCCCTCCTTTCTTTCTTCCTTTCTTTCTCCCTTCCTTTCTTTCTTCCTTTCTTTCTCCCTCCCTCCCTCCCTCTTTCTCTCTTTCTCTCTCTCTCTCTCTTTCTTTCTTCCTTTCTTTCTCCCTCCCTCCCTCTTTCTCTCTTTCTCTCTCTCCTTCCTTCCTTCCTTCCTTCCTTCCTTCCTTCCTTCCTTCCTTCCTTCCTTCCTTCCTTCCTTCCTTCCTTCCTTCCTTCCTTCCTTCTTTCTTTCTTTCTTTCTTTCTTTCTTTCTTTCTCCCATTGGGAAACTGCTTATCCTTTTCCTCACCTCCTCATTTCCTCATCTATGTGGATTTATTCATCATCTCTAGGTTCTTCTGGAAGAAGTTGAGTTTCTCCAACAGTGGCAGTATCAAGTCCTCAAGGTCACGGTTTTCTAAAACTCTATTTGTGTACAATTCAAATTTCACTGATACTATTTAACTAAATCAGAGAAACTAAAGTCTTTCTATGTAGGAACAATACAATATGAATACTATTTTTATATAATTAAAGTATGATAATCACCTTGCTATGAAGAATTATATATTATTTTGGGCACAAAGATAATGTGCAAGGTAAATAAATTCTAACAATATGTTTTACAACTCAACATCTATACAATATAGTATTGTGTACTTAAATGTATGTTAAGAGGGAAGATCTTTTTTGTGTTATTACCACAACACACACACACACATGCACACACACACACACAGTCACAAACACAGGAAGGACACGGAAACTGGAAGTGATTTCATCCCTTTCTTTCTAAGTTAATCATTGATGGACACTTATATTATTTTCAATTCTTATTGGGGCATTTTGTATTTTCTTTCCTTTTTTTTTTTTTTTACTTTTAGTACTGGGGTTTGAACCAAGGGACACTCAACCACTGAGCCTCCTTTTTTTGTATTTTATTTAGAGTCAGGATCTCACTGAATTTTCTAGGGCCTCGCTAAGTTGCTGAGGCCCTTTTAAACTCATGATCCTTCCTCCTGTCTCAGCCTCCTGAGCTGCTGGGATTATAGGCATGCACTATGCGCCTGGCTAAAGCATGGTTTTTCAGGCCAAGGTAGGGTTGGGGGAGATAGAGGATGTCAGATTAATATAGAAGCAACTAAGTTTGAGCCACCTGTGGGGAAGTGAGATGTTGATGTCCTGATGGCTGAAAACTCAATCAAGAGCTATAAGATTTAAAAGCCATTGGCACACAAATAGCAATTAAAGCCTGGGATTGGATTTTCTCTCCCTAGGAGTTTGATGAGAATGAAGGTAGTATAGGATTAAGACAGAGTGCTGAAGAATTTAGGAACACCATAATCTAATCGAAGGTATTTAGATAAGGACAAGAATCTACAAAGGATATTTTGTGTATTCTGAATTACAACAGCTAAGTGCCAGTTTTTCTTAGTGAAAAATAATGTCAATAGTTACATCTAAGGAGCGATATATATTTTTTTGTATTGATCCTACTTTTTTAAACAGATAATTAAAAAACTCAAATTCTTTCTTTTAGTTCACATTTTCTCTTTTTATTTTTCATTGGGCTTTATATTTCATTTAATCATTTAGTCATCCTTTACACATGACAGTAGAATCTATTTTGGCATAATTATAAAAGCATGGAATATATCTTGTTCTAATTCAGTCCCCAGTACTTCTCCTTATCTCTTCCCTCTATTTGTCTTTTTGCCATTTTCCCATAGTTGTTTTTTAAAATTAATTTCTTGTGGATGTACACTGTGGTAAATTCATAGATGTACACAGCAAAGTTATGTCTGACTTATTCCACTGACTTTCCTTTGTTCTTCTTCCTCCCTTCCCTTCATTCCTCATTGTCCAATCCACTGAACTTCTCTCCAATTCTTAATTTTCACTTAAATACTTCCATTACTTTAAATTCCTCATCATGTGGATGATGTGCTAGAAATAACAAGTGTGTGTCTACCTCCTTGTTGTTACTTAGAGCTTTGCTTATCTGATATAGCAGCTTCTGGCTCTTTTCCTAAACATTTACTTTTCAGAAAATGTGCTTTTAGCAATGCTTAATCAATTCCTTTTCAATTTGATTTCTCAAATGGTTGTATTTATTCATTTATTATTTTTATTTTTTATTAGAGTAGTGTTGTTATACATAGTAGTTGGGTTTATTTTGACAAAATCATACATGCATGGAATTTGATTTACTCCCTCTCAGTACCCCCATCCTCCCTAACTTTCCCACTCTTCCTCTCTTTTCCATCTCCTTCCTCTATTGATCTTTCTGTTTTTTATAAAAGGTTCTTTTTAGTTATACATAACATTAGGATTCATTTGGGCATAATTATAAAGGCATGAAATATAATTTGCTTTAATTCAGCCCCTAGTACTTCCCCTTTGCCTCCTCCCTCCCCTGTTTTTTTTCCTCCATTGATCTTTCTGCTCAAATGGCTGTGTTTAAACATCACCACTTACATAAATTTGTCCATGATAAAATATTAGCATATATTCTCAAATTTGATTCCAAGGTGAACTTAATGAACATTTTTAAAAAAGTGTTGATATAATAATGGCACATTTATGTAAATGGTTAATAAAATTTATATGATGCAAATGACAAGCAATATATTAAACATAATTTAGAATAATTATAGTAGGAGGAAAGCTAGTCACCCATGATAGGGAAAATACATTAGTAGTGGGTAACAAGGTGTATATGCATTTTAAAGATTTGGATTATATTATTATATCTAACTTTATAAGCAATGAGTAGATATGTCCTATTAGCATTTAATTTTCCTGGGAAATGTGCTCTTGGTTTTTGTTGTTTATTGATGTAGTTCACTGGAAAAATCTCTATCATGCATGTTGCCTGAATTATAGGGTATGAAGTGGAATGTCTGATGATAGCTCTGAAAAATGACAATATGGCATTTGTTGCAGTTAATTCAAGGACATATGTGAACTCTCTTGTTATGCTTGTGTAACGGGTATTTTTAGAAAAGAAAGAACTTCAGGAAGATCTCAATACTTCAAGTAAAAGCAAACGAATATCTTATTCAGAATTCTGGCTGTAGCTAACTGCCTGACTTCAAGCTAAATCCTAAGATGTGAGATGCCAAATTACAGCACAGTACTCAGGGTGTGCCATACACAGATGACTCAGTGGCAGCCACAGCTGCTTACTGTCAGTTTGAGCAGTCAAACCGTATTCAGCTCTGTTCTTCTCCACCGTACTATTTGGAAATGTCATATTGTGCTGCCACACTTTGATAGCAGCCTTCTCTGCTTCCTTTATCTTTATTAGCCGCTTTTGTCCCTCCTTTGCAATTCCTACACATTGTTTTTATAACCTAATTCCATACCTTATTTGTTACTTAAATAGCATCCAATTCTTCTAGAGCTGCCACCAGGAAACATTCCATTTCTTTTCTTTTCAACCATTTCAGCAGGCATCTAAATTCCCTTTGTAAAAATTTCTTTATCAAATACATTTATTTTGTAGCTTCTTCCTCCACTACTGTCCTCTATGGCTTAGGCTCATATCTTAGCAAAATGTAAACACAAACAAAATCCCCATTGTCAAAAAAAATGCTGGTAAAGAATTCAAGGGATCAGCTAGTTCTAGTTCTACCTCCTTTTGAGCACATGGGCAAGTCTCCTTCACAGCCCGTCATTATCAGGTGGCAACATGTGATTAGTCTGTCCAACAAGTCAAGAGCAGACAAGCTGAAGAACTTAATTTCCTGTAAGGGAACCTCTACAACTTTTCTTCCCTGCTAAATAAAGGCTCTTCATGGGGCCTTCCCAGGCTATGTGTTCCATAAAGGCAATTGGGCTTCCAAGAACCAGAGTCTTAGGATGACTACTTGGAGTGAAATCTTGAAGCACATATAGTAGGAGTAAGAAATAAACCTTAGTTTTGATAAGACATTGAGAATCCAGGGTTACTTTGTTATGGCAGCATAGCCATGTCTATTCTGACTAATAATAAGCACATTAAAAATCACACACATGTCATGTACTGTATCAATGTGTCTGCAATGCTGGTGAAGGTAGAAGCAGTGTTCACAAGATGCCAGTATCTGTATCTAAGGGTTTCAAAGGTAAAGAGATTTTAACTATGCCAGGAACTCTTGGAGCACAGATGTCTGTGTTATTTATAGAGCTCAGAGAGTTACACCAAGAAGAATGTGATATATGTGTATTTTTGAACAGGACAATTTGGGTATCCCAGAAAGTTCATATTCAAAAATTAAGACCTCTTTTATAAGCATTATAAATATAATCTATAGTTATTTTTTTCTATTTGATTCTTTTGTTTGTAAAATAGAGTCTAAGGCAGAAAAAAATAGGAGTTTGCATTTGATTCCTTTATGATTCAATTGAATTTGAATTAAACAATCTAGATACTTTCAATTAAAAAAGTAACACTTGAAAATTTTCACATTAGTGGATAAACACATACCTTTTCCTGCTTTCCAATAATAGTTGTAGTCACTTTTTTCAAATTTCTATAAATTTGAGTGTAAGCTTTTCTTTTTCTGTTGGAGTTTTATTGTTTTCTTGTTTGTTTTTTTACTTCATAACTAGCAAAAAATCCTTTAAGTCAATTACCATAGCTCTAACTTATGTTTAAAGGCTTCATAATAATCTTTGAAATATGGACCATAAGTTTTCACGTTATTTCCCTATTGATGGACATTCATGTTATTTCTAGTTTATTTTGCTATGAATACTAGTTATTGTGTCTGTCATCTGAATTGAAAATATCTTGTTCAGATTTTTTAAAAATTTAGTTCCTTCATTAACCTGGAATTTTGTTTTGAATTTTTGTAATATAATTGTACAAACCAGTGACCAGGTATGTTATTTTCTTAAAAAGTTAAACTTCTACCTTTATCATATATTGTTTTTTTATGTATATAGGTTTATTTCTGGAATTACTAGACTTTTGATATTTGTCTATTTTATACCAATATCATATTTAATTAAAATGGTTTATAAAAAGTTTTGATGTGATAGCTTGTAATAACTTCCCTTTTAGTCCAAATGTGTCATTTTAGTGTCTTCTACTCTCAGATATTGCTGATGGAAGCTCAATGCCTGTCAGTTTCTTTTTCTCATTTGAGTTGTTTTGTTTGAAAGTTTTAAGAATATTTCATTGTCTTTTAGAGTTCAGAAATTTTTACTAAAATTTGTATACAACATGTGTAGAATTTTTTTTTCTCAATTTGCCCTGAAGACTAGAGGAATTTATTCTTCAACTTACAGAAAGTTATATCTATCATTTCTTTAATTACTTCTTTCTTTATTTTTTTCCAATTCTTTCCTTTTCTCATGGAAATTCAATTTCTACCCTTGGTCTCCTGCAGCTCTCCAAGTATCATCTCTTTCTTCATTTTCATTTCTTTGTGTTCTCACATTATGTCTTTGGAAGCAGTTGTTGCCCTTGATTTTTCCATGCTCCTCCTCTGTACCTCTGACTCATGTATTAAGTCGCTTATCTTCAGTCTCCTGTTGCTGTACTTGGATTCCTTGAATTGTTCTTATTACTTCTTTACTCAAATTGTCAATTGTTTTGCTCAAACTGCTCTCTTGACTGGGCCTGGGTTCTGTTGGTTCTGCTGATCTTCCTTGGATGGATTGTTGCTTTTCTTTCTCAACTTACTGGGGCTCAGGTCTCTCTATTGGAGTTCTGAAGGTATGGTAATCATCATAGTGGGTGAATCATCACAGCCCCACAAACCTTCTCCTCTCCTCAGAATGGGAGTGTAGAAGGAGGCTGTCTGTTTCCTGTCAAAGCACCCAAAGGATATATTCCTGATTCCTTTGGTTCTGAATCCTCCAGCCTCAGAAGCCATTGAGGCAGCTCCTTCTGGGCCTCCCAAGGGCAGGAACAATGAGCACATCAATGAGACCATCTGTGATTGAACTCTCATTGTGTGTGTTTGCACCAGTCCTTGACTCTGGTCTTCTACAGAGATTGGACTATATATATTAAAACTTGATGGCGTGTGATATTTTAATGAGACTAAAACTAGCACATCCTGACTCTATTCTGGGCTCCCTTTTGCCGCCCCATTATTTAAACTTCCCTGCCTATTGATTCTGTAAACCTTAGTGCATTCTCTATGAGTTCTGAATGTGTTTCATTGCTTCTGTGTTAATGGAGATTTATTAGAAAAAGAGGTCTTTAAAGGCAAGAGCAAGATATTCTATTTTGATTGAACTCAAAGAACATATGTAGTGCTCTGCATTAGTCATTAATCAATGTTGCTGGCTGACGGAAGTGTAGCTTTAATGTGACTAGGTTAAGAGGGGAAGGTTCTTTCATTTTCTTTCAAGTACTAAAGTTTTAGTGTTGGCTTATGAATGTATTTTCCAGTGATATGCATTTATCAATAAAATTCATTGTATGTGCATTTTCAAGATGTTTTATAAAATCATTATAAGGTAAAATCAAGGTAAAATCATTATAAGAGGAAAAAAAAGTTACTCCTCAGGGAAGATAGACCTTTTAATAATTTTTCTTTATTTTCAAAATCTTCTACTTTGTTGACATCCATACTCCTCCCCAGAGAAGGAACAAGAGTGGAGTGGGAACACAAGATTCCTGTCATGAGTGACTGTCTGAATACGGCCCACGGCCCATTGGTGTTATCTACAGAGTGGTTTCAGAGGAACAAGAAATGAAGCCACTTTTTTCCCCCAATGATATTATTAAAACTTTCACAGAACTCCCATATTATTATTACTAATATTAATATTAATTAATAACAATATCCTAAATTAATAATATTAATATTAATTAATAATAATATTAATATTAATAAATAATATCCTAAAGGTGTTAGTTGTTGTAAAATACACATAATATAAAATTTATCATCAATCTTCTTATTTATTTTTTTTTGGTGTCATGGGGGCAGGAGCAGTGCTGAGGGTCTATCCCTGGGTCTCATGCGTTCGAACCACACATTTTAACACTGAGCTCTACTCCCAGCTCCAGATGTTCTTAAGTACATAGTTCATTGCTATTAACTACATCTGCATAATTGTTCATCCATTACAGAATTTTTTTTCATCTTTCAAAGCTAAAACTCTAGACCCATTAAACCCTCCCTCCTTACAGTCCCTGGCAACCATTATTCTATGTCTTGTTTCTATGAATTAACTTTTCTAGGTAACTTTTTAAGTGGAATCATACGGTATTTGTCTTTTTTCTTGTAACTGACTTATTTTATTTAGCATAATGTCCTCAAAGTTATGCATGTTGTGTCAATAATTCTTAAATCATGTGTATCTACTATAAGAATGCTTGATCATTTTGTGTGAGCTCATTTAATAGCATAAGTTCATTTACCCTAGCATTTTCATCCCATTTTATATCATTGTTGCCATTTATTAATTTTGCATGTTTTTATTGTCACTGTTATTTCTCTAGTTAACAAATAGTGAATAGCTTGAAAATAGCTAAATGTAAATGTAGTTTACAAAAAATTATAGTGTCAAAGCTTCAACTCAGAGTAACATTGCAAGTGCAAACAATGAAGAAAACTCCAGTGAAAACACAGAATATAAACCAATTTAAGCTGGGATTGTTGCACTTGAAGTACAATGAATCTACACAAGAGGCTAAAAAAGAAGTAAAAGCTCATACAGGTGGATAAAAATTTATTTCATCAGACTAGCAGTTTGTCCAAAGATGATCAAGCATTGTCTCTGATGCTTTATACAAGAGTAGCATGTAGCATTGCAGTTTAAAAAATTAATTGAAATACAATAACTTTTATAATAAGAGTTTTCTAATGCTTTCCAATCTTAGACATTTCTAATGAGTTTTTGTTGAGTCATGATTCAGGGTCCCAGGGTAAGGACTACCATGTACCCAGGACTGCTTTGTCACTCTGGAAGAAGGACAGAGGAAAGGAGAGGTGGAGTGGAGCTGGTTCAGGTCTTCCCAGGAAGTGTGTCTTATGCTTGGCAGTCATCCTGGGTTGAGAACCATGGGGCTGAGGTGCTTGTCCACATGCAATGTGCCACTTGCACACAGACATCACCCACTTTGTGGTCATTTTCCGGTCTTCCCTCTGGGGAAGTCAGGTAGTTTTTCCAGCAGTTCCTGGTCTGGTTCTGGTTGGGGAAGCAGCTGTCAAAAGGTGGAGTCCCATAGTTTGGATCAGAGCACATGTGCTCATTGCTACCTGCATTTGGTTGATATATATATACTCCTTCCATCCAAATGTACTCCGGCCTAAGACTACAGCCACATAAAGTATTCCATGCCATGGTAATGTTGATTCCTAAAGATGCCCCTGCAGTGGCTTGAAGTTGCTTTCCAATTTAATAAATGTTAACCTCCAAATCTGCATGTGTAAAAAGATTGCCATTGCATACAAACACAATGGTCATTCTGGAAACATTATTACTATGTAGTGTTCTTCTATAGTCAACACTCATTTATAGAGCTCCTTTAGCTTTCTAAACACTACTTCTGTGTAGTATCTTTCATGGTACCAAAGCACGTCACAAGCTTTTTATTTGTAAACTATGCAGTTTTTTTTTTTATTCAAAGGCATTGCAACCAATATTTCAACCGTCATAACAGTAGACTGCTTACTTTCTTTCCTTTGTTTTTTTTCTTTTCTGTGTTGGATGTTCATTTCTGACTAGTATTTTCTATAAGACACAGTCATGTGCTAATTCTTAAACACTGTCATTTTAAAGTTGTATTGTTCATTTATATTTCAGATGTAAACTGTTGGAATGGACTTCATATTTATTTGCCATTTGTACAAGGTATACCTGTATTATCAACCTCCTACTATGAAGAAAATCATATTTTTATTACTTTTAAAAACTAATTCAGATAGTAAGAAGAATTAAAATACATTTGATCACAAATTACTCATTAAGTGAAATAGTACATTTAAACAAAATGGTAACATTTGAAAAATTGTTTTATTGTCCAGAGAGCAGTGTTCTGGAACTCTCCTGAATTATTTTAAACCAGACCAAATAGTACTGTTATTGTAACAGGAATTCAATATGTACAAAGACGTTGAAAGGATGCTTCTCATTTGTGAGTTTCAAGTCATTTTTCTTTCTTAGCATTATTATCCTCCATTTGGAGAATATAAAGAGAAATACCACAAGGTTAAGAGACTTCCTTATGGCAAACAATTAATCCGTCACAGAGGTCACAGGGAAACTTCCCAAGCAACAGTCTGGCCTTGCTAATCAGTAGACATGATTCCTTCGTGTAGCGCAGCTTGGTTTGAAAACGCTACAGGGGGGAACTAAATAAATAAAACGTGAGCTATATGTGGCCAAGTGGCTTCTTTGTTTGCTGGAAGACAACCTGAGACAAAAGAGGCTCTATGTTCAGCAGGAAATAAGGAGTCAAATTTGCTCGTCTGCCTTCAGAGCACATGTGCTCATTGCTACCTGCATTTAGTTGACATATACTCCTTCCATCCAAATGTACTCCGGCCTAAGACTACAGCCACATACAGTTCTCCCACTCTATGAACTGTTCAATTTTAGATGTGCGAACCTCCAGAACTGTGAAGTAAACAACCCCATTCAATATCAAACAGAATTCAAAGGAGTCTAAAGTCTTAATAATGTGTGCTCACTCCTGGGAGAAAAGGATGAACACAGGCAAGAATCCAGATGGACAGTGATCTCTCCCTCCTGCCTACCACATAGGACAGCAGAGGAGAATTCATGCACAGGACTTTAAACAAACAGAATGAGTAATGAGAGAGGAGGGAGATGTTTTCTGCAGGTGGGTGTGGGGGAAGTTTAAAAGAAAGTAGTCTCAGAATCCCAGGTGCTGGATCTGAAGGGAAATGTTGGTTTACTTATGAAATACCAGCAGAAGAGGCTGCCTCGTTAAGACAACAGAGCTGTAAAAGATCATTTTTTAAATGCTAGAAGAAAATGGACCAAATAAATGGAAAGTGAAGGTCAACAGGGGATAGAAACAACTCCATCATACCCAGGAGTCTTCACTAAGTTGGAAAAAAGCAGAAAAGAGAATGTAAATTATCAAAGAGAAAGACCCCTGAAAATTATAATAACTGGGCCCGCCTTTCCTTTAAACCTGGGCGTTTTTGCAGCAGAACACTCTGAGATCACATACAGCCTTTGTATCAATTGTTGTTGATCCTACTTGCTACAGAATCTTGATCATCATCCATGATGTTCCTGACCTGCTGTACTTTAGAGAGCAAGGGTCTGTGCTCTTGTACTGGACCAGGCATGGTGCCCAGTGTCCCCTAGAACCCTGGGCATACCTTGATCATAGCACTTATGTTATCCAGTTGTTACCCATAGGACTGGTTTCTGTCTCATTGAAACTGTAGGCTCCTTGACAGCAAAGACCTTGTGATTCATCTCTGTCATCTAAGTGGCTTGCACAGCAAGTTAGTGGGGATAAAGCACTCAAAAATACTTGAACTAAAGGAGGCATCAGTTTATATTCTACCTCAAGTAAAAAGTGAAATTTACTGCAAATGTGATAACTCTTCAGACCAAATACGAGTAACTTGAGCTATAATGGGCAGTGTTCCTTTAATTTGTAAAATGTAACCTTGGGTTCTTTGCTGGGTAGTTTTCCAAGTTCTCAAAGTCTGGGCCAGAAATCTGCAGTTGCAGGCTTTCTTCTTCCTCCCAAAGTAGAGCATATGTTTCTGAATTTTACCTACTCTCAATGAATCCTTTACTTTCTTGTCCACAGTCAGGGGACAGTCTGGATTTCCTTTATTTCAGTCAACAGTCCAAACTCCAGGGTCCAGGTAACGAACACGTTCAAAATAGCCTTTCCATTTTCTCAAAGGGAATTTACTCTCCTTCATTTCCTCCCCTAATACCTGTCTGGTTTGTCATAGAGGCGCCAGCATGACACATGTATATCAGAGCATGGCAGGAAAATGTCATGAACTTTCAGGATCATGACAGAGTGGCAGAATTCCTACTGCATTGGTGGTGTAGGGTATTCCAGACAATCCCCTGTAATGTAAATGATGGATTTCTGTACCTCATGCCTCTGCCCCTCAGGAGGAAATCACAGAAGGCAGTCGTCCTGATAAATTACTACCGGATAGTTACATGGAAATGAATATGGCCTTATGGACAGAGTAAAGAGCACGTAAATGTTCAAAGGTATAAGACGACATGTTTCCTGTAGGAACACCAAGTTAATTTGGTATTAGGAGATACTTAATACTTGCAAGGCAAGGAGTATTGGGAGGGGATTGTTAAGTGTTCAGAGTTGGAAAAGTTTGAAGCAGGACAGTTATCTTATCTTTGCTTCCCCCAGGAAGCATATGTGAGGGAGAAGGAAAGTGATAATGGACAGAAGCCAGACCAAACTGAGAATGTTCCTAAGTGGTCTAGTGCATCTGATCACTCGTCTCACAGGACTGTCCTTCAAAGGACCATGTGAACTACAGAATCGAAAGAGAGCCTGCTTAGGAAGAGAATGGAACAATAATTTATCTGCTAGCTTTCAATTCCCATTTCTCAAAAGTTTAGTCAATGTAGGTCAAGTCTTCTTATCTCTTTGATGTCTCAGGATTGAGTGCTCAGTACTATACCAGGAACTATTTTTCAGTCAGAATCTCTCTGACTTGGGAGACATGATGCCTGGAATTGGGGTGAGAGGCGGAAATTTCGGTTGTTTGCATTGTATTGCTTCTACTGGGGCTTGCAAGGCTTCACAGGCAGGTTACCATCATGATTATCCCTACCACAATCAGATCTGGAGGGTCATGCTATCTGAGTTCTGTGGAAGCTTTCACAGCAGTCTGATTTACCACAGGAACCTTGCTTGCTGGTTACCTTCTGAACAGATAGGTTGGTTTAGCATTAACAAATGTGCTATGTGCTACCTCTAAAACCCCAGAGAATTCAACAAATATAGTGTTTTTCTTAGCAGATGCAGGATTACTTTAGAAATTACTGGGAAAAAACAATGTTTTTCCTACTCCCATGAACCACTCATGAACACAATACCTCTGATATTAAATGTGGTGGTGGTTGTTTTCTATGCCTCAAGGAACTCTCTAGCAAACACTAGCTGGGTGCTCCTAATCTACCTGAAGACAGTGTCAGAACCCACAGTGAAGGTTTGGTTCCATGAGACCCCCTCTCACACGACTTCAGATACCAACCACAAGTCCCAAATTATGGTCTATACTTAAAACCAGCAGGCTATAACATCGGGCCTCTTAGAACCCTTTTCTTGGGTTTGATTAGTTTGCTAGAGTGGCTTACAGGGAAACACTGAACTTTGCCTGTTTGTAATAAAGGATATTGCAAAGGATACAGATGAACAGCCAGAAGCCAGTTGGAAGAGGTGCAATGGATTAGGCAGGTAGGAAGGGTGCAGAGTCTCCATGCATCTCTGCTACACCACTTTCCATGAAGCCCACTTGTCCAGCTCTCTGGAAGCTCTCCTGAACCCTGGTCTTTTGTGTTTTTAGAGAGACTTCATTATATAAGCATGATTTATTATAACAATCAGACCATCAGCAATCAGATCAACTTTCTGCTCCTTCCCCCTGCCTGGAGTTTGGGAGGTAGGGCTGAAAATCTTAACCCTCTAATCATCTTTCTAGTGACCAGCCCCCCTCCTGCAGATATCTAGGAACCAGGGGCCACAAGACATCTCACTGGCATACAGAAGACACTAGCAGTCTCACTTGGAGATTCTAGGAGTTTTAGGAGCTGAGATGTGTCCAAGAAAGAGGAACAAAAATCAAATATATATATTTCACAATATCCAGAGATGATGCCCTTATTTGTCTCAGACCATTAAACTACTAAAAATTTCACTATCGTGATGGCATCCTGAATATTTATAAAGTTTTTCTCCAATTTTTGACATACATGTAATCTAAAGATACTCCATACTTTCTGTTCACAGGTTCATATAGCATTATCCATTAGTATATTGTGTCTAGATGATGTTCTGATAAAGTCAAGATATTAGAAGTCCCTGAAGACTTGAATTTGACCGAAAGTTAGAGAGTTAACATTAGGTTTGGATAAAGAGAGCAAATGTGTACTACTCTTCTGCCATGTAAAAGTGAATGCTTGAACCCTACTAGGGTTCAAGAACAATGCATTTGCCAGATCAATGTTTGCAAAATAGGAGCCACTGGTTGTTTGAATTTAGCACATCAGCTGCTGTACTTTTAGATTTATGATAGTCCAACACAATTCATCTGTTTTGGAGTTTTTGTTTTGTTTTGTTTGATGACAAATGGAACGGTAATGATGTCATAAGGGACCACTACTCTGTAATCTTTTAATTCTTTTAAGGAAGTGTTATTGTGCATTTTCCCTCAGATTCAATATTTCTTCTATTTATCTATTTAGGCTAGGAAGTGGGAATTTTCTTGCCTTTCACTTGGTCTTCTTACCACAGTGGCTCTTATACCACTGATCAAGATGATTCTGTCAAGATTTACCTCTATATATCAGAATTATATATTTAAGGATTAAGGAATTAATCAATGAGTGTGTTTGAGAATGCATTTTAACCATTGTTAATTTAAATAAAAACTTTATAATTTGTTCTTGATAAGTCTCTTCTGCGACAAAACTATCATAAAGGCACTTCAATTCCTCCCAAACACTATTTAGGAAAAATTCAGATGTTCCCCTTTCTTAATACTTAGGTATCATGATAAGTAATCTTAGGTTGCTTTGAGGAAATATGAGAAGAATATTTAATAACTTCTGTGGTGTTGCAGGGTGTTTATACAAAGCAACCAGGTTTTCCCTTTAATCATGAGGTCCTGAATCTGGAAACTCAGATTTGGGAAATGAAGAAATGACAATGACCTTCCATGCCAGTAGTTGGTATCAGTATTTTGTTATCCCAATCTCAGGTTTTAAGAATTATGTACTTGAAGCAAATCTTTGGTATGCTGTGTGTTATTTTGCCCCCAGATTCTTCATAATCCTTGAGCTATGCCACAGATCCCTATGAATAGAAGGACCTTGCAGGTCATTCTGGACCTAGCAGTCAACCCAGAAGTACATCTAATTTCACTCCAACTTTTAAGTGCTACCACATGGCTTCTGCAATTCCAGGACCCCATTACCTCTATAGATACTAGACTTCATCTACCATAGTTAAACTGAGCCTATAGGAAAGAGAAATAATAGTGTTTCTCAAAAAAATCTTATCTCTCCCCTCTCTCACTAGTACATTTCTTATGGTCTTAATGATAGATATTCAGTTCTTATATCTCAGTCAAGTGACATGAATATTTCTGCCTCCTAGAGCCATCTTCCTTTTGAGATTTCTATAGTGTATTTTGTGCTTTCTATCTTAACCTCATTTACCATGAGCCATATGATGTACAAATTTCAAGGAGTCATCCTAATAGACTACTAGCAGGAGTTGGTGGTGTTCTTTCCTAGACTTTGACTGTTCTTTTGACTTTGACTGGTCAATGCTTATGGCAATGAATTCTCTCCTAGCCATCCTTATAGATGTTTATCACAATCTAAATTCTCAAACTCTTATATGTGTTTCTTGGTTTTTTCTAGAACATATTTGCCAGGAGAGTGCAAGAATCGCCTGGGTTGCTTCCCCGGGGTGGGATGGGGGTGGAGAAAAAATACCTTTAGAGGAGCTGCCTGTGTCTCTGAGTTTTGCAGAAACTATAAACCCCAAGTTTCAAGAAACACCACAAACACCCAGCAGAAGAAACAAAGAATATCACGGCAAGGCAAATTATAGTCAAGTTACTGAAAACCAGTGATAAAATAAAACACTAAGAGCAGCAAGAAAAAAAGACATATTACACATCCATACCTCCATACATACTGTATGTTAGCTAACCAGTCTACTACTACATTCTTGTGTCCCTGTTTCCTTTTCTGTAGTTTAAACGATGTTGATCAGATTTTCTGCTTGGATCTTCTACACATCACTGCACAAAACAACTCAGATGTATGAAATTATTCTTTTTTAAAAAATTATTTTGTAGCTGTAGATGGACAGCATGCCTTTATTTGTTTATTTCAATATGGTGCTGAGGATTGAAACCAGTGCCTCACACATGCTAGGCAAGTGTTCTGCCACTGAGCTATAGCCCCAGTCTGCAAATGATTCTTTTTTTAAAAAAAATACCTTTATTTTATTTATTTATATGTGGTGCTGAGGATCGAACCCAGGACCTCACACATGCTAGGTGAGTGCTCTACCACTGAGCCACAACCCCAGCCCTGCAAATGATTCTTAATAAAGCAAAAATATGTCTCATGATTCAACCTTTTTAAATTAATGCCTAGGTGAACAACTCAGCTAGCTGGATCTTAAGTTGATTGTGAAAGTAATTTTCACTTGGGAACATCTATGTTAGAGTATTAAAAGATCAATGCCATAATTTGTACTCTTCAGACTGTTGGCCTAACATAAGACCTTCAGACCCCTAACATAAGAAGAAAATATAATAAAATAGCATTAAAGCTACAACTCTGGAGTTGGACTGCCTGGGTTGAAATCATGGTCATTATGTATTAATTTTAAGACATTGGGAAAATTACTTAACTC
Organism: Marmota flaviventris; assembly: GCF_047511675.1. Taxonomy (NCBI): domain Eukaryota; kingdom Metazoa; phylum Chordata; class Mammalia; order Rodentia; family Sciuridae; genus Marmota; species Marmota flaviventris. Next base: position 96,513,567 of record NC_092501.1, on the reverse strand, counting down.
CCATTTCTTTGTATGTAGAAGAAAATTGCTTCATAAGGTGTTTTAAAAGACCAGTTGAAGAGACATGCATTTTCTTTAGCTTTGTGTCTGTATACATTAAACCCTAATTAAAGATAGGCACAAGGAATGACAGGTAGAGTTAGATGAATATTTTGACTAGTCATCTCTTGATAAAACGATAACTTTAACTGTTAAATGTTAATCTTCAATTTCATAACATTTTTGTGATTTTTGAATATATTTCTTAAGAAACCAACATATCTACTCTGGGGTAGCATTTTATCAATTACCATTGCCTGCCTAGAGTTGGGTGAGGACACTGTCTCAGGGAAAATCTCAATTAAGAGATAGAAGTATGCATATGAGGCTTACTTTAGCATTTAATCTTTAGGGTTAAATCACTATTGTCTTTCACCCCTCAGACCCCTGCTGGGGCATCATTTGTGTTAAATTAAAAAAGGTTTCCTACTTGAATCCTGTGTCTGTAATATGGGTAATGGAGAAGCTTGCCCAACTGAGATCAGGTTTTATGGTCTTCATGCAATGATGATTAAGGATGAATATGTCTCCAGCACATATGCATTAACCTATTTATAACTGGGAGAATTGGAGGGAGAAAATAAGGAGAGAGAATTACATTGCCTTTTCAATGCAGTGGTACTACATCTGTTTAATGCAACTTGAAGGGTGTCAAATGGTTGAAGAACTCACCAGACAGGAATGCTACTTCTTAATTCTCCTCCTGTGGGTGAGTAGAGAGAAAAGCTGGAAGTTCACCAGTACATGGCCAAAGTTGTGGGCGGAGACTCCATCTGTGAGAGGAATGTAGGATAGGAAGAGAGCTGTTGCTCAGCTTCATCCTTACAGGGATCTTGGAAATGTGAAATGAAGGGAAGCACATGTATATGAATAATGAAAAGTTATAATTTTAATTTTCTATATAAGATTATTATATCATTTGACATGTTAATCTTTCTCTACTTTTCTGCATTCTATCTCTGACATGTGAATTTTTTTTATTAGAGCTTTGTAGGTATGCATAGTAGTTGGGTTCATCCTGACAAACTCATACGTGCATGGAAATTGATTTCAGTTCAAGATGTCCCCCTTTTTGACATGTGATATTTTAATAATGAGAAAATAAAACTTTAATACTGTTGAAACACATTATAGGAAAAAATAGAGATTCCTGATCTTGACTACCTTTTTATCACACAAATTGAAGCTTTTCAACTTTTGAATATATGAGTATATATGTAATATGAATATATGAGGTTCATTGTATCTAAATTCCACAGCAAATAATCATATTGTTGAGATAAAGAAAAGAGTTTCTTCCTAGTTTTTGACTATTTTAAATTTAAAAAAAATAAATATATAAGGTAAATTGAATATAGCCTATAAAATAGATTTTGAACTATCTGTATAAAATGTAGTATACTAGGAATAATATATTTCTCTTTTATGTTGTACATAATCTGACATCATACAATCAATTTGTATATTAGATACTCTTAAGATTTCAGTTACTAACTTCACTTAATACCTAACTTTCTTCAGTGACTAAGCTGTAGTTGTAATAAATAGTGGAAATATTAAATAGAAGATGTTTTAAGCTTCTTTTTACAACACTGCATTTTCTATATTGTGTTATTTTTATAAAACTGTGTTCTCTGGGAGGAAAATTTCTCTTCAAGGTAATTCTGCAAACAAATGTGAGAAAACTATGAAAAGATAGAGTTAGAATTGATAAAACTGATATGTAAAAAAAACAAATTCTCTTAATACCCTTTATTGTTTCTACTGGCTCCATTTAATGAGTACTTCCGTGTCTAATCCTTTTGGATTTGTTTTAATGCATTGTTCTATTTAATCCTCACAATAACCTCAGGGCGGTAGGTATTCATATTTCCATCTTAAAAATGAATACTCTGAATCTAGAAAAGTTTAAGTATCATAAGAATAACTCTTTGGGTTTTAAAGAAAATGCCTTCCTGAATTCCTCCTTTTTTTTGGTTGTTGTTGTTGTTTGTTTGTTTGGTTTGGTTTGTTTTTTCAGTTTTTTGGTCTTATTCACATTGTGATATTGTTAGCTGAGTGACTGTGTCTAAGTAATAAGCACTTAGTACTTAGTACTTAGTAAAAGTACTAAGTAATAGCTTTAAGAGCAATACTCTCCACCAGAAGAAAGATGTCACGTGTTCCAAAAACTCATTAAAAATGCTCAAGGGACCAAGAAGACGTCCACCTTAGTAAAGTCTCTAGGACTTCTGCTCCTGTCTCTGAACCTGACTGCCTCCTCTGATTGTTGTGTTTACACTTAGGAAAATTACTTGAAAAATAACTATTATGTATTGATGAATTTCCATAACCAGGTTTTATACTAATACCTGAAATTAGTTGTTTCTATTTAATTTTAAAAATAGGAAAAATTATCACATTTTATAGGTAAAGACATTGAATTTCAGACAACCTAAATGATTTGATTAAGGTCACACAGCTAGTTAATGACAGAGGCAGAATTTGAACCTAGGCTGTCAAATTCATATCCTAGGCTCTTGACCACAGGGCCTGTAACATTTCCCCCCTAGGTTCTACTTCAACTTATGACATGTCTGGGTGCCTACTTGTGTATCTCTGTCCCTGCCTTCTCCCCTATATTTGTGTAGCCTTATGTTCTGCTTCCCCCAAATGTAACAACTGGTTAACAGAAAATAATCTAGTGTCCTGATTGTATTGTATTCTTATATTAATGTGATATAATAGTTTTTTTGAAAATACAATGTTCAATTCTGTCAAAAAAATCAAACTTGATTTTCTACAAGTATTCTTTAAAAATTTTTTTTTGCTAGTTGTTAATGGACCTTTATTATATTTATTTATATGTGGTGCTGAGGATCGAACCCGTACCTCACTCATGCTAGGCAAGTGCTCTACCACTGAGCTACAACCTCAGCCCAAGTATTCTTTATTGATAGCTTTAATTTTAATAATGTATTAAGGGTGTTATTTATCAGTGGCTCATAATTGTATCATGATTTTTAGTCTATGAATGGGAGTTATTTGCTCCACCCCAAAACTGCTTCTGATACTAAAAATAAAGCAATCCAGGAGACTTGCATCTTCTAAAGTAAGATTGCAGTTGCTAAAATGCATTGTAAAATTTACTGAGCAGCAAAAATTATGTAGCAATGGTCAAGAAAACGCTTGGATTTGATATATATAGCAAAAAAGAACTTTAAGAATGTCTGATTATTTGAAAAATGTTTTAGCTTAACAATTTTCATGGTATATAGAGTTGAAAGGGTCAGATGTTTAAAATTATGCTGATATTGAATACTGTCATTTTTGACTAAGTGCCACAAAATTGAATCCAAATCCAGAACCTTCTCTCTGCCTGCTTTGCTGTGCGTTGTGCCTGGATATACAAGTAAAAGGTCCTGGTATTTTCTTTTTAATTGCTATACTTCCATAGTCTTAGGAATTTGGGAGTCAGTTTGGGACTAAGAATCATGCCAGGAAGATAAATTACATTCATATGTCAGATATTGCCTCACAATGCTATCTAGCTCAGCAGGCTATAATGAGCCCCCACTCACCAGGCCAAGCTCTAGCCAAAAAAATAAATAAATATATAAATAAAAGAACACCTACTGTTTCTCCATCAAGGGTAACTCTCTCAGAGGGCAAACAAAAGCAACAGAGGGAGGCCAACCATATCCATGCAGTACTACGGGTTGCTATGCAACCCTTCGTGCAAGTTGGGCAGCAACAGATGGACACTTTGAATAGAATTAATACCCCTCTGACCCATGTTTTAAATAGTGCCCAGACCTACTGCCTGATGAATTCTATTAACCACAGACATACTTACACATATAAAATATAGCATCCTAAGTGACATTGTTATTACCCTCTTTACTAAAATCAAGTCATAAATCTATTGCAAAATTTGAGACCGATAATATTCAATGAACAATTTCTGATTTTTTTTCTCCTTTTCTTGACAAATGAATCACTGATGTCTCATAACCTTGGGCTACATATTTCCTTATAGTGTTTCCTTGATTTCATATGCAAACCTGAAATGCCTGCTCTGAGTTTCAGCTTCATTTTTACACAGAGTTCAGCTTCTTCCTCAGCCACTGTCACCTGTGGGCCCTGGGCATTGTGTAAGAGAACTCTTTTTATTGTAACTTTAAAAAAGAACATATCATGGAATAAATATTTTATATACCTTCATGGGGACTACGTTGTAACCATGTTCCTGATTGAACAATCAATCTAAAGTCTATACCCAAGGCCCCAAAAGTTCTTTGTCCATCTGCCTTCTGTCCAGGACAAGTTTAAGCTACTTTCATTGTGTGTAGACTTCACAGGAATTAGTATGCCCTCAAGGTTTATCAGGATAAGATCTCCTCTTTAGTCTCTTAAATTTTATATACTATGTGATTTAAATTATTGGACCCTAAAAAAGAAAAAACATGAGTTCCTAAAAAAAAAAAAACCAAAAAACATTGGCATTATAGTGTATCACGTTGGTGACAGCCAGCAGCTATAAGATTTTAACGAAGCTTGTGTACGATAAGATATCTCAATAAAGTGGCATAGAAAAGAGCACTGGCTTAGAGAGAGGAAGCTGGAGAAGGGTCATTGGACATGACTCTCTACCTTATAGCCTTATCGTCTTGAAAACCCAAGAAATTTTTTATGTTTCTTGATGAGGATGCCTTTGCCTGTAAACGAGAGAAGTTTTAACTAGATAGTTCCTTTAAGAATCCTTTTAACTTTCCCATTATCTGAGAAACAAAGATGTAAAGATGAGTAACAGTTGCATTTCTTGCTGCACGTGGAGATGAGGATAACTTACAAATCTCAATATCCACATATCATCTTAAAATTTTTGTGTTCTCAATGGATGTGTAACTGATGTGTAACTGATGTGATTCTGCAATCTGTATATGGGGTAAAAATGGGAGCTCATAACCCACTTGAATCAAAGTGTGAAATATGATATATCAAGAACTATGTAATGTTTTGAACAGCCAACAATAAAAAATTTAAAAAAAAAATTTTGTGTTCTGATAATGGAAAATATAGAAAACAAAACAAAACAAACAAAAAACCAAAACATCCTGATCTGACCTTGGATTCTAGGACCTAGAATATTCTGGGGGCTCTTTTCTCTGGCTCTTTGCTTCCATTCCTCGCAGATGCTCATATCCAGGGCCTACAAAGTGCTTGCCCATTGATTCTGTGACTATTGCAAAGGTTTATATTCTGCATGGCAGTCTCTTGCCAGAACCATCCTTCTGCAGAGAGGCGCAATTGCACATGTGCTTCCAGTTTCCAAAGCAGTGCTGCTTCTCTGTCAGGCCTCCTGCTGCCGCCCAGTGTGTCTCTGTTCTGGAAATATGAGCTTGGTTTTCCACCACTGCGCGCACAGGCTTGTGGTCTCCTTGCTGAGAGCCATCACTTATATACGCATGCATATACATACGTGTTTGCATATGTACCCATAGAGAAATATTTGCTTCTGTTTGTTTGCTCATTCTCCACCTCCCTTGAAGGCCCTGGAGGTGGGAAATGTGGCTTCTTGAATTATTTTGTCATCTTTGGCAAGATTTAATGTTAACTACTTTATGGTCTCTTACCACTTCACTGCCACCTGAAGTAATCGCATGAAAGCATTTCAGCGTAGTTAACAAACTGGTCCTGATCTTTGTAGGCCTATGTATTGTCTGATGAAACAAGGGATTTGATTTATCATAATATTTCATCATACCATGTTTCATTGAAGTTTTAGGATGTATATCTTTTAAAAACTACTCCTTATTTATTGTTTCACTATGTAAATAATGGTTTTTACATCTGTTATATTACGTATATAAAATCTTATCTTATTTTAGAGACAACTAAGCTCCCTATATGTTGAACCTACATTGACCAGGTTGTTGATCATGGAAAACCAGGACTACTGGGACTAAATTAGAATTAAAAGATGAAATGTATTGAATGCTGTACCCCAAATGTGTTTTGTTTAAATCCACAGTATGAAGGACCCACAACTCAGCTTTCTATGATCTAAGAATTGAAATCCTAAGAACAATGCTCAGGAGGGATTGTTGAAAAATGAATTTTATGTAACAATGTTAGCTATGTTTTTGAAGATCTTTGGCTCCAAATCTTGAAATGGAAGTAGAAGTTTCTCTTCATTTAATTTTTGTTTTGGTAAAAAAAAAGTTATGACTGCCTAAATTCTCAGAAATGTAAGGACATTTAAGATTGTTCCAAGCCAATTACTTCCCTGAGAAAATGGAATCTGCAATCAGTAGATTTGGGTTTAGGGTTTATGTGTACTAAGTATTTTAGCTCAGGTTTTTCCCCTCCCCAGCCCTGATAGTGTCCTGGAATCTCCCAAAGGTAACTAATCCATAATCCTCCACTCTCCACCCACCTCTTTATTTCATTCTGGGAAAATATCATTTTAAAACATTTAGAAAAACCTAACTTTGCTCTAAATTAATTGCAATTATATTTAAATTTATATGTTAAATTTTTATAGATTTCTCTCATCTATTCTTCTAAAATGTATACATTAGAAGATATAGCATAACTTCAGCACAAAGTATTTACAAGTAAAAATTATCAGTTAAGAATTAAATTTTTCTTTGGAGTAACTTATTTTTATTGTGTTGAAACTAATGTAAGAAAAAAAAAACACACAAAAAAAAACTAACTAATTCCAAGTGTTTATCAAATCCACTGAACTGCCAATCTCATGTCTCATTTGATTTATAGACCATTAGATTTGCTGGAGCTTCTGAGTAAAACCAGTTAATTTTGTGAATGGTTATAGTAGTTAGAGAGTTGCCATCAGGACATCATGTAAAGGTGAATCAACTTAAATAAACCTTGATGACTTGTAATGGAACCTTGGTAACTTGGTAGAATCATGACTTGTCTAAGAGATCAGCATTTTACTTTTAGTCAAAGAAGTAGGAGGTCTGAATGCGACTGGGGCTCCCGGAACTCCCTCTGGAATTTTCTCCACTATCTAGGGCTCTACCTTCTTTGGGGTTCTCAACTCTCTAAGCCAAAACTTAAATACTCAGATTCTCCCTCAATATCTATGATATTATTTTCCCACCTCATTGTTACCTGATGTGATTTAGTTTCTCACTTCTCTCATTCCAAAAACTTAGTATTCTAGAAGTTTCTTTACTCATGAGCTGTATGTGTGTGTGTGTGTGTGTGTGTGTGTGTGTGTGTGTATGTCTGTATGTGTATACACACACACACCAAAATAGAGAAAAATTTCATGTGGTGGTGTTAATCAGTGTTCTTTAAATCAATATGAAGAAACTTCCAAGTGAATTATTCACATCTAAATTTCCAAAATATTTGCTGAAAAGAATCTTATATAAATTTAAATATTAAGACCTTAAGATGTTTTAACTTAAAACAATTTATTCTAAAGACTTTCCAAACTACTTATCCATTTTAGTTATTTCATATTTAATCTGGTATATAGAGAGAAACTGGATTTAATGGAAAATTTAGTACCTGCTCCCCAACCTGTTGGATTTATCACACTCAAACTTGGATCCTACTTACTGAGAAGAGATTTTGAAGAATACAGTACCTGTTCCTATGCCAGTCATTGTGCCCCTCTGCCTGTGCTACATACCACTTAAGGAGTGGTGCAAACAACCAAGTTCTCAATTCAATTTAAATGCTTCCTGTTTTAAGCCAGAAGAGAAGTATAATTAATCTGGAAATGGTCAGAAATTGTCTTTTGCATTTGCCTGCCTTAAAATCTTCACATTTCAAATTATGCGCTATACAACTCTTGAGAAATACTAGTTCTAGAACATGCTTTGCAATAACAGAGGGGATTTCAAGAATCAGATAATTTGGGAAATACTGCTTGCTATATTCTACCTCTTGAAGATTGCATTTTAGTGTATTAAAGACTTTGAGTAATTCCACAATGACAATAACTGATCATAACATAATTTAATAAATATCTTCAGTATGTTGTTTTCTTTTTTATGAGATCACAACTGTTAATTACTGGTGAAGAGAGCTCCTTGAATCATATCCTGACAACACATCATAGTAGTATGTAATATATGAGTTTGGAGTTTTGATGACATTAAAACAATTCAGTAGTTCTTAAAATGTGAGGCCTACAGAGCTGGAGATATAGCTCAGTTGGTAGAGTGCTTGCCTAGCATTCACAAGGCCCTGGGTTCAATCCTCAGCACCACCAAAAAAAAAAAAAAGTAAAAATAAAGAAAAGGGAGACCTGGGCCACCAATATCTATGACCTTATTAACAACAATGCACGTTTTCAGCTCCCTACCCCAGCTACCATATACTCTGAATCAGAAACTCACTGGTAGAATCTTGGTAATCTGTGTTTAACACTCCAATTGTTTTTGATGCTTTCCAATCCACTGGTCTAGTTTCACTAACTGTACTTCATTAATCCAATTTTCTGATTCAATAGGATACATAGAATATATAGAAAAGTAAATTTTAAAGCAGTAGTTGTACTAGTTAGAGCATGAAAATGCCTTTTCAAGGGTTGTTATTGTAACTAAAATTAAAGTAGACAAAACATTGAATGTATTGGCTCTTATCAAACTTCCAGAGCAATAAGCATGAAATGTCAAGTCTGGAATGAGAGCCGGGGATGCTTTCCATCCCTTCTCCACTACTTCTTCCTCCTTTAACCTGCATAACAGCTTTGAGTCCCACTACCATCAATCAACTTTTCTCATGCATGGGCAGGAAGGAGAATCTCTGATGAGTCCAGCTTGTCAGATGCTCACCCATAACTATTACTAGGCTGGGGTTGCGGTGGTGAGAAGGTAAGGAAGAGGAGAGGCTACTCTCAAACAGAAGGTGGAGGAACATAGACATGACCACTGAGGACATAGTTAGCATTTTCTTTTTAAAAATTTTTAATTTTTTTATTCTAATTTGTTATATATGACAGCAGAATGCATTACAATTCATATTATACATATAGAGCACAAGTTTTCATATCTCTGGTTGTATACAAAGTATATTCACACCATTTGTGTCTTCATACACGAACTTTGGATGATAATGATGTCCATCTCATTCCACCATTATTTCTAACCCTGTACCCCTCCCTTCTTCTCCTACTCCTTAGCCCATCTAGAGTTCATCTATTCCTCCCATGCTTCCCCTACCCCCTTACCCCACTATGAATCAGCCTCCTTATATCAGAGAAAACATTCAGCATTTGGAGTTTTGGGACTGGCTAACTTCATTTAGCATTATCTTCTCTAACTCCATCCGTTTACCTGCAAATGCCTTAATTTTATTCTCTTATATTGCTGAGTAATATTCCATTGTGTATATATGCCACATTTTCTAAATCCATTCATCTATTGAAGGGCATCTTGGTTGGTTCCGCAGTTTAGCTATTGTGAATTGGGCTGCTATAAACATTGATGTGGCTATGTCCCTTTAGTGTGCTGTTTTTAAGTCCTTTGGGTACAGACCAAGGAGAGGGACAGCTGGGTCAAATGGTGGTTCTATTCCCAATTTTCCAAGGAATCTCCATTCTTCTTTCCATATTGGCTGCACTAATTTGCAGTCCCACCAGCAATGTACGAGTGTACCTTTTTCCCAACATCCTCACCAATACTTATTGTTTGTATTCTTAATAGCTCCCATTCTGACTGGAGTAAGAGGAAATCTTAAGTAGTGTTGATTTGCATTCCTCTAATTGCTAGAGATGTTGAACATTTTTTCACATATTTGTTGATTGATTGTATATCCTCTTCTGAGAAGTGTCTACTCAGGTCCTTGGCCCACTTATTGATTTGATTATTTGTTTTTTTTTGGTGTTAAGATTTTGAGTTCTTTATATACCCTAGAGATTAGTGCTCTATCTGATGTGTGAGGTATAAAAATTTGCTCCCAAGATGTAGACTCTCTGTTCATGTCACAGATTGTTTCTTTTGCTGAGAAGAAATTTTTTAGTTTGAATCCATCCCATTTGTTATTTGTTGATTTTAATTCTTGCACTATAGAAGTCTTATTAAGGAAGTTGGGGGCCTAATATGCCATGATGGAGATTATTTTGCTTACGGAGATTATCTCTTCTAGGAAAACTCAGAGAAACAGCCCACTAATACTGGCCTAAAATTTTGTTTCACAGATTTTGTCATTCACTGAAGGAGAAAAGTAATGCTAAAGGAGCAAGGGACAGAGACTATGCTGGAGCCTAGGCCTGGCCCAGATCCACCCACACCAACCTGCTTTGGACCCAGGCTCACAGTAGGCCAGGTTTCATCCTACCACCAGCAGAAACCACCTCTTCAGGACAGCAGACCACCACAGGAGCCCAGGCCCAGCCCAGATCTGCTTACACCAGCCTGCATGGGGCCCAGGACCAGTGTAGGTCCAAATTCCCCCATCTGCCACCAGGAGCCCAAGCCTAACCCACTTCCATTGGGGATACTGCAGACCTTGCCACAGCCTTTCCCACACAGTAGCCCCTACCTTTTTGACAACAGACAGGGCCTAGAAGCAACTGCATCTCAGAGCAGGCATCCCAAAGACAGTGTAAGGCCCATCCCTCCAATCCCATCTCTGTAAGAAATTGCATCCATCTTGGAGCACCTCTACTATTATCTTGATTTATCTCGGCTATTGATACCACCACCTTTAGTTGCAGTAGCATACATTGAGGGACACCAGCAGGGTCTGGAAGCCCAACATCAAGGTGAGGTATAGACAATCTGCACAGGTACTACAAGAAAAAAAGAGTAGAAACTGTGATATCTCAGATCCACACTGAAAGAAAGGAAGACACATAGATAACATGAAAAAACAAGGGAGGAAAGTGCCCCAAACAAACCACGATACTACAATAACAGAACCCATGGACAGCACAGTTGATGAAATGTCAGAGAAGGAGTTCATAAGGTTCATAATTAAAATGATCTGTGAATTAAAAAATGACTTAAATGAGTAAATACAGGCAAAAATTGATCGGTCCGACAAATAAATAAGAGAGCAAATACAGGTAGCAAAAGATGACTTCGAGAAAGAGATAGAGATTCTGAGAAAAAAAAAAACAGTCAGAAATCCTTGAAATGAAGAAAATAATAAACCAAATAAAAAACTCAATAGAAAGCATAACCAACAGACTATATCACTTGGAAGAAAGAATGTCAGATAACGAAGACAAAGTATACAATCTGGAAAATAAAGTTGACCACAGAGTGAAGACAGTAAGAAACCATGAACAGAACATCCAAGAATTATGGGACAGCATCAAAAGTTCAAATCTAAGAGTTATTGTGATAGATGAAGGCAGAGTTTCAAACCAAAGGAATGCACAATCTCTTCAATGAGATAATATCAGAAAATTTCCCAAGCATGAAGAATGAATTGGAAAACCAAATACAAGAGGCTGAAAATAGGATACTAAATGTGCAATATTGCAACAGATCTACACCAAGTCACATTATAATGAAAATACCTAGCATACAGAATAAGGATAGAATCTTAAAAGCCACAAGATAGAGGAATCAGGTACGTATAGAGGGAGACCAATTCGTAGCTCAGCAGATTTTTCAACCCAGACCCTCAAAGTCAGGAGATCATGGAACAATATATATATATATATATATATATATATATATATATATATATATATATATATATATATATATATATATATACCAAACTCTGAAAGAAAATGGATGCAACCAAGAATCTTATATCCAGCAAAATTAAACTTTAGATTTGATGATGAAATAAAAACCTTCCATGATAAACAAAAGTTAAAGTAATTTACAACTAGAAAGCCTGCACTACAGAACATCCTTGGCAAAATATTTCATGAAGAGGAAATAAAAAATACTGAGGAAAATTAGCAGAGGGAGGTGTTACACTACAGGAAGAAAATAATCAGAGGAGAAACCAAGTCAAGTTAAATACCAAAAATAAACAAAAATTGCTGGGAATATAAATCATGCCTCAATAATAACCCTGAATGTTAATGGCCTAAATGCACCAATCAAAAGACATAGACTAGCAGATTGGATCAAAAAAATCAATATGTTGCCTTTAAGAGACTCATAGGAAAAGACATCCACAGACTGAAGGTGAAAGGTTGGGAAAAATCATACCACTCACATGGACTGTGGTAGCAAGCAGGGATTTCCATCCTCATATCAAATAAAGTAGACTGCAAGCTAAAGTTAATCAAAAAGAATAAAGAAGGACACTACATACTACTCAAGGGAACCATACACCAACAAGACTTAACAATTATAAATATATATGCCCCAAACAGTGGAGCATCTACACTCATCAAACAAACTCTTCTCAAGTTCAAGAGTCAAATAGACCACAACACAATAATTTTACTTTAACACACCTCTTTCACCACTGGAGAGATCTTCCAAACAAAAGCTGAACAAAGAAACTATAGAACTTAATAACACAATCAATAACTTAGACTTAACTGACATATATAGAATAGTTCCTTCAATGAGCGAATACACTTTCTTCTCAGCAGCACACAGATCCTTCTGTAAAATAGACCATATACTATGCCACAAAGTAACTCTTAGCAAATATTAAAAAGTAGAGGTACTACCCTACATTCTATCAGAGCATAATGGAATAAAATTAAAACCAGAAATCAATGATAAAATAAGAAATAAAATCTACTCCAACACTTGGAGACTAAATAATATGCTACTGAATGAACAATGGGTTGCAGAAACATCAAGAAGGAGATTAAAAAAATTTTAGAGGTGAATGAGAATACAGATACAACATATCGAAATCTCTGGGACACTATGAAGGCAGTTCTAAGAGGAAAGTTCATTGCATGGAGTTCATTCCTTAAAAGAAGAAAAAGTCAACAAATAAATGACTTAACATTACATCTCAAAGCCCTAGAAAAAGAAGAACAAAACTACCCCAAAAGCAATAGAAGACAGGAAATAATGAAAATCAGAGCTGAAATCAATGAAATTGAAACAAAAGAAACAATTGAAAACATTGATAAAACAAAAAGTTGATTCTTTGAAAAAATAAAGTTGACAGACCCTTAGCCATGCTAACAAAGAGGAGAGAGAAAATTCAAATTATTAACATGTGATGAAAAAGGTAAAATCACAACAGACACTGCAAAAATACAGAAGAAAATTAGAAATTATTTTGAAAACTTTTACTCCAATAATGTAGAAAATATTGAAGACATTGAAAAATTTCTAGAGTCATATGATTTGCCCAAATTGAATCAGAATGATATACACAATTTAAACAGATAAATTTCAAGCAATGAAGTAAAAAAATGCCATCAGAAGCCTACCAACAAGAAAAGCCCAGGACCAGAGGGATACACAGGAGAGTTCTACAAGACCTTTAAAGAAGAACTAATACCATTATTCTTCAATTTATTTCAGGAAATAGAAAAAGAGGCAACACTTCCAAACTCATTCTATGAGGTCAATATCACCCTGATTCACAAACCAGGCAAAGACCCATCAAAAGGGATAAATTTAGACCAATATCTCTAATGAATATAGATGCAAAAATTCTCAATAAAATTCTGGTAAAGCAAATGCAAAAACATCAAAAAGATAGTACACCACAATCAAGTGGGGTTCATTCCAGGGATGTAAGGTTGGTTCAACATATGAAAATCAATAAATGCAATTCATCACATCAATAGACTTAAAGATAAGAACTATATGATCATCTCAATAGATGCAGAAAAAGCATTCAACAAAATACAGCATCTCTTCATGTTCAAAACACTAGAAAAACTAGGGATAAGAAGAACATATCTCAACATCATAAAAGCTATCTATGCTAAGCCCCAGGCCAACATCATTCTAAATGGAGAAAAATTGAACATTCCCTCTAAAAACTGGAACAAGACAAGGATGCCCTCTTTCACCACTTATATTTAACATAGTTCTTGAAACACTGGCCAGAGCAATTAGACAGATGAAAGAAATTACAGGGATACAGATAGGAAAAGAAGAACTCATATTAGCACTATTTGCTGACAATATGATTCTATACCTAGAAGATCCAAAAATTTCCACCAGCAAACTTCTAGAACTAGTAAATGAATCCAGCAAAGTAGTAGGACACAAAATCAACACCCATAAATCAAAGGCATTTCTGTATATAAGTGATAAATCCTCTGAGAAGGAAATGAGGAAAACTACCCCATTTCCAATAGCATAAAAAAAAAAAGGCTTGCGAATCAATTTAACGAAAGAGGTGAAAGATCTATACAATGAAAACTATAGATCCCTAAAGAAAGAAATTAAAGAATCCCTTAGAAAATGGAAATATCTACCTTGCTCTTGGATAGGCAGAATAAATATTATCAAAATGGCCATACCACTAAAAGCACTATACAGATTTAATGCAATTCCAATCAAAATCCTAATAACATTCCTCATAGAAATAGAAAAGGCCGTCATGAAATTTACCTGGATAAATAAGAGACCCAGAATAGCTAAAGCAATCCTTAGCAAGAAGAGTGAAGTAAATGGCATCACTATACCAGGCCTTAAGCTATACTACAGAGCAATAGTAACAAAAACTTCCTCAATAAGACTTCTATAGCACAAGAATTAATGGGATGGATTCAAACTAAAAAGCTTCTTCTTAGCAAAAGAACCAATCTGTGAGGTAAATAGAGAGCCTGCTAATTGGGAACAAATTCTTACCACAGGCATGTCAGAGCACTAATCTCTAGAATATACAAAGAACTCAAAAACAAAACAAAACAAAAAAACAAACAAATAACCCAATCAACAATTGGGCCAAAGACAATTCTTAGAAGAGGATACACAATCAATCAACAAATATATGAAAAACGTTCAACATCTCCAGCAATTAGAGAAATGCAAATCAACACTACTCTAAGATTTTGTCTCACTCCAGTCAGAATGGCAGCTACTAAGAATACAAACAACAATAAGTGTTGGTGAGAATGTGGGGGAAAAGGCACACTCATACACTGCTGGTGGGACTGCAAATTGGTGTAGCCAATATGGAAAGCAGCATGGAGATTCCTTGGAATACTGGGAATGGAACCACCATTTGACCCAGCTATCCCTCTCCTCAGTGTATACCCAAAGGATATAAAACAACACACTACAGGAACACAGCCACATCAATGTTTATAGAAGCACAATTCAGAATAGATAAACTGTGGAACCAACCTAGATGCCCTTTAGTATGTGAATGGATAAAGAAAATGTGGTTTCTATACACAATGGAATATTATTCAGCATTAAAAGGGAATAAAGTTATGGCATTTGCAGGTAAATGGATGAAGCTGAAGAATATAATACTAAGTGAAATTAGCCAATCCCAGAAAACCAAATGCTGGATGATTTCTCTGATTTAAGGATACTGATCCACAATATGCTGGGGGGAGTATCTGTGTATTAAATGAAGTCTAGATAGGGTAATGGGAAAAGGGGAGGGAGGGGAAAGGAGGGAGAATAGGGGTAAGAATGATGGTCATCATTATCCTAAGTACATGTAAGAAGACGCAAAAGATGTGACTCTACATTGTGTACAACCAGAGATAAGAAAAAATTGTGCTCTATATGTGTGATATGAATTGTAAAGCATTCTGCTATCATATATAATAAATCATAATTCAAATAAATAAATAAATAAATAAATAAATAAATAGAAGTGCTAAAAAAAAGGAGCAAGGAACAGTGCAGAGTTAATGCTGCCAGTACCTCTTGTGTCAATTACCTCTGGGCTTATTTTACTCTTGAAGGAAACCTATAGTTAAATACCTAGATTTACCAGTATAATTTAAAATAAAATTTAATACTTGATAAAAAGCTATAAGGAGAGTTTTATTAATTTCTTTATGAAAGAAACATTTATTTAGCACCTGCAGTGTGCCATATTGTGGTCAGAAACACAGTCCCCACAAAGAATTTTTATTTTAGCATGAAATAGGCATATAAACAAGTAATTATGAGGGAGATATATTGAGAGATTGCAAAATGCCCTAAAGAAACATTAATTTGGCTTTAGGTGAAATCTTATTACCTGTTGGCTTTTATCCAGTGATGGGATGTGGGAGAAGCAGATAGATATTAAGCAGGCTCTAATCTTGCTACTTCATATTCCCACTCAGTGGTGCACATTTATTTTTCCTTCCCATTCCAAATAATAAAGTAAAAGATAATATTTTACATCATTTACAGGATGACATTATGAAATGCTGACAGTCATAATGATTTCCAGAAGAATTTCATCTGTTAAAAAAAAAAGAGTATCCAAAATATGGCAATGACAGCTCCAAAGTAACAGGTATTGGTCTTTCTAGTATTATCTTCTACCTCCTTTACATCTTGTGATGTGCCATTTGCCCTGGGATAGGATACTCAATTCTGCTAAATTTGCCCTGCTCATTCCTTTCTCTTAACTTAAACTTCAGTCATATCTCAAATGTCTTTTCTTGTCCTCATCCATCACTATTTCCCAACTTTGTCTTGTATACAAGCTTGGAAGTTACTTGAAAGTATGTGGGGCACTCCAATTTCTTATAAATAATTGGACATCTCTTTTAACATATAAGCAGGATTCCAGGGACCTTAAAAGTCTTGCAATACATGGGACCACCCTGAATAATGAAAAATTTTTTTCTATAACAAAATGGCAATAACCTAAAGACCAATAGCAATAACATCGAGATGGAGGATGTGTCTAACTCAATTCATATTCCACACTAGAGCTATCCAATTTTTAATGCCAGCCATGTTTCTTTCTAGTTGTATTATTTTGAATGTTTTAGTCTTTGTAACTTCAGTTTTCTTGCCTGTAAAATGTGTTTACTAAAGCATTTCAGCAATGAGGTGAGGAATAGAGATAAGAAATTCAAAACTTGAGCACATAACTGATTTTTATAGGTGGGAGTTATTCATAACATGCCCTGAAAAGCCAAAATCAAAACACCATCCTCTATGAAGCCATGCTATTCTAGGTGAGAAGGGCCTCTCCTGTTTCTAAACAACTCAAATATTTTTTAGTTACAAGAGAAAGGTATTTTGTCAAGTTATCTCAGGGAGAAAATTCATTTATTTAATTTATTACAGCAGTCAGGACTCTTTGTATTATAAAAATAAAAGTAAAACAGATTAAGTAAAAAGGAATATTAGATCACATAATTTATAGTATACTACAAAATCTATATAGACAATTAGTGTATAAGCTCTGTGAGGGCAGGTGTTCTCTTTGTTTCATTTCTAGTTTGTTTAATCACATGCTCCATATGTAAGCTCCCTGACAAATCCAGACCCTTCCCCTTAACAAAGACCACTGTAGTTCCTGATCTCATGTTCTTACACCAACTAGTTCTGGGTAAGAAAAATAGTGCTTCTAGCAGATTCCAAGGATGAATTCATTTCTGTCTCTCCAAAACCTCTCACATCTCACAGATTTGGGTAAGGGGTCATAGTTCCATTTCTAAACCAACACAAGGGATGGGATAGGGATTGTAATTCCTTGGAAAAAACTGCTAAGCTAATTACAGCACAGACATAAATTTGAGAGATGAATCAACTTTCTACCTCCCACCCACCAACAAGGTGAGGAATAGAGATAAGAAATTCAACAGAGAATGGAAGATGGATGATTTTTTCAAAAGATAGAATTGTTAATTAAGAGTGGAAAGGAGGTGGGATAATGAGGTACAAAACATAACTACTAGAGTAATAGGGGCCATGGCTTCAATTTTTTCCTTGAATAAAGAATATGTAAGTAGATAGCTATAAAATTTTAAAGAAATTAGGATTCTGTAGTACATGCCAAGCCCTGTTCTCAGCTCTGGCATTGCAATTATGAATAAAATGACCATCATCCTCACAATATGAAAGTTAGTTTTCCATTGGAGGAAATCAGTAGAGCACAAGAGCAATTAAGAATGGAAGCCTTCGCCTATACCCAGCTTACTTGTTTTCAAATTTATTTAGAATTTCAGAGAGAATACAACTGAGTACTCTCAATATTATCAATGGTGGGCAGAATGGCTATCTATGCCTGTGTTCTTAAACATGTAAATTTTTTATTGAGATCATTAAAGTAGCTGTTTTTACTTTGATTTTTGTCTGCAAATGGGATATTTCAAATTGTGGGCAAAAAGTGATGTTTATAGTCAATGAAGCTTTACCTACGCTGAAAAATAATGGCCTAGAAGAGCAGCACGGATATCAAATGTACATCTTGATCACAGCTTCCGGAAGCCAGGTAATGAATGGACCCTACTAGAGAAAAGGGGGAATGACATCATATTGGGCAGATTTGTGAAGGAAGGGATGGCAAAGACACCAGGAAATTTCCCTGCCATATTTCAGGTTTCCTGTTAGCCATTTTATTCAATAGTCTTTTCACCACTTAGCCAAACAAGCGAGTTCATATTAAGCAATTTATATATTTATGTTGTATCTCTTCAGGTAGATTATATTATTATTCTTACCTATTTTTAACTACATCTTGTACATCCAGTTAGCATACTGGTGATACTTAGCACGCTTAGTAATCATTAGTTATTGAGTTAAATAAACCTAAATAAGAAGGTAATAGTAGAATAAATTTTTGTAACAGAAATAATATTTGTCATCCATTCCCAAATTCTATTGTGTCCCTCTAGAGTCCTGGAAAAGAAATGACATCATAAAAGTGTTGCAGATTCAATTCCTTCTGGGGGAATTTAGCAGGAAATCTTTAATCAAGTAATAAGGAACAGTAATGAAATTCATTCTTAAATAAATTATGCTGATAAACCGTGGTGTTTCTGTTAATTCTAAAAGAACTGTTTGGGGGAAGCTGAAAAAATCTATACCATGGTCAGGGATGTAAACAAGTCTCCAATATTACTGACAGAATCTCATGAAGGATCCTAGGGTGACAAATGAGATGGAGACCGAGCTGTGAACAAACTTTGCCAGTACTTCTTAAACAAGAACCCATGGATTTCTTTACAGATTTTGTGAAATGCCCCAGCTCCACCTATGGGAATAGAAGGAAAATTTCTGTATGTGTGATAAAGTTTATAACTTGGGAGAAAGGGCCCATAACTTTCCTTTAAAGTTTAAAGGTATTTGTAAACTCCCTCCACCACCAAATCACAATTACTATCTAGAGTTATTATCAGGGAAAATATGTGATAATAGAAACAAAGCCTGTGGCATACAGTGATAAGATTGGTCCCATAGTACTTTGGTATTACCCATTAGGTAATGTGTATCTAGTGAAGAATTTTGATTACAGGTGTCTTGCAGTACAACTATTGCCTATGTCATCCAGTGACAATATCTTTCTACTCAATCAGGCATGACTTCATACTTGCCTCATATTTGAACCTCCTCTCTTGTTTTTTTCTCACACCTGGCCCATTGGCAACTTCTGTTGATGGACCAACACAAAAGTCAACCACTGTACTTAATTTCCATTTTTACCACTATGGTTGAAGGCACCATATATCTTGCCTGGATTAGTTCAATAGTGTCCTAATTGGTCTCCCTGCTTCTGCTTCTGTAGTCCTCAGTCTACTCCCAACATAGCCCTCACAAAGCTCCTGTCAATCTGATGTCAAGTATGACTTCTATGGTCAGTTCATTCCAATGCCTTCTTATTATTTCATTCGAGTAATAGTCAAACTCTGACCTACCAGGTCCTGAAAGACATGGCTACCCATTATCTGTCTGCACTCATCTCTTACTCTTTCTCTGTTGCTTACTCACTTCTTACTTCATTAGTTTCCTGTTATCTCATGAATGAATTATGTTTGCTCCTGCCTCAGGGCACCTGTGTTTTCTCTCTTCCTGGAATGATCTTCAACCAGCTATCCTCATAAGTTGCTCTATCACTTTAGGCTTTTATTTAAAAGTCACCTTCCCTGTCTGGCTAACCTCATGAAATCTCAACTTCAACTGCCTTTCCTGCTTCCTTTTACTCATCTGAAATATAATGTATACATGTACTTACTTTGTTTACTTTCTTCCCCCCTAGAATATAACTCAACTAAAGTCAAGGTTTCTGACTGTTATATGAGCTGCCATATCCTCAATTCCTTGAGCAACAATTGGCCTATAGAAGTCATTCACTAGACCCTTATGGAACACACTGGACTACATGCAGGGTTACCCTATATTCGTCACCCAGTTTTCAAGTGGTATGACCTATAAAAAAAGAAGAGAATTCTGCTTATTAGTTCTAAATCCTGATTGCACAATATTTCACATTCCATTTCAAATACAGTGTTTATATTTTAAGCAGCGAGTAGTTTAAAATATCTATATAGCTTTGGTATTAGATTTATATTCTGGCTTTGATATTTATAAATTTATATAATATCAATGATAATACTTTGCATGATTCTTGTAAGACTGGAAAAATGTCTGCATATGTTAAGTATTTAATAAATCTTCTGATTTCTCATTGTAGTGATAAAAAACAAACAAGATTCAAGGAGAAGATTGATAGTTGAGGCACCACTATATTTCATGACTGACTAAAAATGTGTGTGTCATATCACCAAGCATAGGGTAGTACTTTATTTTCCCCCCAAATAATAACACTCTGCCATTATTTAGTGATTTGGTAATTTTTTATTACTTGGATTAATTTAAATGATTCTTTTGTCTTGCCACCCACTAATTTTTAAAAAGTACTTAGGACTAGGTTCTATAGCACATTTTATTTGTCATTTTATGATTCAGGCAGAATAACCTTTGGCTCAGGCAATTTTGTTTATGATGCCAAATAATGAACTACATTAATAGAAGTCTATTGTGATCAAATTATTCCATTCTCATTAAGTTATATAAATATATATTTCCCTAAGAGCTATAACCAGGGACACTATTTTTATTTGCATTGATTTGATCTGCATATTGATATCTTTTGCCTGAAAAGTTTCCTTTGGGATTAAATAATGACTTCTTATTGGAATTGTCTTCAATAGGTGGTAGAAGTAACAGATTCAGCAAATTTCATTCCTTTATCTGAGGTTAACACAGACAAAGAACACATCATTATTCGGACCTTTAGTTTCTTTTTTCCCCTACAGATAAAAGATGATGACCATCCAGATTGTTTAAGTAACTTTGTTAGGTTAGCGAACAAATGACAAGCATTAAACATATAATTATCTTATTTTCATTTGCAACAGAACTTCAATGAGCCAGGGCAGGGATATTCCAACTCTGGGAAAACTATGGACTTATCTGAGAGTGCTTTTTGTTCCTAATGATGTGATTTTGCCCCTCTACTCTTATTCAGGGCCAAACATCTGAAAATTAAGCTATTATAGCAAATCCCAATCTCCTCCATTAAGTTTATGTTTTCTCTTATCAGCATGCTTTTATCTTCCCTGTGTTCTGAGTTCAAAAGCTTCTTTGCTGGATAACATTATTCTACTGCCCAAGTATTGAATTTTGCTGTGTTGCTTCTCTTAAAAACTATAGTCGATTAAAACAGGTCCATGAAAGAGATTGATATTCAAATAAAGTAACAAATTAGCAATAGTAAAAATTTGGAATGTTCAGGCTCAGCTTTGTAACTTAAGTCACTCTAGGTGGACAATATTTCCTAAAATGAAATTTATACCTGTCCTCACTTTTTTGTTCTCCTGGGGGCATATTTAGGAGTGACTGCTTAATATACTTTCAAGTACATCTTTTGTTGTACATTAGTCTCTTTATTACAAACAAACTTTTCATGTTTATGTATCTTCCCATAGGATCACCTATAGAATTCTGTATAGAGTGGGCACATGCTCAACACCTGCTCGATAAACGTTTGGGAAATTAAATTGAATAAACATTGACTGCCCTAAAATTGCCCTTGCTCCCTAGGCAGCAGATTTTCACCAATTAGCTACAGTTCTTCAATCCAATTGTGTAATGAATACAGGTAATATTTGGGGTGCTCAGTTGATCACACAATTATTTACTCACTGGTTTTAATTTCCATTTATTTATTTTTTACTGTGTTCCTACCAGATATAAGGTGCAGAAAATATACAAAAATAAACAAATTAGAGTGATTCTTTGGTCACAGGGAGCACATAATAGGAGTGATTGCACATATAATGGTGACTGTTTGGTTTGACCAAATTGTTACTTCCAGGTCATCAGAGAACAGTTTATTATCTAAACATGTAGAAACTTAGTTTACTGAGTCACAGTTGTGCAAAGGAAATACTGTCATTTTCAGTGTTGAATAGGAACTATGAAATTCCCTATACCCAACTTCTTTCCTAAAATTTATCCATATAAAAGTACTTCATATCATTTTTTCATACTTCAAGAAAAAAAATATCAAGCAACTTCTGTTTTGGTTGTGATTCTTTTTGTTGTTTTTGTTGTTTCACTTAATGGATTCTTCCTTCCAGTAAATCCTTTTTTAAAAAAATTAATTAATTTAGTTTTTGCTTCTTTTTAGTTATGCATGACAGTAGATTCCATTTTAACATAATTATAAAAGTATGGAATATATCTTGTTCTAATTCAGTACCCAGTATCTCTCCTCCCCCTCCTATCCTCCTGCTCCCTGCTCCTTTTTCTCTAATGATCTTTCTGCCATTTACCATAGTTACTTTTTTAAGTTAGTTTCTTGTGAATGTACACAATGATGAGATTTACTGTGGTATATTTATATATGTACATAGGGAAGTTATGTCAGATTCTTTCCACTGTTCTTCTTTTACCCATTCCTCCACCCTTCCCTTCATCTCCCATTGTGCAGTGCACTTAACTTCTACTTCTTAGTTTTTAACCCCCACCCCTTATTGTGCATTAGCTTCCACATATCAGAGAAAACATTTGACCTTTGTTTTTTGGGGATTGTTTTATTTCACTTGGCATAATAGTCTCTACATTCATCAATTTACCAGCAAATATCATAAAATCATTCTTCTTTATGGTTGAGTAATACTCAATTGTGTAAATATTCCACATTTTCTTTATCCATTCATCCACTGAAGGGCTCCTCATTTGGCTCCAAAGCTTGACTATTGTGAATTGAGCTACTATAAACATCGATGTGGCTATGTCACTGTATCAAGTTGATTTTAAGTCCTTTGGATACATACCAAAGAGTATGATAGCTGGATCAAATGGTGGTTCCATTCCAAGTTTTCTGAAGAATCTCCATACTGCTTTCCAGAATGGTTGACCAGTTTGCAGTCCGACCAGCAATGTATGAGTGTATCTTTTTCCCCACACTCTCATGAACATTTAATACTACTTGTATTCTTCATAATTGCCATTCTGACTGGAGTAATATGGAATCTCAGTGTAGTTTTAATTTACATTTCTCTAATTACTATTGATGTTGAGCATTTTTTCATATACTTGTTGACCATTTGTATTTTTTCTTCTGTGAAGTGCCTGCTCAGTTTATTTGCCCATTTATTGATTTGTTATTTGTTTTTTGATGTTAGGTTTTTTGAATCCTTTATATATCCTAGATATTAATGCCTTATCTGAGGAGCAAGTGGCAAAGATTTCCTCACCTTTATAGGCTCACACTTTTTTTGTTGTTTTTGCTGTGAAGAAGCTTTTAACTTTGATACCATCCCATTTTTATTTTATTTTATTTCTTTTGCTGTAGGAATCATGTTGAGAAAGTTGATTCCTAAGCTGACATGATGGAGAGTTGGGCAAACATTTATTTCTAGTAGGCTTAGAAGTAAAACACCTCTGCATTAGGGTCTCTGTTTAATGCCGAGGTCTTTGATCCACTTTGAGTTGAGTTTTGTGCTGGGTGAGAGATAGGAATTCAATTTTGTTCTACTACATATGGATTTCCAGTTTCCCCAGCACCATTTGTTGAAAAGGCTATCTTTTCTCAAATGTATGTTTATGCCACGTTTGTCTAGGATGAGATAACTGTATTTACGTGGATTTGTCTCTGTGTCTTTCATTCTGAACCATTAGTCTTCATGTCTGTTTTGGTGCCAATATCATGCTGTTTTTGTTACTATAGCTCTGTAGTATAATTTAAGGTCAGGCATTGTGATGCTTCCTGCTTCACTTTTTCTCATTAAGGTTTGCTTTGGCTATTCTGGGCCTCTTATTTTTCCAAATGGATTTCACAAGGTGTTTTTTCTATTTCTATGAAGTACGTCATTGGAATTTTGATGATAATTGCATTGAATCTGCTTTTGGTAGTATGGCAATTTTTGCTGTGAAGAAGCTTTTAACTTTGATACCATCTTGCTTATACAAGAACATGGGAGATCTTTCCATCCTATAAGGTCTTCTTCAATTTCTTCCTTTAGTGCTCTACAGATTTCATGGTAGAGAGTCTTGAACTCTTTTGTTAGATCAATTCCTCATTATTATTTTTTGGAGGATATTGTGAATGGGATGGTTTTCCTGATGTCTTTTTTTTCAGCAGATTCATTATTTGAATATAGAAATGCAATTAATGGATGGGTGTTGATTTTGTATCCTGTTATTTTGTTGAATTCATTTATGAGGTAGAAATCTTCTAGTGGAGATTTTTGAGTCTTCTAAATATAGGATCATATCATTAGGAAACAGATAGTTTGAGCTCTTCTTTTTCTATTCATATCCCTTTAATTTCCTTCTTTTGCCTAATTGTTCTGGCTAAAGTTCAATGACTATACTGAAATAAGAGTGGTTTTGATTCTAAGCACTGGATGTCCAATCAATCAATCAATACAAACAGAAAAGCTAGAAATAAAAGAAAATATGACAGACATTTGATATGGTAAAACTTGGGAAGTGTAACATACCCTCCTACAATAAAGTATCTATAAAACTCATAAAAATAAAAACTTTTAAAAAAATCTCTTGTGATATGGTTTATTTATTTATTTAAGATAAATCATAAAATGAAATATTAACCAGGATTCAACGTTAGGTGTGTTTTCTTCTTACATATGTGAAGGACCTCCTAAGCTACGATGAACAAATTGTGACTTAATGTAAAAATTATTTCAGAATATATCTGACAGCATAAAGAGTAGAACATGGTTTTATTAAAAGCCCATTGTGTCTTTTCAAACAGGAATCTCAACTTTTTTCACAGAATACAATAGTAAATTTAGTAAATTGAACAAAATTAGCTATTAAGTTGTTCATCTTGGTTTATTAGTTTATTTGAATGACTCATTTTTTTTATCCAGCATTAATATTTCCACTATTCACATTTATAGGTACAAAGGCTTTTCAGTTTCCTATGTTTTATTTATCAATGAAAATAAATTAAATATCATTAGGTCAAAGGCATAAACTATGCAAAGTTAGTATTTCTTTAAATTTTATTTTTATTTTTTATGACAGAAAATGTATAGAAATTGTCAGTTTGCAATATCTAATTTTTGACTTTTGGAGTCCTGGTTATTTTTCTTCTCTGAAATGGACTTTCATTTATATTGTCCTTTCCTTTGCATGACATTTACAAAATAAAGGGAATTGCTCTCTTATTAGTATGTGAAATAATTTATTTGCAATGACCTGATAAACTTTATTATATTATAGTATAACATATAATAATCACCAAGCCTAGATTTTTTTTCATCATGTGGTTGAACCCTCCTAATTTGTCAAATCTGTTATTTGAACAAGTTGAATTGCCAGCTTTTATCTCAATTTCTTGACTGCTGCTTAAGAGGATTAGAGGCCTTGGTCAGCTTCACCAGGGTGGCTCACAGTAACAGGCGCCATTGCAGCTCAGATCCAAAAATCAATGATGTGCTGCTCTTTGAAT
Source organism: Marmota flaviventris (assembly GCF_047511675.1). Lineage (NCBI taxonomy): Eukaryota > Metazoa > Chordata > Mammalia > Rodentia > Sciuridae > Marmota > Marmota flaviventris. The sequence continues at coordinate 96,487,758 of NC_092501.1, read as the reverse complement.
CTGATTAACGAGCCTCAATTGCCCTGTGGAAAAGGCTAATTCTGGTCTTCTCTAGATGCATAAACCAAGTTAGACAGGAACCAGCAGCTACTTCTTCCTTCTAAACCCAAATATTAGGGAGGAAATAGCAAAGGAGAGGAACACAATTATGAAGAAAATAGGAAAAGATGCTCTTTGTGTGGAAAGGACTGTGATTCATCATTTTACTGAGGGTTTGAAATTGCTGGTGATCATTTTTAATTTTAAAAAGCACTCAAAATTCACAATTGTCATGACTTTGGATTGCTCCCTCTAATTTTAGAAGGTAAATTTACAAATGCAAACCACTGACAGTAAGCTTTCTATTGGATATATATATATATATATATATATATATATATATATATATATATATATATCTTCATTCATTCTTATAGGGAAGTCATAAGGGAAAAATAAGTATATGACCTTTCTTACTTTTCATTCTCCTGTGAAATTAATACAACTATCTGAACAACAAGATGTTCTTTCCTCTCTTTACCTTGTAACTGGTTGAAGCATACCAACAATCACCATTCTCATATTTTAGAGGTAAGGGAAAAGAAATATTTTGATACATTTGGAAGAGTCTGTATTTAGGAAAAAGATATTCATTCATTCAATTTGAAGATAATTTTTTCACTCAAAAATATTATTATTGAAAAATGGGTTCTAAGTAACTAAATCTGAAGCTACATACTTCTCTGTCAAAAGTTATACAACAGCTGGGCGCTGTGGCGCAGGCCTGTAATTCCAGCAATTTGGGAAACTGAGGGAGGATGGTTTGTAGGTTCAAAGCCAGCCTTGGTAACTTAGTAAGGTCCTAAGCAACTTAGCAAGACCATTTGCCAAATAAAATAAAAAGTGTTGAGGATGTGGCTCAGTGGTTAAGTGCCCCTGGGTTCAATCCCTGGTACTCCCCACCAAAAAAAAAAAAAAACAACCCAAAAACATCAATTATGCAACAGAAGGTGCTATAATCACTCTGGAAGCTGATGAGCCCTTTAGCAAGAGAAATCCTTCAACTCTCAATAGTTGGGCAACATGTTCTGGGAAGAAAAGAGTCCCCAGAGAACAATAGCACTTTTTATGAGAGTTCAGAAGATTTTCAAATCATCTTCTGAACAGTTTTACTCAGCTTTTTCATCACAGTAACCAAAAGACCTGACAAGAACAACTTATTGGAGGAAATGCTCATTTGGGGCTCACAGTTTCAGAGGTTTCAGTCCATGTTTGGCCAACTTCATAGCATTGAGCCTGAGGGGAAGAAGAACATCATGGAAGAAGGATGTGGCGGAGGAAAGCTGCTCAGTTCAGGACATCCAGGAAGCAGAGAGAGCTCCATCCACTAGGAAAAATTTAAACTCCAAAGGCACACCCATAGTGACCTACTTCTCCAGCCACACCCTACCCGCCTAAATTATCACCCAACTAATCTATATCAATGGATTAATCCACAGGTTAGTTTATAGCTCTTATAACCTCTGAATATTCATTCTTGCATTGTCTAACACACGAACTTCAGGGGACAACTCATATCTACATTATGACAAAAACTCTCTAATTACAAACAGAAAACCCTAGCACTAAGGAACTTAACACAGATCACAAACCAATTGAAATTCTTAAAATTAAGAGCGAGGACTTTAAGAGTCCTTAAAGAGCATACAATTTAAATCACAAACATTTTCATGTGATTAGAATATTGTGATCATCTTTTCAACCACTCTAATTTAGGTGATTGTATTTCATTTTTTAAAATATAAGCACTTTGAAAGGAGGGTGTTGAAGGGTCCTAAATAAAGTTTTAAGCAAATGGTAACTAGGACAGGAAAATGGATTGAATAAACAGAACTTAATTTCTACTGATGCTAGTTGATTTTATCTTTCTCTCTGGAACGTACACTTAATATATGAGATCTTTCTTGTGGTGTTTAAATAGATAATCTCACGCTGTTCTGTCACCAAAAAGCAAAGATGAAACTTAAGCTGTATTGAATAGGATGGTCCTTATGTTATAACAGGAAATAACACCATGTCAAATCGCTTTTTATAAAAAATGAAATAGTCTGAAACTTCAATTATTTGCCTTTTGTTACCATGAAGGCATTTTGCAGAAGAATAAGTTAGTAGTGAGTGAAATTTGGAATAAGTCAACATTCTCATTAAAACAAAAATCACCTGGTATTACTGAGAACCATAAAACAGCTATAGAAACCTGAAGCTTCAAGGAAAGAAATCTTTATTGTAATAAAGGAATCAGCAACATTGTTTCTAAGCATCATTTCCATGGCAAAAGATTAGTTCATTCAATAAGAATCTTGTAACATGGTGCTGGCACGGGTGCAATAAACTTTATGGAATGGCTCATAGGATTAGGCTAATTAAAGATAATCTAATTTGGACAATTTTATCTTCTGGAAAAGAAATGTGATGTCATCCTCTGGGAAGAGACAATGTTTTGTCTCTGGGGATGTGCAAAAAAACAAAAAAAAAAGCCTCACAAGATATGTGCAATAATAAGAATTAGGGTTGATCCAAAGACAGTCTTAGATCTACCCATTGCCTCTCAAAAGATCCACCACATAGACTGTTAAGCCCCATAATTATCTCCCCTATTTGTGACAAGCGTGAGCTAATCAGTCTCTGAGGGAGTTTTCCAGCAGATACTGAGAAGAGTGTGTGAGCTTCACAGTGCTCATCAAGCTATTTTGTACTCAGAATCGCAAAGAGCTGACCAAAGTTCATTATCCTCATCTAGACCAGAATTAATTCAAATTAAGAAAAATAGACATTTTTAAAACTCCAAGTGCTTATGATTTAGAACAAAGAGTCTTTGCTATTTTTATAACAGCAACATAGGTTCTAGCTGCCTATAATCCCATATTAAAAGATTAGAAAAAACATCTGAAGAAATCAGAGAGTGTCTAATTGAGGTTCTTGCCTTTAATCCTGCGAGCAGACTCCCTCTTGGACATCAAGATCTGTCAGGGCTGAGTCAGGGGAATTCTGTAAGGAGAAAGCAACCACGAGCAACATAACATATTCTTCCCTACTTAAGAAATAAAAAGGGAAAAACACAGTTGGCAATATCAAAACATAAGCCACCATAAAATTAGGGGAAACCCCAAAAGTGGATTTGTAAATAAAAGCTAGTAAAAAGTGAAGAAATAGCTTGTTGTTGCTTTTTTTTTATAATGTTTAAACCATTCACAATAGAGAATATCGAAAGAAACAAAAGAAATTCATGTGAAAGAGTAAATAATAGTCACAATAAAAATACAATCCAGACCAGCAAGGAATTAAGTGCTTATTTAATGAACACGTTACCCATGTATTTGTTCTTAAAGTATTTATTATCTATTTTTCTTTATGTAATTCCATTTATTCACTTTGCCAAAGAATTATATGTTAATGAGTGGTTTCATATCAACACCAAAGAATGCCATTGTGAAAGTTTTTCTGTAGGGCTAATATATTATTGGGCCCAATACAACTTTACAGGCTTCACTTGTTGAAATTAGTATTTCATACTTATTTACTAAAGGAAAGAAAAATCAGGTTACAGTTCATGAACAGTAAGTTAAATTAGCACAAGACAGAATGAAGAAGTTTGTTTTGTCTTGAGGAATATAAAATATTTTACAACATAATAAAAAAGAAAACAGTAATCAAGAAGAAAAAAGGAAAGAAAACTGTATACTAAAAATCAAGGCATACTTTAAAATAATATGTTTTAATCACAAAATAGGATCTTTGTTTCCTTCACTAATTGCTTAGAAATTGATATAAAGTGTAAATTATGCATAGATTTTATCTAATAAAAAATATATATAAGTGTATGTGCATGGTAAACATATTTCTCTTCAGTCTATTATGCATTAATACTTTAAAAGGGTTAATTTGCTGCATATTAGGAAAGTTTTCTTTTATTTCCATAATAAACAAACTCACATGTAGAAAAATCATTTAAAAATATTTTAACAGGCGATTTAATATTTTATTACTAATCTTTTAGTAAGATGCCTCTTTTGTAGTAAACTGGGTTTTGAGGGATGACAAAAGTCATCAGGAATCAATCCATAATGCAGGAAAACTTGGAACTGAGCATAAATATGGGAAGATTAAATCAATCTAATGCATTTTTCTTTATAATTGCAAATAGAAAACAGCTTATGGAATAATATCTTTTGATCTGCACATAGTATCTCACAAGAGATCCCTCACCTTCTCAGGAAATACTATACCATTATGCGCATGCATTATTGACATTTAAGCTGTACCTACACAGATTTATGTGAATGGTCCAAATAATAAACTTCAAAACATGAAATTTTTCAAAAACAATTTTGAGTTATTTTAATAAATCACTTACTAACCTGATAAAATATATGATCATTTTTAAAATTCAATTTTCTTCTGATTTTTAAAAATATGACCTGTTTTGTCTTTGTTTATTCTCTAAAGATTATGAAATTATATAAATTAATGACAACATATGTACTATATCTAAATATTGTCAATGTATGGAAAAGATTAAGGAACAATTACTAACATTATCATTATGTATAGCCACCCCACTGTGAAGTAGCATACAGAAGTTCTTGCTTCTGAGTGTAACTTAGTGACTATGTTAAATGAGACATTTATATCAAAAGGGCAGAAGGCAAAATAACTTGGGAGGGGTCATATATAGTCCTAAATTCTCTAATCTGCACATAAAATTTGAAGTTGTCATCCCAAGACTTTATGGAATTGGCCACTGCAAGAGGGAATGAGTATATCTGAACTCTTTAATCACCAAATATCAGATGAAATATAAGCTGAAGCTAACCCAGTTTATTTGATTTATAGTTAAAATAATGTGCCGTTTCAGGAATCTAATTTCAGTCTGATTTCTAAGATTTGATATAATAAAGGAAACATCATGAGTCATTTACATTTTTACAAGATATCAAATTATTCCTATGCTTTTGTGTTGAAAGATGGGAACTAAATATTTAACTTTAGCATTGCAATCAACTCATTAAACGAGTATAATGATTATTATAATTTAAGTTCTGCACTACAAATCATGAAGACAAAATGAATAATCAGAAACTACTTGAAATCACAAACAATTTTTTAAAAATTAAAAGAACACATGTTACATTAGGACTTCCTGGGCATTGCTTTTGGGTGACGACATAGACCATGGCCAAGGCTCCACTTGGGTAGGCTCCATTTGGAGTGGAATAACCAAACAGTGTGGTAGGAGTCCAAAACCTCCCTCTGGTTTGCACAGAGGCAAGAAAGTCTATCCAATGTGCACTCAACCCTGTCTACATAATTCAGTCCCACAGGAAGGTTTTAAAAATCCAAATGCCTAAATAGAAACCCAATCCAAAATAAATAAATAAAATTCCAAAAAGCATCCAGGCCTTAATGATCATTTTAAAGCTCTCTAGGTGACTCCAATGTGCAGCCAAGGTTGAGATCTATTGATCTATATCAACTCTCCTCTCTTCCTGGCAACCAAGAAGACAACCTTAAATGGTTTCTTGGAATTAGAACTTCCTAATGAACTGGAGGCCATCAGGGTGATTCAATGGTTCTCACACATTTTGTTCTCAAGTCCTTTTTTTTAGTCTTAAAGAGGATGCTGAAGAGTTTTTGTTGATGTGGGTTGTGTCTATGACATTTCGTCTATTCGATATTAAAACTGAAAAAATATGAATATATTCATTGATTCGAAAATAAATGAACTTATGATGTATTAACAAAAATACCTTTAAAAATTATGTTTTAGAAGACAAAAAGGACCAGTGGTGATGTTTTAATGTTTTGTGTATCCCCTTGATGTCTGGTTCAATGGAAGGTGGCTCAGTTCTGCTCTCGTCTGCTTCTGTGCTCAATCTTTCACAAGCACAAGTCTGGAAAAATTCCCCGTGTGCGAATGAGAGAATCAAGGTGAAAACTGCAAATTCCATCTTAGTATTATTATTAAAATAATGTTGACTTCATGTACCACTCTTGATGACTCCAAGGGATCATTAGAATTGAGAACTGCTGTCATAATCAAAGAGGCTTCCATAGTGCAGATGAGCACAAAATAGCAAATCTGTTGTCCCCAAACGACAAGGATGAAGGAACACATGGATATACAAAGGGTCACTGTCTATTACCATTTGCTGGGAGACTTGTCAGGTGGTGGCAGTGGAGGTGCTATTTCAAAGAGTGATTCAATTTAAACAGAAAATTCCACTGTTTCAATCTTCAATCAACCAATAAGAACCCCCAAAATATGATTTTCTAATTGACCTATTTTGCATACCTACAATATCCAATTCTTGCAACCCCAAATTATGCAATTTAGTTGACAAGACTAAGAAGTCTTAAACAAAAATTTATAGAGAAGCATTTTGTGAGGTCAACACAAAGATATGCATATGTAGACATGTACATATATAGATAAGCTTTACATTTGTGTAAATGCTCTAACTTTGCCATCATTTTCACTTAAGTTGTCATCATCTGTGGGAGATAATTTGCCTTTCAAGATGACAGTAGGAAAGGAAAAGATACCTTTGTGTTAAGTGGCTATGCTGACTTGTGAATAAGGTTCAGATTCATAAGTAAATAGTTCATATTTGTCACTAAGAACTTTCAGTTGTTTGTGATGTTTCAATATGTCCCCCAAAGTCCATGTGTTAGAAACTTGATCTCCAATGCAGCAATATTGGAAGGTGGGGCCAAATGCTTGGTTTATGGGGGCACTTCCATTAAGAATGGATTAATGCCATCATTGAAGTAGCAGCTGGTTCCTATAAAAAGGAGTTTGCCCCCTCTTCCTTTCTTTTGCCCTCTTTGCTTTCTGTCTGTATAAGAACTTCCTCTCCAGATGCCAGCCCCTATATCTTGTACCTCCCAGCCTCCAGAACCATGAGCCAATAAATTTTGGTTCATTATGAATTACCTATTTGTGGTATTTTGTTATAGCAGCACAAAACAGACTCAGAACTTGTGGCTGCTATTGCAGTTTTTATCCACCACCCCATATTTTTTAAAAAGGCAAATCACTTTGAAATTGAAATAATATTCCATTGGATTTATTTCCTGTGACATTAAAAGAGGAAGCTGCTTGTTGGTTGATATATTCTTTTCTCTCTCTCTCTCTCTCTCTCTCTCTCTCTCTCTCTCTCTCTCTCTGTAGTGCTGGGGATTGAACCCACAACCTTATGCATGTGAGGTAAGCACTCTACCAACCGAGCTATATCCCAGGCCCATTGGTTGATATTTTCATCATCCTTGTTCTCTCATCTACACATTCCATATGCTCTATTGTATATGCACCTGGAATGCATATGCAGGCAATCTCACTCTATACATTTTGGGACACTGTTCACACTTACCATGGTCATTTTAAATTCTAATTCTATTCTCCAAGATTTCAGCTATTTCTTTCATCTGATGTCATCAGCAGACTTAACAAGCGTCCTTGATATTCCATCATCCTGATGGTTGGGAAAATGTTAAATAGCACTGAACTGGGAACTGAACCCTGCAGAACATGTCTTGTTACATTTTTTCCCTTAATTCATTCCCCAAATGATACTTATAATCTGCATCTTTAAATGTGTGACCAGTAAGATTGGCCAGTAGTCCTTTGGAACATAATATATTTCTAATAATTAAGAAATATTCTAATTGGAAATTCATATTGAACTGCTTTAAAACTGAATATTCTTCATAAAGGAGAGACTTATGCATATGCATAAATGGGCTAAAATTGGCCCTTATAAGTGTAATACAAAATCATAAAGCAAGGAAAAATCCATACCTTATTGCAATGTCCATTACTTGCTTCAGCCTTGACTAAAATACCCATATAACCCATGGGAAATTAGAAAGAAAAATAGCATTTTATAAATCATTAAACTAAAGAGTCCACTGTAGCTATCCTATTGGTAAATTATATCTAAGTAACTATCTTTACTTTGCTTTCTAATTGGAACATCATATCTAGCAAAGACTGTCTTATTCTTCTCCCTCCACCCCACCACTATCATCATCACACCCAAATAGCATGGTACACAGACACTCATGCACACAATTTTATAATATAGAGTAGTACTGGAGTTTTGCTGATTATATTGGGTTTTGTGCTTATATTACCGTGTGTGTGTAGACATATACACGCATATATATTTTAAATATATGTTCATTTTAGATTGTTTCCTTGATTAACTAAACATTCTAAGATTCTGTGATATTCATAAATTAATTCCATTTCATAGATAGAACAAGAGGGTCATAAAGCAACCTGGAATTTTTTCCAAACTTTACCAGGAAGAAAACCTGAAGATAATTTGATGTCATGAGAATAAAAAGATCATCAATAAAGATTTATTAGATGCCCAATATGTATATCCAATAAGATACTAGATGATTCTAAATATTATAAAATAACTAATTTCAAAAATGTTTAAGATCTAATTGCTTCATGATGAAGATAAGATTAAAATGGGTGATGTTGACAAAACAACCCAGGCAACTAACTGCTAGAATGTCTTGTGTGGAATGTGTCTTGTACAGTTTTAAAGACAATCGGTCATATTGATTTGATAGAAAAAAAAGTCTTTGTGTAGAAGGCATCACCTGAATGAGAATTTGAAAAATGAGCAATATGTGGAAGATGGGAAATAATGTTGATTGAGAGTATTCTAGGTGGTAGAAAAGAGTGTCTAAAAGCAGGAGGCATTAAAGAAACATAAAAACTATAAGCCATAGATATATAAAATAACAGACCCCTACACATAGTCGAGTGGTGTATGTCTTCTCCATGTTGCTGACACTATGTTATATTCCAGAATTCTGAAGATGGTAGATTTTACAGATGAGTGCTGAAAGCATAAATCAGAATTAAGGTGTATCAATTCTCTAATTCTGTATAACAAATGACCCCAAAATTAGTAGTGGTAAAACTACAAACAGTTACTATCCTGCTGTTTCAGTGATATTCAAGCATAGTAGCTCCACTAAGTGGTTTGACTCAGGATTATCAAAAGGCTTCTGTTTTAGTTAACTTTTTCATTGCTGTGGTCAAAATTCTAAACAAGAGCAACTTAGAGGAGGAAAAGTTCATTTGGGGCTTATGGTTTCAGAGGTCTCAATCCATAGACAGCTGACTCCATTGCTCTGGACCTAAGGTGAGGCATCACATCATGGGGAAAGGGTCCACAGTGGAAAACTGCTCCCCTCATGGTGGGGTCAGAAAACAGAGGGAGGGGAAAGGGGCCACAGAAAAGATGTAACCTTTCAAGACATACCCCCAGTTACCCACCTCCTCTAGCCATAATCCACCTGCCTACAGTTACCACCCAGTCAATTTATTCAAACTAGAAAGAACTGATTAGGTTATGGCTCTCATGCTCTAATCATTTTTCCTTTAAATATTCCTGCATGAACAGGAACTTTGGGGGAACACCTCTTGTCCAAACCATGACATCTATTATGCAGTTATTGATAAGGGCTGTTGTCATTTCAAGGCTCCACTGGACTAGGATTTGCTTTCACTGTCTTGACTGTTGACTGCTGGTAGGCCTTAAAACAACTTGTCCAGGCTCACTCATAAAGGTTTCCCCATATGACTACCTCTTGGGAGGTAACTGGCTTCCCCTAGAGAGAAGACAGAGTCAGATATCTTTATAACACAAGAGAAGAAGATATTTCACATGACTTCTTCCATATTCTGACCATTAGAAGTGAGTCACTAAATTCCATCCTACACCAAGTCCAGGAGGCAGGGTATCTTAGATAGAACCTGCTTCCCTCAGAAGATGAGGTGGATATTAGAGGGGGAGAGAAGAAATTTCTTCTTTTGGGACCTCATGCTGGAAGTCAGGTAGTCTTGAGGTCTCTGAGAATGATTCCTTATTTTCAAATATGGCATACAGCACAATGAGGAAGTTGGAAACTAAGAAGGATAAAATTTAGGATGACTTATGAAATGTAGTTTATCCCCTTTCCTTTATATAATTGTATTTCTCCATCATTATTGTTAAGCCAAGGGTATGAAATAGATGTTGTTGTCTTTATCAATTTTTCCTGAACAAATGGAGGCATTGCTTATCAATCATGGTCCTTTCTCACTGAGTCCATATGTGACTTCAGACTCTTTCCTGGTACTGGTTTCCAGATACATACAATCACCTGGTCACTGATGAAAGATGACTTTCCATCCCAGTGATAGCCTTTGGAAGAGAATTGCTTCAGTTTTCATGAAGGTGTGGACATTTAATTTATAGAAACATTTCTCCACAGAGCAACAGAGGAAAGAAGGCTTGTTAAGAAATGGTGTTGGGCCAATTGAATATACATGTGGAAAAGGAAAATAAAACTTGGGTTCTGCCTTACACCATACACAAAAGTCAGTTCCATGAAAGGGATACTGACAAAGCAAAATATTCACAAAATATTTATGAACTTTTACAGATATTTATAAAAATATAAATTCTTATTTATTATGAAAATATGCATAAAATGTGTCACACATAAAAAAGTTAAAGAGTTTATTTTCAAAATATACAAAAATATACTTGCAGCTTAATAGGGGAAAGAGAGACAACTCAGTAGAACAGGACTGAAAATTGGAACAGGAATCTCACAAAAGAGCGTATCTCAGTGGACTGTAAACCTACTAAAGATGCTTGTACCCCCCCGCCCCCCACACACACACCCACTGGAGCACCTCAAGTAACTGATAGTCTAGTGCTGGTAAAGATGTGGGGTCAACTCTCCATATAATATGAAGGTTGGTACAATCATTTTGGAAAGTTAGTGAATCTAATGAAGTAGCCACAGAGTCTGTGACTCAGGAATCATTTAGAAATGAAATGAAACACATAGAGTAGATTAGATAAACGGCAACATGTTTATGAAAGACTATACAATAATAAAAAGGGGAAAGAGAAACTGAAGTTGTATGCAACAATTTTGCTCAATCTTATAAACATAAATTGAGCATATGAAGCCAGATGTGAAGAAGTTGTATGCAGATAATTCCATTTACATTAAGTTAATTTGTGGAAAAGTAATCTATGATGTTATAGGTCAGGACAGTAATTGATGTTGGAGATAAAAGATGAAATAGATGTTGATAGAGGAGTATGAAGGAACCACAGAAGAATTTAAGGGTGCTGGCAATCTGTTTCTTGACCTCAGTAGTAGTCATCTGGGTGTGTTCATTTTGTGGTAATTTATTGAAGAGAACTTTTGTCTTTCTCTGTGTGGAAGTTATACTTGACCAAAACCATTTTTTTAAAAATTCAGCTTTATTTCAATTTAATTGGAGGATGCTAAAGAAATTATTCTATGCTACTTTGGAAAGGAATTTTACACTCTATCAGTCATCAAGGCAGTATGACCATGGTTGCATAGTGAAAAAGAAACGTAAAGAATAGGGTTTACAGGGCTGGGGTTGTGGCTCAATGGTGGAGCACTCGTCTTGCATGTGTGAGGAAGTGGGTTCAATCCTCAGTACCACATAAAAATAAATAAATAAAATAAAGGTAATGGGCCTATCTACAACTAAAAAAAAATCTAGAAAAAAAAAAGAGAATTGCGTTTACAGAGTTAAGGGTTAAAGGTTTGTTGAATCATGCATACAATGTGTTTGGAGCCAGTCATCCTTTGGTAGCTTGTTATTTCATCCAGGGAATGAATAGCCTTGTAATGTCTCCCAGTTAGAATTCTCATAAAGCTTCCAAGGAAGTTAGTTAGATTTAAGCTACATTTTATTTTACATGTGTTTAAAATTTTTCCTTTCTGACTTTTTAAGGGGTAGAGTACCAGGGATCGAACTCAGGGGCACTCAACCTCTGAGCCACATCCCCAGCCCTAGTTTGCATTTTATTTAGAAACAGGGTCTCACTGAGTTGCTTAGCACTTAGCTTTTGCTGAGGCTGGCTTTGAACTCCCAATCCTCCTGCTTCAGCCTCCGAAGCTGCCTGAGATTACAGACGTGCACCACTGTGCAGGCCTTCCTGACTTCTTAAATGAAAAATTTGACCACTTCACAAATTTTGGTCCAGATTTGTGAAGAGGCCAGCATGATAATTCAGACAGGGTTAAGGTACCAGTCTTTGTTATTTATTATCAAATTAGCAGCAAACAGTGCCAAAGTCATGTTCCTGATTAAAGATGTCTGCAGTCAAAAGCAAGTGATACCCTGGGACCTTCCTTCAAGAGATTTTAAAATGAATATTTATTTATGAAAAAAATCATTAAATTCTTTTGGGGAAAACTTGATATAAACAATAAAAATTGAAATTTAAAATTGACTATATAGAGAGACATGCTCTTTCAGCATGGATACAAATGTCAAGGCTGTGTGTCTTGTTGCTTGAGCTCAGCTGTTCATTTGGGATCAGTTGTCTCTGGGGTCATAAAGAAGAATTATCTCTCCCTTTGTTTTCAGATTCATAATTTTAGGGTATAAATGTTGCTTTATTCATTCATATGAGTAAGTTCATTTACTAGACTTATCATTAATTGAGATGGAAAGAGAAACTCTATGCTGTAATGCATGAAGTTTCCACCACAAAATGTGTCTTTCTTTGTATTAAGACTCTTATCTCAAAATAATGCTTAATAAAAATATAAATATTCTAAAACCTAAAAAAAAAAAAAAAAGAAAGAGAAACTCTAAGAGATTTTTCATATGTCAAGTCCTCTAGGAAATAAAGGGTAAGTATATTAAAATAAGATGCTGTTGAAATTATTGGGGCATTGGTCTTTGAACCCAAGAAGCAAGTTAGAAAGTACTTAGCTAATAGAAATCACATCGTTTCCAAAACCTCTCAGATCTTTACTGAGGCAATTTAACATGTTTATAAGATCCATATTTTTTCAAGTTACTTTTTTAGGCGTTCAGAGGAAAAATTCAAAACAATTTAAAATTAACTAAAAACTACATGTTTTAAATTCAGGATGATTTTGGTTTGTATTTTGAAGTGATTGAACATGTCTTAAGGATTTCTAGAGCAGAGGAACTGAAAAAAGGGACTCCAATTCTGATTTGCTAGGGTTGTTGTGTTACCTAAGGTGTACCTGGGATTTACAAATATCTTTCAGGAATAAAGGAACCTGTGATGAAGAAATAAAATAATCCACTGCAGTAGGCAATAGCCAGGGATATTATACTGAAATTCTGAGCATGCTGAATGACACAGTAAGGCATACCACCCCACACCATGCCTAGAAGCAAGATTACAGATTATCAAGATTGTTAAAAAATATTTTGTTTATGGTAAAAAGATAGACCCCTGAGAACTGAAATTTTCTTCTCTCTTTACTTTCCAGTTTAAGATGATATAAAAAAGCAGTGAACCCACATGTAATTCTGGGCTTTTCTGATCTGCTGATTCTTTCTTGTGTGGCCACTGTGACCCCAACTTCAGTCCATATCCACATGGAACAAGATGCCCTGGGAAGATGAGTCCCTGATACTTGGTTGCTTCATTGAAACAGTGAGTTGGTCTCCATGAGGTTCCAGCTTTTGGGTCCTGATATCTGCATATTGAAACAGACATTTTCTTATCCATTTGGCATCAATTTTAGATAACCAGCATTTGTTGAATATTTACTATTAGCCAGCCACTCTGCCAGGCTTGGTGAGAAATGATGGAACCTGATGAAGTCAGTTAATGTGGAGAAATAATTTTGAGTTTTTAATATATAGATACATCTATAGATATCTCTTTATATATTTATATATAGAAATAGATAGATGTATGAGGAAATCTACCAAATCTATCAAGCTACCGCTTGAACCACATCCCCAGCCCAAAGTTACAATTTTAAATTTACCATATTCTCCCCTAAACATCACCTTTGAACTTGACTCATAAAGATCTAGATTACTTTTTCAGCACCTATTACTTAAAATTGTCCCAGTTGGTCATTTAACCATCCTAGACTATACTGTTTTAATTTACAAAACAGAGGAAAAGTCTATGTACCAAAACATTGAGAGAATATTAAGAAATTATATTCACCCAATGAATCTGAGTATGTATAATTATTGAAGGGAAATAATAGAATAAGATAAAAAAGAAAATACTCTTTAATCAGCAAATTTACTTTTATGTTTTCTCGATTGTCCATCTAGACCAATGGCATTCTCTTTTCTGTGTGTACCTCATGCCAGCTATGGCAATTGAACCAATATAATAAAAATATTTGCCACCTCTCTTGCCACTTTGAAGAATATACCACTGCAAACCAGAACAGCTTATAATAGGCAGCCTTTTCATGTATAGGACAAATTTGATACAGGAATATATCCTTTACTAATTTGAAAAATGATAATCTTCTAATATCTTTTGTACTGAAGAAGGATACAATTTATCCCAAGGGGCTAGCATCATTTTACAAAGGTGGCAGTGATGAGTCATTTGCTGTGTTACTATAAAATACCTTAGCAATGCTGGTGTGAATTACTGCTCAGTTAACATTGTTTACCACCTAATTATTGAGAAGCACCTCCATCCATCACTGACAACTCAGTAAATGACTCAAGACACTATAGTATTGCAACTGGAACAACAAGGTCATCGCAAGTTTAATTAGCCACTATCCATTACGAAACAGCAAATAGCCTATGATGAGAACTAAAATTCCAATTCCTGAATATGCCTCATAAAATGATGGAGAATTGCTCACATATCAGTGATTTCTCTAACAAATATATATAATATCATCTAAGAAATTTTTTCATCCTACTGAAATTTTTTATTATAATTTGTAATGACTGGCAAGAAGAATTGATCAGAGATTACTCATAAGTCAGTGTAAGTTGGCTCTTAATTTTAAAATGAATAGTCATCTTCTAGCACTTGTTATAGAGATACCGTCAGAAGTACCATGTAAAAACAAATTTGAAATTTTTTGGAGTTTGTATGTGTATAGATAAAAAAATAGAACTATTCTTTATTATTAGTTGTTTGGTCCACTCTTGCAAATATTCTAGAAATCATTTCATGTTCAGACAAAAGTAGTTTCCCAAGTCTCTAGAAATTTTTCCAGTGCATAGAGAATCCTGCTCCTCTGCATTTTTTTTGTAAGACTTTTCGTGATGTTTGCATTCTACCTGATATATTAGGGCAGAAATCTCTGGAAAATATGGATGAGGAATGGTTTGCATGAAAGATGAAGTATACAAGAACTCTGTCAAGGTCAGGACCCCGATGAGTAGCTTGAATCGATCAAAATTATTATTTTCAGAGGCCATGGTGTTTAGGATCTTAAATAATAGCTTTCCAAATGGATGAGTTATTTCTATTTTCCCTTTCCATCATTTAAATCATCAATGATTTTCTTCTAATTCTGAACACTTAGTGTATGAAGTGAGCATTATTTTATAAATCATACTAGTATTTAATAATTTCTATTACTTGAAATGTTATTTAAACACTATCATTTGAAACATGACTTAATTACCAGTTATAAGATCTTAAAATTCTAAAAAATGAACATTGATATGATTCTTTAAAGATCATGGGTGTGGTGATATATGCCTGTAATCCCAGCAGTTTGAAAGGCCAAAGTGAAGGGGGAGGATTGAAAGTTTGAGGCCAGCCTCAGCAACTAAATGAAGTCTTAAGCAACTTAGCAAGACCCTGTCTTAATAACAACTAAAAAGGGCTGGGGATGTGCCTCAGTGGTTAAGTGCCTCTGGGTTAAATCCTCAGTACCATAAACAAACAAACAAACAAATAAATAAAATAAAAAATTAAATGAAATATGTCACATAATGAGATGTAAAGCATAGCAGTGATGAAATTCTTGATTGGCTGAGAAATATAGCTGAGGGTTTCTGTAATGTATAGTGAAGTATGTATTTCAAATAAACCACAGAAAACTCAATATGTTATTGGTTTCTTCATTAAGTCATTAAAATGACAGGAAACCCTATTAAAAAAAATCAGTTGCAATTTTATCTCATCCCTGAGACTGGGACAGAGGTAGGAAGACTATGTTTAGACAGAAAGCAGTTGTTCACTGCTCAAGCACACATTCATTCAAGTGGTATTATACTAGGAAATTCTCTTTGCTTTTTGTAGAGACACAGCTCTTTTAACAGCAAACAGTGCAAACAGTGCAAGGCAGCAAGTGCTATGTGAACAACCTGTGATGGTACATGGGTTGTTACACCTTCATAGGGACTCTTAGAGGCTAAGTGGATCTTCCCCCATGAGTACCCTTCAATGTAGCAACTTAGCTTTATTTTCTTAGTATCCAAGGGAAATGGAAAATTATTGATAATATTATTTAAGAAAATTATTGTAGTTTATGTATTTAAACATTTCACAATATGTTTCATATTAAGTTATAATTTACAATCTTTTTCTACCTATGATATGAAAATCAGCACTGAGTAGTGAATACCCACCAGGGTAGTTATTTTCTCATCTTTTTGAATAATAACAAAGGTAGGAAAGGTAGAGGCGGCATGTGATAGAAGAAAACCCATTGATTTTATTTCTAGGCACACAGAATTTTCTACTTTACTGATAAACTTTAGCGTGCTTTAGAATCATTTTGGACATGTAATAATGACTTCAAATTCCTGACCCCTTCTTTAAATACCTAATTTCCTACATCTGAGACAAGGACCAGAGGCAGGCTTTATAAAGAAGTACCTCAGATCAAAATTATAGAATCTGGTATATAAGTGTTATGGTTTAGATATTAGGTGTCCCCCCAAAAGCTCATGTGAGACAATGCAAGAAGGTTTAGAGGTGACATAATTGGATTATAGTAGACTTAATCCAGTCAGCGAATTTTCCCACCGATAAATTAACTGAGTGATAACTGAAGGCAGGTAGGATATGGTTGGAGGATGTGGGTCATTGGGAGTGTACCTTTGGGGTATATATTTTGTAACTGGTGAGTGGAGTCTCTCTCTGCTTTTTGATTATATCCTGAGCTGCTTCCCTTTACCACATTCTTCTGCCATGATGTTCTGCTTCACCTCAAGTCCCAAGGAATGAAACCAGCTGTCTATGGACTGAGAACTCTGAAACCATGAGCCCCAAAATAAATCTTTTCTTCTTAAAATTTTTCCTGTCAGGACTTTTGGTCTCAGCAGCAAAAAAAAGCTGACTAAAACAATAAGTGAATCTAAAGTAAAACTGTACAAAGGTAGGAAGGCAAATAGTTCAGTTTCTATAAAAAATCTTAGAAAAATAAAGCATCAAGACTTCTTTGTAAATTGATAATTTTCAAAATTAAACGGTAGCACTGCTGTTTACCTTGTGTATTTCCCTTAGTTGTGTGATAAAAGTTGTAGTTTTCTGATCTCAACATATGTCAAAAGATTACCACTAGTATATATTTTAAAACCTTGCAAAAATATTTAATCTCTTGGAATTCAAGGGAGTTTTAATAACCTTGTAATTTGGGTATAACATTTGTATTATAATGTTTTTCCTCAAAATGTGGCTTGGGTTCTAATATAAAGCCTGGTGCATCAGTCTCCTTTCAGGCACCTGACTATTTTACACAGTCTCATTTCTTGCTTTATTTCAGACTATAAATACATGCTCTTAAATTTTCCTGCAATGAAAGGAGACCTGATGTTATATAGTGATGCATATACAATTTTTGCTCTTTCTTCTCCGTTTGCATCAAAAAAGAGAAATGAAGTAACATTTCAAAAGAGAAAAAAATACTATTTGGCTTCATACTTCTTTTCCACCAATTATAATATCATTCTTTTGAAGGTGCACCACTGTAAAATCCTGTCATTTTCCCAATAGATTAAAAACAAAAAGAAAATGTAATAATGTATCTAGAAAACGTCATTAAATACCCACTGAAATAGTTCTTTGGTTAATATGTCAATGTTGTTAAAATTTTACCTTAGAAAAGAATCAGTTGTTTTGTACGCATCTTCACACAGATCAGATATGACTTATTTAACCTGGGCATGTCACCTCCACACACATGCCCAATGCAACTCATCAATTTTTAATTTCAAGAGTAATTTTTTTCCTAGGCTGTATTGCTGACGCAGTTAATGGATTCATCATTTTCTAGTGTTCCATCACCCTCCAAAACATCTTATTGGTTTATTCATTTAATAATTATATATTGTCAATATACCATGTATTAGGTACCATTGGAAGATCTGGGCACTGTTCAGGGACTGTGTATCAGTCACGTCTCTCAAATCCATTTCTAATTTTCCTCCCATCCACCATACCAATACCTTCACATCCTTTGGATCTTTCTATCATACATCTGTCACCATGGAATAGTCTTTATGATGATGGGTTTTGGCCTCAGTGCTTAAATCAGCTTTCAAATCTGCTACAAATTCTGAGTAAATTGAGAGTTAAATGATGTACAGAAGTGTTTGGCCAGAATCATGCATAATGAAGAATTCAGTGAATAAGTATTTTATTTTACAGGTTTCTCCATTCATAGGTATTGCATTGAAGCTATATTTCTAAACTTTCTTATTGAATCCCATTTATCATGTAGTTTACCTAATAAAAAATATTTTATAGTGCTTACCCAAAAGTTTAAGACTCTTCATGTTTGGGATGCTATTTCAATTTAAAGGCTCTTCTCCCATTTTCCCTCTACATGAAAAACTTCAGTTCACCCTCAGTGTTTACTTGCTGTTCCCCAGACTCCTAGCACTTTTCTGCACTTGTGCTTTTGATCTCTGAGTTCCACTGCCCTTGCAATTCTCTCTTCTCTGCCTGTCTAAATTCTGCCTGTCCTTTAAATCAAATGAACTGCCTATCTTTTTCTCTATCTATCTCCATTTGGAATGACACCTCCAACCTTGGAACTGCAAAGTATGGAATCACATGTCATGTTCAGAGGCCAAATATTAACTGGTGGCATTTCTCTGCTATGGTCTTGAACTCTTCCTTAAAGGTCTATTTTGTTTGTATTGAATTTGGCAGGTCATTGTGTGATATCTTGTCTACCCAATTAGTTTATAAATCCACTTAGGGCAGGATTTAATCTCTTTAATCTCTCATCTAGAACCGTATCTTGCTCATAGCAGCTGTTTTATTCATAATTATTAATGCTGTAAAATAATTAAAAATGAGATGGAATCCAAATATACATCCAATCATAAATTATAAATATGCACTTTTATCAAGTAATAGACCAAACACCAGTGAAAGTTCAAAGTTCATTTCTTAATTATTTTTAGATAAAAATGTACAAATAATAATGAAAATTTTTCTTATGTCCTGATGGACTATGTGGAGCATCTCTCTTTTCTGATTTTTTTCTCATTTGTCTTCTTCCAGAATATACACTTTGCTTCTGTCCTTTAAATACTAGTGCTCTAAGGGCTCAATTCTTGGTCTACAGTTCTTTTCATTCCGTGGATCTCCCTCACCCTCTGAGTGAAATTTTCTGCTATCTGGTGTCTCCTGGATATGAGCTCTTATTCTTATTTTTTTCCTGAGCTCCAGATTAGTTAGACAGTAAACACTTGGAGTTTATGTTTGTGCTGACTTTAAACTCATGTTTTTTTCAAGCTCACACCCTCTTATACGCCCTCTTATCCACAAAGTGCTTCTCCTTCATGTTCTGTTTCTTACCTAATGATACCATCACTCACCCACTCAGGTGAAACAGAAACCTAGGCATCTTCCTTCTCTCACCCCTTTCCCTAGCCTTCCCCTCACGGGGTCCCCATTGAAGGCTGTCATTATTATTTGAACTACTTCACTCACATCTGCCTTTCCCCCTCCTCTCACACTTCACTCTCTGCCCCCTTAAATTGAAATCCATTGTGGGAAATTTGCAGATTGGACCATGTTCACTCTCTGCTTATGGCCTTTCTATTTCCCCCCATAAACTACAGAATGAATTCTATCTATGTTCCTTAGAAAAGCTCACAAGACCATCCAGGAGCCAGCCCTGCTTTCAATCCTTCTCTCTCATATCTTCCCATCCCACACAGGGCATTTTACTAGTAATAATCATTACTGTTACTCTCACAGTATGAAGAAGAAAGAGGAAGAGGAGACAAAGGGAAAATCGGCTTGTGCTTGATGCTCATCACTGTGAAGCTTCATATTCATCAATTCACTGCAGCCTCCCACGCCTTGAAGTAGACACTTTTTCCATCTTATTAATGCAGAGCTGAGGCTTGAAAGAGAGAACTCTTTTGCCCATGTTCACACGACAATAAATGACGAGGCTGGAATTTAAACCTAGATTCCTCTCCACCAAAGCTTATGTCATTATACAAAAGTACAACAGTGCCTCTGGCCTTGTTTTTCTAGTTTTTCTTCCTTTCTTTTTAAATGTGGTTAGTTCTTTCTGAAATGAGTGCTCTTCCCATCTTTCTTCAACTATCTTTTCAAGGATCAGCTTAGGTTTGGTTAAAGTGCCCTCCTCAAAACACTTGCTGTACCATAAAAACGGTGATTTCAGAACTTATATTGTTTTAAAATAATACACTTTTTCACCCTCTGGATTGCAAAGGCACTCTGTCCTAGTGGTGTGGCCATGTTTTGGTGAGCTTCCTTTTTCTGGTACTTACCCCCTTTCCCACAACTAAGTAAGGAAAGCAAATTTAAGGCAGATTGGGAAATAGTTATTGCAATGAGTGGTGAACATATATTTTCTAGGAAGGTAAGAGTATTGCTTGCATTTGAATATTAGAATTCAGCACTCCCATGGTTTAGCCCAGAAAGCAAAGTCTGACTTCAGGTGTGGCCTCTCTGCCCACCTGAGGTTTACATTGTCCTTGGTGTTTTCTTACCCTCTTGACTGCTTCCTTACACTTATCCCCTAAGGGCCATCACTCTATCACTTCTGGCTCTCATGCTTGGACAAGATCTGGAAATTAAGAAACTGGGATATCCTGCTAATATAAACTCCATGAATTCAGAAACCTATTTTTTTCACTAGTTTATTCCCCTTCCTGTAACAGTGTTGACACTATCTGTATAAGTCCCTCGAAAATATTTGTAGATAAGTTGAGATAGCACTTCTAGAAAATTTCATTAATTCTTAAATAACAATAAGTAGGTGGGAAAAGAGATAATATGGCAGATTTATGAAATATGTATTACTGTTTTAGTCTCCTTATTCTTATTTCTTCACCTACAGGTAGCCTCAACCCAGAACTCCTTCAATCAGCTTTTTTGATAGGCAACGGGTTGGTTAAAATTTGCAAAAACCATACCTAGCTCCATGTCTGACATCATGCAGATGATACCTCTCTTACACAGTCATCTTACAATCTTAGGCTTCTTGTCATCTCCATTGATGACATCAAAAGTGGCATATTCCCACAGTATAGTTTGATCACCACTTTCCCCTTCAGCTAAGATTCTAAGTAAGAAAAATCCAATTTATTCTGTTATGATTGACCCAGGAATGTCCTCACATTTAAGGTAATTCTAGAAAGTTCTGATTCAAGAGAAGATGGAGTAAATTCACTCCATCCTGTGACTTTGACTGAATACAGGTATTAAATGTAGACACAGTTCATGAAGTATCTATCTGAGGATTCTGAAACTAAGTAGTTGCTGATGTCTTGAGGAAGGACAATAGAGATAAGGTATCATTGAGCCAGCATAAATTTACCCTTTTTTTTATTCGTCCATTATTTCTCAACCAATGTGGAAGTGAGCCCTGGAGTGCAGACTGAAGGAACTCTACGTGAGGCTCTCATTTCTGGCTCAAACAGCCGAAAAGAACACTCACAACACAGAGAAAGAGTGTAAGAATTTCCTATTTATTTTTCTTTTCTCTATTCTTCTACACCTCGGTCCCTAAGCAATCCTGTGTGAGTGGCAGAGATGGGTTGCAGGAACCCACAGGAGCCAAAACTCTGGGGAAGGGGAACCTTTCTCTAAATTCAGTGGTCTTTTGGTTACAAGGGGATAAAACAACTTTTTATTTTTCCTTTATCTTCCTTTCACTTGGCATCAGATGTGGATATGTTAGAGAAGTATACAGCAGTGCAGGTAGGGGAAAGCCCACCTTCCTAGATGAAGACTAAAATAATGAGCTGCAGGAACCATGAAGTATTGAGGAGATCCTCCTGAGAAAGAGAACTTTGGGAAAGTGATATCATAGCATTCATGAATGTGTGGGCCCAACCTTGAGGTTACAGGTGTGGAAGTGATGCTGGTTACCAGAGTGAAGACTTTGAGATCTGAACTAACACATAAAGTGACACCCCCCATGTCTCAGACTGAGATGCACATGTGCAAGTCAAGTCCAAATAGTACTGTAAAGGCCTTGAAAACTGAATTGGCATCTCACAGAAGGTGGTTTGGAACTTATAAATTGAACTTAACCAGGTCTGATGGGCTCTAATTGGTGTATCTGCATTCTATTTGGGTTTTTGTCACCATACCTATCTGCTAAAGTGAAACTATCAACACTCTATAATATTAAACAGGACTCAGTCTCATAAAATAATGCTCAAGGTCCAATGCACAATCCCAAAGTATGCAACATATGAAGAACAAGAAAAATTTAAAATCACAGGGAAAGACAATACTGAGATGACACACATATTTAAATGATCTGATAAAAATGATGCTGTGAGCAATCAGGAACACTCTTGAAAACAACAGAAAATGAAGTCTTAAAAAGGTATAGAAGATGTAAGGAAGCAAGTAGAAATTTTAGAATAAAAAGTAGTATAATCGAAATTAAGTGATTCTATATACAGTATACACAGATAAAAGTTGATCCTAATAGGTCCACCTTCATAACCATTTCTTAAGATCGGCATCATAGGCATTACAGACACACGCACACATGCACAAACACACACACAATACATAGATACAAGAGAAGTAGAAAAATTTTAAGTGATATGATTACAAATAAATCTATATACTGAAGTTGTGATTCCTATCTAAGTATCTACTTATGGTGCATTGCGCTTCTGAATATTACAATTAGTCCTGAGAATTTAATAGTTTTCAGAAATGTTCTTCAGTTTCAAAGGTAGAAAGAAGTCCATTGTTATAAAGTACCCTATGTACATAGCAGCAATTCTATTTACAAAGAACTGCAGTAATGTCTATTTGCATATCATTTACATTTTTGTCACCATACCTGTCAATCAGCACTAGCAATGAGCAAATCAGGTAGCTCACATGGGAACCTGGGCCAAAGGAAAAGTAAATGCAAGGTGATCTAAGGTGGATGAAACCCTCATGTATTCATTTTTAAGGCAATGTTTTTGAAAAAACATACTATCTGCAAATAAGCAACTTTAATATTTTTTAAAATGTAGATTTTCATCTTTTAATAACCTTAATTGTTCATACATTTTGGAAATCTTTGTGTAATTTTAGACCTTTCTGTGTTTTCTTTGAATTATCAGGCTAGGCCAAGATACTTCCAAATAATACTACTCAATTAAATTTATTCTAAGAATTTCTTGGCCTATATTATTTTTGGAAATAGTTTTGCATATGTGAAAGTAGAAAAAAACAGAAGTTTAGAAAAATTTGAAAAATTAGGATTACTAAAATCTCTTATTAATACCAAGCTCATAGTTTCCAATACCAATGTGAGATCCATGCTTTTAGTCACTTGCAGAAGGAAAACTGATATTTCTAGAAGAAAACGCCTGGGATGTTGAGTGATTCTGTCCCTTTCAGGTAGGATTTCTGTGGTTTTCTCCTGGTGCTTGTATTTCAGCTTGGAAGATAAACCCTCTGTGAATGATGACACAAGGAAAATCCTGCTTGCTTAATAATGAAGCTTCCAGAAGTGATGTTTCTTTGGGGGGTAATATCCAGTTATTGTGTCTGCAGAATCCTGGGATGGGGAAGATGCTTAGTAATCGTTATCATGATGATCGCTCTATATGGTTGCTGAAAGAGAAGGGCTTACATTAGGCCTCCTAGACAGCACAGCAGCCCAGGCTGACAAAAAGTATTTTCCAAGGGCTAAAATATTTGATTTAGTTTATGCACAGTGTTAAGAAACTAGCTTGTGCACATGGGAACACTGAGAAATTAGTATTTTGACCCTAATAACAACAAAAAAAGGGGGGTGAGGGATGGCGGCACTAAATTCACTTTGTAAGTTAACTGTGAAGTTGGGACCTTGGGATCCTCCTTGGAAACCCTGGTCCCTGCCAGGCACTTCCCTTTGCATTAAATCTGTGACTGCTCATTACAGGGGGGGAGGTAACCCAATCAACAAGTTTGCTTAAACAGAAGACCTTTCTTTGTTAAAACTTGTACACAAAAGAGATGTTGTATGGAAGTAAGGACTAAGCAAAAAAACATTGTAGCAATTTGCTGAACATGGAGACTTATTGAGGATGCAGTCCTGAATAATACACACTAGCTTTGCTCTTCCCTCTTTAGTCTGTGTAGAGAAGCCATGAATGATTCATGGTCTCCCAGCTGAGAAGGGCTTCAAAGGGGATGGTTCTGATTGGATGTCCTGTGTGAATTGCCAGGCTGCAGAATCCGCTACACCCCTAGCACTGGAGGGTGGAGGAAGCACTTTCATCTGGGCCTCCAAAGTGTTTAGGGTCACAGTTCACCAGGAGATAACGATGTAGATGTACATTCAGAATTAGCTGCAGAGATACCTGTGTAGTGCGGTGTGGAAAAGTGAGCCAGTTAGATCCCCAGTGGATGCTGTGAATCAATTACTGTATTCTGAATACAAGGTTGGCTGCAGGGGATAAACAGATGTCAGAGAATTTTTCCCTAATAAGACCCTGGTAATAGAAGAGCACTGTCAGCTTCATTTTGCATTAAAAATCTCATTTCCTCTTTATATGACCAATTTTATTAGGTCCCTAAACAAAGATATTTTGTGTAACTGTTAGCAGCATAATGTGAATGGTGTCACTAAATTTCATATTTTCATATTTTGTCACAAAAATCAAGAGGCAAAATATAAGTCTATCTAAAGTTGCAACTTGAGGAGGTCTAATCAAAAAGTCTCTGTGTGGATCTGTTCACATGCTGCTTGGTAATGGTTGATTTTCATTTTAAATCAGAAGTATCAAAATTCTTAAGGAATATAATCCTCAGAGTGTAAGTTAAAACTAAAATTTAAATTCCTCTGTGCTCATTTTTGTTTTTCCTGTCATGGGTAACACTAATATAAAATTGCCCTAACTAGAGCTGAAACATCATTTAACTTTTCTGGGTAATTTCATTTTTAAAAACTTCTTTATTGAGGGATACCTCCGACACACTTTATTTCCTAACCCAAACATCAATCTTTCACAAAAGGAAATTGACACTTGGATTTTTTTCCTCCATACCCTTTGGAGGCCCAAATTGAAGTAGAAATGTGATTTTGAGGTATCTGCTAATACCCAATTAACCTCTCCCTTCATCTGCAACTCCTCTGAAAGAAAGAGAATCTCCTTCAGGCTGTGAAGTGGTATATTTTCTGCATATGGCTCCAAGTGGAGAAACCAGAAGCAGAGGAGGAGATGTGAGTTCACTTTACAATGCCTTCTATTGATTTCCTGAAAAAATACTCTTTTAAGAGTCACTAGACTCCAATCCTCCAAATGTGAAAGCCTTTGTTCCAAACATCTAAAAATGAAGACAACTCAAAAATGAGCTTTTTTTTTTATTCATTATGGGAAAAATAAAAAAAAAAATTCATCTGGTAAAGGTATGCAAGTGACATAGAGAAATAAATGATATATTTTGGAAATTTGGGGTGATAGAGATAGATCTCCATGGAAGAAAATACATTTATATTTATATTGTTATGCACATAAATATGTGCATACTCATATCTAACATGTAATAATATTGTATTGCAAAACTTAAATGTTGACTGATCTGATGATATTAATTTTGATCTTGGTTATTTACTTGAGACTATTACACATTCTCTGAAGCTCTACTGTCTGTGTTGGCAGGACTCAATCAGATGTTGGAATTAGCTTTTTCAATACAGTTGGTCAACAACTATTTCACGTGTGTAAAAAGACTTTGACAAAGCTGCAGCAGGTGGCGCTCTTCCCCTGGCATGGGTGCTCACTGGATCAGTGCCCTGAGGGTGGGTTCCCCTGTTGGATATGCTAAGTAAGATAGGGTGAAATATTCAAATAAACTGAGATTGTAATTGCTAAACACATCTTGACATGTTTAAAGATAGGAGTGATATCCTATCAATATCCCAATTTGGATAATTTCATTCTTCTTTCCAAGACTTTTTCGATTTCATTTTAATTTGGCATTCTTCAGTTTAGTCTAAATGTTGGATAACTAATGGCTGACACTCTTGAATACCTCCTGTGTTCCTTTCCAGAAGTAAATTACTATCATTACTTCAATCATTTTTGCACAGATAATGTTCCAGAGATTTCTTTCAAAGAAAATGAGTGACATTATTTATTGACCCATTGGCTCATATTAATTAATAATAGATTAAGAAAGGTGAAAAGTAAATCTGCAAGGCTATTGACAGATTGACTATTGGGTAATGTATTCATGGAAGATGAGAATTGAAGTGATCAGTCCATAGGTAATAAAATCTCCATAGGACTTTAGAGTTTAGTATTCATGTATTCATGTTGCTTATTATAGCCAAAAAAGCTACTTACAAAAGTGAGAACAAAAGTGAACCTGTGTCCTTTTTTCTATAAAGGACATTTTGTTATTACAACACACTCTATTTGCTGTTAAGGGATGAATATGTGTTTGTCAATTCTGAGGCAAAAAAAATTTATGGATAATTAATATAGTAGTTGCATAAAATTAGATTATAAGAATTTAATATTAGTCACTTTGATTTCATTTGGAGCCTCTTCAGCTACTTGTTGTCTAAAGCATGGTAGTCTGCCATATTGAAGTAAACTCAGAAAAATATTGAATTTTTTTTCAAATGAGAACACCTTCTCTGAGGAAATAGAGTGAACTTTCATACAACTATTGGAGTAGGAGTTTACAAAAGCAAAGCAGTAATCTTTTTAGTGCTGAGACTGAGTATCTCTGGAAGAGTATATCTACATTCTAGGGCTCTGAGTGTATCTTGTGCCTTCCCAGAATCTGAGAAATTAGATATGAATGGAATTTCTTGATTGTCCATGAATGACATTTTTAAGTTAATGTTTAATTATATTCACTGATCACTAAAACATCAAGTGCACATTAAATAAGAAAAATTCAAATTTTATTTATTCAGATAAGAATCTAATAATTCTCCACAATTTCCTAAACAAACAAACAAAAACAACAACCAGGTATTTCTCATATCAACATTTTCAGAGTAGGAAATTTTGATATATTATCATGAATAGTTAGATTCACGATGTAAAAATTCTGGTAAGTCATCATAAGTGGTTTGAAAAATGGAAAGATAGATGAATATACCTGATATTGAATCTGCAGACTGACAAACATTTAAAAAAAAATCTTTCCAAATATATATCTTGATCTATTCATCAGTGGACAGATCATGATTTGTCTATTATTTAGAAAAGACCCTGAAGTTTATTGTAAATGTCCTAGGACAAGGATCATGCTTCAATAATTCAATGTACTAACATGCCTAGCACATAGTAGCTGCTTAATGTAAATGTATATTGGATAAATGAATGAATGGATGATTATGAAATTTAGTCGAAACTGTTGATGTGGAAAATAGTGTTGGTTCTTTAGTTCTATTTAGGTAGTACGACATAGTTAGCAATGGACTAGTGTTTGGGGCATTGTTTCAAAAATTTATTTTCTTATACCTTCATAATTTATCTACTTAATAAAAATGTTTTTAAATACATTTAATATTAGATGAAATAAGATAGTCTTTAAAATGCAAAGGTGATTGAATGCAAAGGTGATTGAGTAAAAGAAAGATAATTAAACACATAATTAAGAGTGGCTTGCTAAGTTTAATGACAGTAGTAAAGTTAGGGTGGCTATGGCCACCTACTCTCTTTTTGACGTCCAAGATAGTCTCTCAGGAGGAATGACCTCCAAATAGTTGAGATCTGAAGAATGTACAGAAGTCACTGGACAAGGTGAGGGTTCATGGTGCAGGACAGTGAAGGGTGATCAGACAGAAATAAAATATGAATAAGGGAACATGAAATTCAATGACTTGAAATTCATTACATCAGATAATTGTACAAAATTTTTAAATCATGAAATATTTTCCATACATCTGAAAGTGATTATGAGGCTATAGTGGGAGAGAAATGGAGCTCATAGATTAAAACTGTGGTTGGATAAAAAGAAAAGATACATAGTCTATCATGTTTAAGTTCTTATCTATTTTGTGTTCTACAGGCATGACAACAGATTTACAAAGAAAAAAAAAAACAAGAAAAAATTTCCCCACATCAAGATCTGATATTTAAAAAAACAAAGGCAATATCATAGTATTAAATATCAACAAACAACAGAGAATCCCCTTCCAGAATAAGGAAGGAAAATAGTGATACCACAAAAAAATGTTCATCTTTTTAAAGATACAGTCTGATGGTAGCATCCAATTTTCTTCATGGTCTTGACTTGGTCATAGATACCCAAGAAAATTTAAGGCATCTATGATGAAAAGGGAGGAAAATTCTCTTAAGTTCCTGTTTTTCATGTTTTCTATAGAGACAATAAATTGTCAAACCCATATCATATGAGTAATTCTTTTATCCTGTCACTGAGTTGATGGAAAATAAACATAGAGATAACTCACATATTTCAATGTCATTTGGTTAACAGGTCTCTCTTATCCTGAAAGATGCTGATCTGGTCACATATCCTCATCTTAACATGGTCCCTTGGTTGCCTTTAACACTTGGCCTTGGCTTCTCCTTGGAAGAGTGTTGTCATGGGATGCCTTAGTGTATGCTCTCTAAATGAGAAACAGATGTATTCAAATAATTTAGTAAAATCATTGAGAGAGTAACATGATAGTGTTTTATGTTGTTTGAATCTATTATATTTTAGGGTTTTAGGAAATAGATGCCCACTTACTTCTCTGGACAGGACTAGCTATGTAATTTTGGGGTTTAGGGCAAGTCCATGGCTGTGTATGACTAAGACTTAAGGCTGTAATAGCCGAACATGAAACTAAGAGCTAAGTGCTATGTAACTACACAGCTGTGTGTCCCTGATTCCTTCCTAGTATGATCTAGGGGTTAAAAACCACACTTTATGAAAGATACAGTGATGTTCGCAAAAATACTCATCCTGGTAAGGAAGTCCCTGAAAAGTCTACCTTTAAAAGAACAATGTTTTGCTGTTATGGCACCCTATGAGGCAAAGAACTGATGAGTTTCTATGTGTCTCTGTAAGGAAACAGAGGCAAGGATAATTAAGGAGCACAAGACTATGCATGAGATATTAAAGTCACATTTGATTCCTTACATTAAAAGGGATCTGATATAAATACCATACAAAGAAAAATTTTACTTTTGAAAATATGCTGATTTAAAATGAGACTAAATAGACATATTTTTTGATTTCCCAAGCATCCACACACACACAATTCTGTGTGTCAGAGAGGAAATTATCTGCCACAAGTACAAAATGCATAATAAAAGCAATTCCCATTTGTCTGATCACGATCAAAGGATTTATTTGAAAAGAAAAATTATCACTTCACCTTTATAAGCAATTTGTTTCCCGTGCGTGCTTATTGATGGGTGCTATTTTCACAATTCAGCACTAATTATTAATTTGTATTTTCAGGAGGTTAGGCATCTAATTCTCATTATTCCAGAGGGATTTTTTAAAATAACACTGTGGAGCAGAGGCTGAAAACGTGTCTAGCTCTCACTTCTGGCTGCTTGTTGCCTGACAGTATGACCCTGTTGAGGGGCATAAGTGTTAGCTGGTGTTCTTCTATGTCCACACTCCAGGCATCCGTATTTCAGTGAGAACAGAGGAGGGGCATAGAGTGATGAGTTGATTGCTGTATACTTTTTCATTTCAGGGGCAATGCCATTAGCATCTTGAAGAGTCCAACCTGTGCCCAAGAAAGTTCATAAGGGATAAAAATAACAATAATAATGTCATATTTAGTTAGTCTCGTCCTGAAAATCTCAATTTGTTTCTAAAACAGGACTATATCAAACACTGAGGACTAGACAGTTATTCACCTAAGCTCGTTTTCACTTTCTATTTTGCTTTTGAAAAAAAATGAGAAACACGAAACACTAATAATTTAGGTTATATTGTTTCTTTCACTGGAAGGATTCATCTTATTTGTATATGATTTTTCTAAAGAGGAATGAAAGTGCAGTTTATTTTTTTATTTCCATTTGTTCGTCAGCAACTAGAACAGTTTTTGTCGTTGTTGTTGTTAATGTGGTTTGTTTAATATGATCTGTAGAATTTTAGACAATCCTGACAAAATTTTGAAATCATCAAAATGATTATTTTTCTATTTAATTAAATTCAATAAGCAGTTTTTTGAACTCACCATAACTAAGGTATGCAGTAGGTATCTGAGGACTACCAAGGCAAGCAAAGATAATGGAGCCTTGCCCCAAGATGTTCATGATGCAGAGAGCTCACCAAGCCAGCTGTGGGGATTACCATAGAAGAACAAGCAGATCCTCTGCAGAGAGCTCACCAAGCCAGCTGTGGGGATTACTTAGAAGAACAAGCAGAGCATGATGAAGTCAGTGCAGGGAGATGGCGCTTCCTGGAAAAGGTGTCAGGTAAGCCTTAAAGGATGAGTAAGAATTCAACAGTTCAGCATTACAGATAAAGAGAGGAGTCTAAAGAAAAAATATGGAAGGAAGGCAGCACAGATGAATTGGGAAGTTATGAGCAAGTCGATTGACTTTGAGGGTGGGTTAGGAGAGAAGAGGGACAGATACTTCAATTGCCATGACAAGTTTTTGCAGTGTATTCTGTATATAATGCTGACGATTTATAAATTGGGGTACCAGATTATAGGAGCTGCACTTGAAGGTGGTGACAATGTCAGAATTGGGTGAGATGGTCCAAAGGGAGAAACCACATTTGGAATGAAACATTGTGGCATCTTTGAGCCTTCATAGAGAGCAGGTGATGGGGGTAGTAGGGAGAAACTTGTGACTCAAACCATGTGGGTGTGAAGGCAGGTTTTGTCAAACAGACATAATTTTATGAAAAGGTAAGAATGATGTGGGTTGTAATAGAAATTTTAAAATGCTTTTGTAAAAAACTATTTTCTTCACTAAAATAAAAAAAATTTGTTTGCATTACTACTTTCAGGTAGTGGTAAATTATAGCATGAACACTGTGTGAACAAATAATTCTGAAATGGGGGTATTAAATTAATGGATTTAAAAAACTTTTGCAGAGTATGTGATATATTTATAAGTGACTGAGGGACATCAAAGAGACTTCAATAATCTAAGTGATTAGATTATTCCAGAAATGACATAAAAACTTTTTCAAGTATGAGAAGAAACAATATCCCTCCTAATTCATAAATCAATTTATCTATAAAGATATTCTGTCTACATCACCCAAACAAATAATTGTTACAGTAACCCTTTCTGATGGATTCTGAAATCCTTCAGCACATGCTGAATTGTGCAAGCTCTATGATTACTAAATTCGAGTTTGAATTTCAGACTTCTGACCGTTGTTTTATTTTGTTCTTCAAATCTTATTCCTTGAGGCTTGCCCCACCCTCTGTGGCTTCATATCTTTCCTCCTGAGTATATACATAACCTATTTGTTTGGTTACTCAGACTGAGGCTTCAGACCAAGGAATTGGAAGTTGCTGCCTCTTGACAGCTTGTGCTTTATTCTTCTATCATAAAAAGGATCCTAAGTAAAGAACACCAGCAGTGACTTGTGTAGCTTCTGGGCATTTTTTTGTTCTTGTGATCTAAAGTCCACTTATTGTGTTTTCTGTTATTTGGAGGTCATCAAACTTTGATCACTAGGGGGGAGTGTGGGGTTTTCCCTTGATCTCTGAGATCACACTAGAGGCTGATTTTTAAAAACACATATGAAAGGTTTATTTTAAAATAAAAAAAGCCATAATTCATTTGTATCAGTGTAAATGTTTAAGAACAGTTGAAATTCAAAACAGCACTAATTAGGATTAATTTGTAAGGGAAGAGAGCAATGTGACCATGACACCCAAACACCTCACGTGAATTTGGGTGTGTTGTGTACCTGGTGTTGTTCTCTTTCCACATCCATTTGGCCAGATACACACAAGCCTGCCATTGGGTTACCACATGAGAAGGATAGTCCACCATACCATGAGCCTATTTTATCCATTGTATACCTCTTAGTACATTCATATTAGAAAGATTAAATTTCCTCATGTTTTTTAATGATGTTAAGTGCCAATGAGTGTACTCCATAATAAATAGAACCAACGATTTCTTTACTCATTAAGTCATAAAATATGTCACCAGACAGAGATCTTGATGATTCTGGGTCTCACTGTTCTTCATGCTTGCCTAAGGTCACTGTAGGAAAGAGATGTTTTTATAACATTTACACCCTGACATCAGTCTAAGTTTCTTTCTATACCAATCTTTATTATTACATTGTTTTACAAATCCACTATCCAATTAATTTATTGTCAGAGAAGACTTTGCTTTATTATTTAAATTACTACTTTTTATTTTATAGCTAGAATTAACACACACTTCCCAAGTCTATCTCAATCCCATTGTGTTGATAGATTTCCTGCTTTGGACTGGAGGTTTATAAGCATAAAGAGGAATTAAGAATATTTGAATCACAGTGTGAATTAGAGGATGTATGAAAGTATAGTTTTCTTTCATTTTGAAATTTACTGCTTTAGAATTACTTCTTCCTTAGCATCCTCCAAATCCCTCTTTTCTTCTATTTTCTATTATCTAGAAAACAGAAATAACCTAAACAAAGTGTTGAAGAATAATCAGATGTCATCTAAGTAGAAAACAAACCTAAATAATTCAAGCTAAAACACATGTCCAAGACTCTCTGATTTTCTGCCATCTCTAGAGAATGCATTTTCTTCTTCCAAGATGTGAGCAGTATCTGCAACACTTATTTACTCAAAGATTCATGTAATCACTCATGAACAAATTAAATAAAGGCTATATCAATAAAACTTTGCATCGAATTCAGGCAGAGCTCCAAAGAAAATGCAAAACACTAATATAATTCTTTGGACTCTAAGATTTAATAGTTTCAATTGGAAAACACATGGTCAAGTTAAAAAGTAATTTGAAACAATATTTGAGTAAGATTAAATGTGTCATAAATATCATAATCGCTAGAAGTAAAAAAAAGTAGATAGGATTTTGAAAGATGGTTGGAATCTGGTATGTGGAGAAGAGAAGCAAAGCCTTTTAGGCATGGATACATGAGCCAGATTTGAGGAAGTATAAATTGGTCAATCTGGTCCCAGTGGAGAATCTGTAAGGAAATGATTGAAATTAATTTTGAAGTAAAAGTAAAAGGCTTTAAATGCCACTAGAAACAATATGGATTTGATTTCTACAGATAAGTATCTCTTAACATGTTTTTAGGCATATCAATACCCATTAGGAATAAAGATCCATAGTTAAAATTTTGGAAGTAAACCACTAATACTCAACCACTCCTGTAGACCTGATATGCACATACTAGCATGTCAAAGGTCTGAGAGGATTTAGTAAAAATCCTCTGTACTACTACAATCCTAGTAAAAATGCTATCTGACCTTCAATTTATCTTTTTCTCACCATTTTTTTTAGTCTCAAGATATTTATTTTAGCTTTGTCTAACAGCGATGGTATTACATTTCCAATGTTAAATATTTCTCAGAAGAAAATTTGGATATTTCTTCAGAAAAATATCAATAAAGTCATTTAAGTATGGAAGTGGTATGTGGAATTTATCTTTTCCAGAGGTAAATATGAAAGTTGTATAGATTCAAATAACTTTTATTTGAATTCAAATAAAATTTGTGCTTAATGGGTTGTTCTCTATGGTGTTTACCATTTCAACTAGATTACTAGATTTTATTATTTTAGGCATTATAAAACATGGTAAATCACTGTAATATTCAACAAGTTTGATATGATTGTCCCACCAGAATTTGCAAAGGGATGAGTGGCTTCAAATATTAACATGCTTAATAAATATTGAATGGCCTCCTAGAAAAAAAAAAAACAAAAGAAAATAAGCAAAACACCAGTGTGATAAACATTGATTCTGATTGATAAGGCTGAAATGGAGCAAATAAGAATATCTGGGCTCTATAATTAAAATTGGTTAAAACACTTTTTGGTATATTTATTATTGTTATTTTGAATAAGATGTCTACTTATATCTAGTAATTATACATACCTAAACTGAATTTTAGAAGATAATCTGCAACTACTAAACTAGTGTTGCAGAAGACCAAGACCCAGGGGTTTTTCCTAGGAAAGGGATTTTCTGAGCCTGGCTCACCTTGAAATTTAGTTCCTCTTGGGATTTTACAGTCAGATTGAGAGGCAGTAAAACTTCTTCTCCTGAAAGTTTCTAAAACTACAAACATCACTAAAATATAAGTGTTTAGCAATGTCACTATAAATGCCAGGGTTATGACACTACCATAAAAAGCGAATTTTCTTAAATCTGCAAAAGAAATGACAAACATACCTAGACTTTCAAAATAAAATCTTCACAGAAACACTTAAGAGGCATTAAGTATTAAGAGAATGATCTTATGGGAGCTTATTTCTAAACTGTTATAGCAACTAAAGATATTTTTTCATTCTTTAGAAAAAAATATTTTCTTGTTTAATTGACAAAAATCATATATATATATATATATATTTCATATATATACTTATGTTAAAACATTTACATTATATGACATGTTTCACATTTATATTATTTTGGAATGAATAAATCAAGGTAAATTTTACAGAAAAACTATTATTATTTTATATTCAAAAAGGAAGAGGAATAGAAATGTACAGTGACACATATATAGTGGCAAAGGATTTTGCAAAATAAACTTCTAAGTGTCCTGTTAACCAAGAGTTTAAGGGAATTACTTTCCATAGGAAACATTTGGCTTTCATTTGAGAGTGAAAAAAAATGCTGATATCAAGGTAAATGAAATTATGATGTAACAAAATTTTGCAAAATCGATTGTTAACATATCTGTTCCACCAGAGAAACAGACTCAGGGGTGTGTGTGTGTATGTGTGTGTGTGTGTGTGTGTGTGTGTTTGTGTGTGTGTGTGTAAAGAAATGTATCATAGTAGATTAGTTCACAATCTATTGTGGATTATAGGAGTTGGCTAGATCACATCTGTAGGTCAGTCCACCTGGAAGGGCAATCTGGAAACTCTTAGGCAGGATCTGAAACTGCCATTATCTTACTAAAGCCTTTGGCTCAGCCTTATCCAGATTCTCCAGAATAATCTCTTTGTGTAAAGTGAACTTTAATTTTAGATGCTGAACACACCTATGAAATACCTTCATAGCAACACCTAGGGGCTGATTGAGTACTGTTATAGTTTAGGTATAAGGTGTCTCCCAAAAGCATGCAAGACAATGCAAGAATGTTCAGAGATGAAAAAATTAGATTATGAGAGGTATAACTAATCAGTAGATTAATCCACTGATGTGTATTAACTGTATGGTCATTATAAGCAGGTAGGATGTGGCTGAAGGTAGTAGACCACTGGTGGCATGACTTTTAGGTTTACATATTATCTCTGGTGAATAGAGCGCTCTCTCTCTCTCTCTCTCTCTCTCTCTCCTTTCTGTTTGCCATGTCTAGGACTGCTTTCCTCTGCCACATCCTTCTAACATGATGTTCTGCCTCACTTTGGATCCGGAGCTATGGAGATGTCTGACCATGGACTACCTATGAAATCATGAGCCAAAATAAACTTTTTGTTGTCCAAGTTGTTCATGTCAAATCTTTTGGCCACAATGATGCAAAGCTCGCTAAAACAGAAATTTGTATTGGGAGTGGTTTGGAAGCATTTGGAACTCTTTACAGGAAAAGTTTGGAGAACTTTGGAGATACACAATGGAGAAGGCTTAGGATGTTGTAAGTAGAGCTTAATGGACAATTCTGGAGGGAATTCTTACTGTGATCAGGAGTATAATACAGATCATAAAGATTTGAAAACATTGCAGTTTGTCCAGAAAGGTGTGAATAAAAGCACGACTATGGAAAGTTTGATTATTTAAGAGATTATAGCCACAAAAGAGATGCTAAGTATTTTATCCAGAACCAATAGAAAATATGGCTTGAGGGAATTTTAGGAATTGGCAAGGCCACACCCATATCAGGCTCAAGAGTGTAAACTAAATATTCCTTTGAGAATCCTGCTAGCATGGGGAGCAGAGCCAAGAAGTGGTTTCACTGTACTTAAGCATCCAGGCACTCCAGAGGCTGCAGCAGCCATGGTCTTAGGAGAATTGGCTACTGCTGAAGATGGTGTCAAAGCTTGGATCAATCACCTGGTGCTGGTTCTGTGGGAATATAGGATGTTGGAGTTGAGGGGTCTATGGAGGCTTTCACTAAGATTTTAAAAGAGGGCCTAAGAGGCCAGGCAAAATGAAGCAGAGTTGGAATCCCTGCAGGTAGCCCCTGAGAAAGTGATGAGTGATGATGTGAGAAGAAAGCCAAAGCTTCAGTGAAGACCTCCAAGATTAAGAGATGCACATAATATGGGATGTCTGTTGGGGAAAGCTGCAAGAATTGAACAGAGATAAACTAAGCAACCAACAAGGCCATGGGGGTCAGCTACACAAGCCCTTTATAGAGAATGTCATGATGCCATGTGTCCCAGGTGCTGAATGTGGAGCTATGTAATTTGTTTTCCCAGCTGGATTTCAGTACTGCTTTGGTGCCATCCTTTCTTTCCTTGTCCCATTTCTCCCTTGTTCCTTGTGAGTGGTGCTTGTGCTCTCTTTGCTTCCTAGTTTCCATATTCTGAGCTACTTTCCTCTGCCACACCCTTTTACAATGATGTTCTGCTTCACTTTGGGCCCAAAGCAACGTACTTACCCTTTAAAACCGCGAGCCCGATTATTTATCTTTTCCTTCTCTAAGTTGTTATTGACATGTCTTTTGATCGCAGTAAAGCAAAGCAGACTAGAAAAAGTACTGTCCCTTAACTAGGTTGACACATGAAAGTGATTTGTACCATCTTTCACCCAAGTGTTGAAGGTTGAATTATTTGTTCATTTTGTATAATCGATCTATATATTTGGTCATAGGTTTCTAAAAGTTAGTAATAAAATGTAATTCACATTTAAGGACATATGAACTCCCATTTGATATGTTCAAATTAGTTACTACAGAGAATTTACATTGTTCCAGGCACTTTAGTAGATTCTGGAATTTTCTAGTGAGCACAGCAGACATAGTGGCTGACATAATAATGGGACATAGAAATAGTTTGTTAATGTCTTCAATTAATGTTTTCCCAATTATAAGACATCAAGGAAAAAATCTCCTCTGTTTCCTATAAACAAGTGATATAGAGTATTAAACATTTATTCATTCAAAGAACCCATAGTGAATATTAGTTATGCATTATTTGTTTAATAAAAATGTTTCGAGATCACTACTTGTACCAATCCTTCATGTGTTTTGGAGGAACAAAAACACATAATAAATTATTCATGGAGGCTAACTAGAAAGGCTCATTCAGAAAAGGGTGCACTGAGGAAAGAATAGCTTCCTGTACTGGGAGGGGCCAAGGGAAAAACTGATCCAGAAAGTGATGTTTCAGCTGCTTTGTTTTAAACAATTTTTTTTTTTTAGTTTTAGGTGGACACAATGCCTTTACTTATTTTTATGTGGTGCTGAGGATCAAACCCAGTGTCTCACATATGCTAGGCAAGCTCTCTTCCTCTGAGCCACAACCCCAGTTCCAGTTGATCTGTTTTTGAAATGACCTTCACCAAATGGAGAATGGTGGCTGCTACAGTCTAGATCTTAAAAGTCCCCCAAAGCCCATGCATTAAAGGCTTGGTCCCCAGGGCAGTGCTGTAGAAGGGTGGTAGAACATTTATGGTCTGGCCCCTGATGGGAATCTTTAGACCTTGAAGGAGCTATTGGATCCTCCCCTCTTTCTCTTCCTTTATTTTGCTCCCTAGTCTGAGGTGAGAAGTTTTTCTCCACCAGGTGTTCATTCTATCATGTGCTGCTTCACCACAGGCCCAAAGCAATGGGGCTAATCAATCTTGGACTAGATCCTCCAAAATTGTGAGCCAAAATAAACTGTTTCTCTTTAGAAGTCAATTATCTCAGGTCTTTGTGATAGTGATGGAAAGTTGAATAACAAAATGGATCAGGTTTTAAAAGAGGATAATACATTTCCTATGGTAGATTTTTGTTGCTATGACAAAATGCCAGAAAAAATAATTTAAAATAGGAAAGATTTATTTTGGTGCATAGTTTCAGAACTTTCTGTCCATGGTCACTTGGCTCTTATTTCTGAGCTAGTGGTGAGATAGAACATCATAATAAGAGGATGTGGTGGAGTAAAGCTGCTCATCTCATGTCAACCAGAAAGCAGAGAAAGAGAGAGAGGCTTGGGACAATATATAGTCCTAAGGGCATACCCCCAAGAGTCCATTCCCTTCAACTAGGTCCCTCCTCCTATAACTTCCACTACCTCCCAATAGACCATTCAGCTATGAGTCTTTCAGTAGATTAATCCATTGATGGGGTTAGATCCAATCACTTCTGAAAAACATCACCTCTGAATATTGCTTTTGAGGATGACACCTTTAACACATGAGCCTTTGTGGAACATTTCAGATTCAAAATATAATCCTTCTCAATAGTGACCCCTGGAAAAGCCATAGCCTAAAAAAGAGACCAGTAAATTTGTTGCTAGACAATCCATTTTTTTGTTCTATTTCCTCTATCAAGAAGAATGAGAAATGAAGGGAAAAACATGTGGATACTAGGATAAAAATAAAGACTACGGTATAGTTGGAGAGATTGCACTTGATTCTTAGTCTCCATGATTTTCAACATGATAGGAGAGCATGGTCTTCCATTCCTGAGATCCTCTGTTGGATCACTCTGAAAACAAAGCTGAGTGTCTGCAGAGAAGTTATTGAGACTAAGAGGAATTGGAAAAGAAAGGATCTCTTCCTACTGGGCTCAGGAGAACATGAGCTCCCATGGAGTCCTCTCCTCCTAATAAAATAATGTAATCAGCCCGATCCAACCATTCCATTGTATAGTATGAAACTCACATTATTTGGTAAAACAAAACAAAACGAAGCTCAGTAAAATTGGGAGATTGCCAAAGGTCACATATCAAGCCGCTTGTTCTTGAGGGTAAACTGGGTCACAGCTGGGGCTTCAGTGTTGTTTTCCTTTATGCCTCTAGTCAAATCTGAGCATAAGGTGTGAAAGAAGGTTCTGACGTCACATAACAGGTGTTCCACATCACCAAAGCCACTAAAAGTCCTGCACTAAAGAACTGACCTAGACTTAAAAATTACTTGAAATGAGATCTGTTCTCCATTAAATATTTTGCTGAAGAATAAAAAAAATCATCATTTTCAGTACCCCATTTTAGTGAGACTTCTGGACTTTTAAAATAAGAAATTTATCATCTTTCCATCATTTTGAAAAATGTAATTTTTAAATGTATTGATAGACCTCTGATGAATATTATATAAAATAAATATTTTTACTCCATTAAGCATTTTGATAATTTTACAATTGTATCTGTAGTCAAATTAAAACTCTTCTATCTGTATTTTAGCTTATGTGGGTGGCTGTGTGTAAGTTTTGATTGTTTTGTTCACAAGTATTATTATGAGTATTACACTTTTATTTATGTAGAAATACTTCTTCACCAGTGAACTTAGAAAAAATGTATGCAATTTTAGAATTAAAGTAGTTTTTTAACTAAAATGATATTGATATTAAAAGAAAAAGTATTGCAATGGTGGGAAAGAGAGACCAGATTCACTATATATATTTTTATTTGTGTATGTATGTGTGTGTTTCTTTTATGGGATTTTCATCTTGCTCCTTCATGGTTTTCTTTCTTTTCTTTCTTTGTTCAGAGTAAGGTCCTCTGTCAAATTACAAGATTTTGTACAATGGGTTTATTCTCTAGGTTTATGTCAACAAAACATTTATGAAGCTAAAATTGTCAATGTGGATTTTGAATAATGACCTAAAACAAAAAGGTAAGTGAATTTTAGCTGTTTTGCAAATTGTGTCTCCATTAATTTAATGATGCTCTCCCAAACAGAGTCATTTTCAGTCAAAAAATACAAAAAGAACTTTTACTTTTTCCCCAAGATTAACTTCCACCTCTTGCTTACAGAATAGATGACTTAAAGCAAGTTTCAATGATGAATAGGGTGGCTTTGAAAGTGTGCAGTGGTATACACAAAAGATAACTTAGTAGTGGAAATAAACAAAAGGGTGTAAACGTTTAAAATAAATCTTCTCTTCATTTTCTCCTAATAAGGGTCCAAATTTGCAGATATAGCTACTTACCTACTTCTGTCTTTAGCTACTTTTCACTACCATGTTCTATTATATTTTGTTAGTATTTATTGATTTGGTGTTGAGGAATATACAGACTAATATTACCAACTTGCCCTTTCCTCTTTTTTTTCCCTACCTACATCCATACTTTCTCAGTTTTGTCAGATATATATTTACTTTATATTTTCAAAACAGATGATAATATTTAAATTCCATTCTGTAATCATAATTGTCCCTAATGACTGCTGTGCGTCAGCTTTCCATCATGATAATGAAATACTGAGATAATTAACTTATAAAGAGAAAAGGTTTATTTTGTCTCACAGAGTTGGACTTTCTAGTCCAAGATCAAGAACTAAGGGCCTTATTGCTCTAGGCATGCAGTGAGCTAAAACATCTTGGCAGAAGTGCACAGTAGAGCAAAACTTCTTGCCTTGTAACCTGGAAGACAAAGAGGAAGGAATAGGGTCTAACAATTCCCTTTGGGGGACACACTCCTCATGACATAGGGTCCTCCAACAAGGCCCCTTCTCCATAGCCCTTTCCTGTAGACCACCCTGGAGATGAAGCTTTTAACACATAGGCCTTTGGGGGACATTCAGCATCCAAACTATAGCACCTTGTCTATAGCTTATTCTAAAGTATGAAAGTCAACTAACAACATTTAACTTAACAATATTATATTGAACATTTTTTTTAAAGACAACTAATGAGTTTGCATTTCTCAGCAAATATATACCACCATCAGTGATGGTAAGGGAGGCCATCAACCAGTTTACATGGATTTACTTACACTCAAAATTGCTCAGTATTGTGTCCCACTCTTGTTGATTTCTAGTCAACAATATCTAACACTTCCTGTGCAGTTTTATTGTAATTTCTAATTATTTCTCAGAAGAAATTGTACAATTTCTTTATTTTGTTATTGAAAACTTTCAGTTGTTATTTATTCTCATTTGAAATAATTATATTTCAATTTGTCTCGATGTGTTCCTGGAAATTACTGTTAATGTTTTCCTGCACCCAGATGGCTTTCCAAGTTTGATGCACTGCTCTTATCCTAGGGATTTTATTTTTTATATCTGATAAATTAGTTCTGCTGTTTATCAAGTTATATTATGTCTTGCTTATATTCCTATCTTTTTTATAGAGTACTTATCAAATGACTATTTTAGAAAGAGTAACTAGGAGGTAAATATCCTGACTATGTACATGTCTAAAAATGTTTTACTTCTCCTTTAGACTGACATTAGGGGTATAAGTTTTATGGTAACCTGTGACTATAAAAAATTAGTAAATTTAGTCAGTCTAAAACAACACAGATTTATTACCTTACATGGTCTTACCAGAGAAAAATCAAGGCATAAACAGGGCTGCCTTTTTGTGTGTGTATGTTTCCTGCTCTTTCATGTTGTCGGAATTCAGTTTCTTGTGCTTCTAGATGGAGGTCTCCATTTTCTTACTGATTGTTTGCAAACTGGTGGTTTCCAGAGTCCACTGTGGGTCTTGGCTCACAGTCTTCTGCTTCTATCTCCAAAGCCAGCATTAGCAGACAGAACGCTCCCATCACATGTCCCTTGATCCTTCTCTTGTCACATCTGTCTCTGACACATCCAGGAAAGGTTCTCCTAGAACAGTGGAGCCACCTGAATATCCCTGGATAATCTCCACATATCAAGGTCCATCATCTCTATCACATCTGCAGAGTTCCCTTTGCTCTGTAGAATGCTATGTTCCCATGTTTTAGGATGAGGTCATGATCATCTTTAGGGGCTTTTATTGTACTTAGTTTCAAAAAATTTTTCCCCATAAAAAATTTAGAGGCACTCCTCCTCTTTTTTTCTATCCTTAAGTTGTTTTGTTTTTGTTTTCTGATATTAGGAATCGAACCCAGGGACACTTTACTGAGCTACATCCTCAACACATGCCTATTTACTTCGACATTTTATGTAAATTCTATTTTCATTCCTTTGTTGTTTCATTAGTCATGTTTTTTTTTTTCTGCTGCTGTGATCAAAATACCTAACAAGAGCAACTTAGAGGAAGAAAAGTTTATTTTGACTCACACTTCAGAGATTTAGTCCATAGTCAATCAAAACCATTGCTTTGGATATCATGGTGGAAGGGTGTCATGGAGGAGTGCTGCTCTATTCATGACTGGCCTACAAAGCAGAGGGAGAGAGTGGGGAAGGCACCACATGGAAGAAGAACCCTTCCAGGGCACATCCTAATCATCTACCTGTCTAGCCACACCCCACTTGCCCACAGTCCCCAGTCAGTCAGTCCAATCAAACTAGGATGGATTAATTAACTCTCACAATGCAGTCATTTCACCACTAAATATCCCTGCATTAATGAGAAACTTTTGGAGAGTGCCTCATATACAAATCATAGTACCTCTGACCTCTCTGGAAGAGTAATGTTGACTTTTGATGTGTCTAGTTGTGATTTTTTCTCAACTCCTCATGTTTGGCTTTCAGAAGACCTTCATGGTGTTGTTTCTCAGGTCTTTAAGCCAGTAAAAGTTTCTTACAGCCTTTTTGTGAATGAGTGAACTGCAGTCTACTTTTCTTCTCTACTATTAGGTCTATGTCTAAGGTACTTAATTAATTGTGTGAGGATATTGAGGCTGGGCAATTAGATTTGGTTATTAAGAGCATAAGGAAACAGAATGTGCATACATGGATGAAGCCAGAGGAAGAAGCCAGACAAGGAGAATTGAAGGTGGAGCCGAAAAAGAGGAAGAAAATGTTATTTTGTGGTCCAGCAACAAAGAAAAAAAAATTCCAGTTAGTGTAATTCTATCACCTACACTTCCTAAACCTTCCCTGCAGTATAAACTTTACCTAGTTTTCAATAATTGTGTATGTTTCTGAGGGCTGTTAAAAAGAGGTTTTCTAATGCAGCATAATTGAGACTCCATTGTAAACTACAAACTGCTGAACAGACTTAGATTGATAATTTTATTGCTATTATTTCAGAATGCTTTCATTCTTTAAAAAATATTAACATTTCTTAAGAGATTGAAGCCAGTCCTTAATCAGTCCAGATCTTTTTTTTCCTCCCTACATTTTCGTAACTTACTATTTCTTTTAGGTTATATATTAGATATTTATAGTACACTGTATCAATAAGTTTATACAGAGGACCAAGACAGGATATTTGAAACTGAGTTTCCAGTTCTAGAAGAGAAGATTGGGGTAGTTGTTGCCTGTTTAAAAACAGTGAAGGAGAAAAAACTATAATTAATTAAAAATATTCTTTTTTTAAGATGCCATCCAAACATGGATAATCACAGAAGCAGTCTGTGGCTGAGACATACATGCTTTCAGAAATCTCTCTATGGGACCATGCTAAGCAGGTCCTACCATTAATTCAAGAAACACATGTTTTTGCTACACTGGCTCCAAATAAATACTTTTATCCAGCGTCAGTTTTCTTGTTGTGGTGACTACAATAGCAAGGTAGAGAAAAATAAATAGGATCTGCTGTACAAACTAACATTGTAATGAAGATCTAAATTTGCTCATTATCCCTTGAAACAGTAGTTAGGAGGTACAGAGGGGACAGGATATTGCTGTTCTTTTGTGCACTTGGCAAGGAGAAGGAAGCAATTTGAATAAAATATCTGACAAATAAACTGTTGGGAATTTGTCAGAAGTGTGTTGCTGGTCTCCACAGGAAGTCTGTGCAGAGAGTTGGGAGCCTGTAATGAGAGGAAGTTTTTACTCCAGTCTCAGATACATGGAGCA
Organism: Marmota flaviventris; assembly: GCF_047511675.1. Classification (NCBI taxonomy): domain Eukaryota; kingdom Metazoa; phylum Chordata; class Mammalia; order Rodentia; family Sciuridae; genus Marmota; species Marmota flaviventris. The sequence goes on along the minus strand of NC_092501.1, from coordinate 96,443,575 downwards.
CATAGGGGAATCTCTTCTGCAAGCTAAGACTGGCCCCAAGGGCCAATCAGCTGGCTCCAAACCAAAAGAGTTCTCTGACATGGTAAAATTTAACCCAAGGTGAATTTTCCTATCTCCTTTATATTTACTCTGTACCCAGATTTATAGTTTTAAGGCCAAAGGCAGAAACATCTATCCAAACAGTCCATAGGAAATTCTACCTGAAAGACGGTAACACACCATTCAATAATACACCATAAGTATAGTGTTAATCCGAAATGGGAAGTAAAATGTGAGGTTGGGGGAGTTTATAAAGAATAGTCATTCTGGTGCTATTGACAAAAACAAACAAACAAACAAAAACACAACAAAAAACACAAGTGGAATAAGGGAATGTGTTTGTACCATTGGGGAAATATAGATTAGAACAGCCACTGTGGAGAACAATATAAAGGTTCCTTTAAAAACTAAAAATAAACCTGCCATATAGCCCAGATCTCTTATTACTGTGTATATATCTAAAGGAAATGAAATCAGCCTAAGACCTATCTGAACCACCATGCTTATTACACCACTACTCACAATAGCTAGGATGAAATCAACATTCATGATGAATAAATGGACAAAAAGATATATACATATACATATATTTCACAAATATATGTATTTCAGCCATAAGAAAGAATGCAATGTTTTTGTTGCAAAATGGATGGAGCTGGAGGACATTATGCTAATCAAAATAAGCCAGACACAGAGAAGATAGGAATTGCATGTTCTCTCTCACATGAAAAACTAAAAATGTTGATCTCAAAGTAGAAGAGAGTAGACTAGTAATTAATAGAGGCTCAGAAGTGTGGAAGGGATAGGCATATAAATATATTAATACCTTGATCCTAAACTTCCCAGTCTCCAGAATTATTAAAAATAGATTTTTGTTGTTTATAAGCTACTCAGTGTTTAGTATTTTGTTATAGCAGTCCAAACATACTAAAGCATAGTCATAGCATTCATAGTCTTAAATATTTAAGTTAGAAAACAAGAGTAGAAATTGATAAACTAAGCACCTAATTTTAAAAGCCATAGAAAAGTTTACTAAATAAATTAAATAAAAAAGAGTAGAATTAAAGACGGTTAGGGAAGAAGTACAAAAACATAAAGTAGATATGCAAAAAAGAATCTTGACCAGGTCAAGTATAGTTCACAGATTTAATGAATCATATAAAAAATTGAAAGATCATTGACAAGATTTTTTTTAAAAGGGGAAGGTACAAATAAATAATAGTAATTTTTTTTTTAAATTTAAGTTTGTTTTAAATTTTTTTATTTATTTTATTTTATTTGTTATTTTTAGTTATACAGGACAGTAGAATGTATTTTGACAGAACATACATACATAGACTATAACTTATTCTATTTAGGATCCAACTTTTCTGGCTGTACATAATGTGGGGTTACCCTGGTAGGAAAGTTATGACCAATTAATTCTGTCTTTCCTATTCCCCTTTTCCCTCCTTTCCCTTTATTTCCCTTTGTCTAATCCAATGGATTTCTATTATTTCCCTCCACAATCTCCCTTGTTTTGGGTTAGCAAACAGAGAGCAAAAATCAGAGAGCACATCCAGCCTTTGGTTTTTTGAGATTGACATTCACTTAGTATGATAGTCTCCAGTACCATCCATTTACTGACAAAAGCCATAATTTCATCCTTCTTTAGGGCTGAGTCATATTTCATTGTGTATATACACCACATTTTCTTTATCCATTCATCCATTGAAGGACACCTAGGTTGTTCCCATAGCTTGGCTATTGTGAGTTGAACTGCTATAAACATGGATATGGCTACATCACTATAGTATGCTGTTTTTAAGTCCTTTGGGTTTAGACCAAGGAGTGGAATAACTGCATCAAATGGTTGTTTTATTCCAAGTTTTCTAAGGAATTTCCATACTGCTTTCCATGGTAGTTGTACCACTTTGCAGTCCCATCAACAATGTGTGAGAGTAGCTTTCTCCCCACATTCTTGCCAACATTTATTGTTACTTATATTATTAATAATTGCCATTCTGACTGTAGTGAGACAGAATCTCAGTTTAGTTTTAACTTGCAATTCTCTAATTGCTAGTGATGTTGAACATTTTCATATATTTTTGACCATTTATATTTCTTCTGTGAAGTGTATGTTCAGTTCCTTTGCCCATTTATTGAGTTATTTATTATTCTGGTGTCAAGTTTTTTGAGTTTTTTGTATATCCTGGAAATTAATGCCCTACCTGAGGTACTGGTAGTGAAATTTTCTCCTAAACGGTAGGGTCTTTGTACATATTTTTTATTGTTTCCTTTGCTGTGAGAAGCTTTTCAGTTTAGTACCATCCCAATTATTGATTCTTAATTTTATTTCTTGTGCTTTAGGAATCTTGTTTAGGAATTTAATTCTTAAGCCAATATGATGGAGAGTTGGGACTAATTTTTCTTCTAATAAGTGCAGGGTTTCTGGTCTAATGCCTAGGTCCTTGATCCACTTAGATTTGAGTTTTCTGCAGGGTAAGATATAGGGCTTCAATTTCATTCTATTACATATGGATTTCCAGTTTTTCCAGCACCATTTGTTGAAGAGGCTATCTTTTCGCCAATGTATGTTTATGGTGCCTTTGTCTAGGATGATATAACAAGTGTTATATCTATATAACTGGGTGTGTTTCTATGTCTTCTATTTTGTTCCATTGGTCTTCATGTCTATTTTGGTGCCAATACTTTTGTAATAAGCAATGGGAATTTAACAGGGGGAACTGAACCACTGTTGAATCTCCTTGATCCAGATTTGATGATGTGTATTACCATCTAAATAAGACATATTACTAAAATTACTATTTATTATAGAATCAAAGCTAGAGGAATAGAGAAGATTCTCATGTAATTTTGTTTTATTCAATTGAACATTTAACTGGTGTAGGGGAAGAACATCTTTGGCATTGTACTTCCAATTTAAGACAATCTGGGCACATCTTCCCCACATTTTCAAAGTCCCTTTCTCTTTTCTGAGGAGTTTCTCATACATTACTGTGATAGTTCTGTCACTGTTTAGGTCCAAAGGGTCAGAGTTAGATCTTTCCCACATTAACCTTTACATCATACCACCAGGTAATCTGCGGGATGCCTTGTTTTTACAACATACTGTGAAAACATAAGGGTCATCATATTAAGCCTACTCACTCTAAGACTAAAAAGCTAAGGGGAGTATTCCACCATGATAGCTATTTAAATTCCACAGAAAATGCTATAAATGATCTCTTTTAAATCTTGTTATATCTAAATAATACAAATAATTATAACAAAAATACAACATCTAAACACCACCCAAAGTATCAATATAAAAGCTATAGAATACAAAGCTTTTGAATTTGATATGCTATCTTCTTTGGACAGACCTCCTTTGAATAGTTTCCCTTGAAGAATCAAGTGTCAGACTTTGCTGTGGTACAGTAAGAATCTGATATCTTTGATCCACTTGCTATATTCCTCAGTTTTAAACTGCAATATAGCACATAAGCAACTCATGAAAGGACTTACATCACCTAAACAGTTCATCTCATTTCACAGTAAAACCTAAAGCAAAGGATACACACCAGAACAACTGCCATTCAGCTACCTGCACAAGTGTACAAAATCTGCCAAAGAAAAGATGGTTTATTTTAGTGGCATGCTAAAATCATCTTGCAGACTCTGTGATGAAGAAAAAAATACACATATACATTCATAGAGTGAAGTAAAATAATGGAAATAACTAAACCTCATTTTTCTCATTGCTTTAATTATGCAATAACATGTCTTCAAGTGTAATTTTTTATATGTTGAGTTAAAACATCTTCTGCAGTCTTTGTCTATAGACTCATGTTGGCTGAATAACAGGCACTGACCATTGCTTTGCATAAGCACGTGTGGATCAGCTCAAAGCAAATCCCTTCCTCTTCACCATGGCAGGGGCTTATGATGCCACTGTGTCACATATGTTTCCAATTAATCTCCTGCTAGGCTATCTGATTGAATTACACAATCACTGAAATGTTTTAAAGGCTTAACTAATTTGAGGCATAGCCATAGGTTAAATGCTGTTGAACCATCAAACTTGAAATATATGTTTAACATAAACAAATCATTTCACAGATACAAGCATGGTTAATGGGGTGCCATAATAAAGAAGGCAGATGCCTTTGTCTTATTTTGTTCTTATACCAAAAACATTATGGTGCTTATTTTTTAATACTAAAAATAAGGTACAAGAAGAAATTTCCATTTATTACAGTATAGACAAACAATCTGAATAATTCAGGCTGTATTTACAGAGCACAAAGTGAGGTTCAGATTTCATAAATATTCATGATTAGTGTGGGGAAGCAGTCTAGATAATTCAGAAACCACCCTATCCCTGCATGGTTCAATTTGCTAGTCTAGAGAGAACCAATTTACTAGATAATTATGACATCTTCACTTCACCACTAAGCACAGAACCAAAGAGGAGAAAATATATCCTTATTTTTTTTATCTTAATTCAGATCATTGTTGCAATTTGATGATGTGAGATTGTATGGATTCATTCATAGAACAGATTCACTCTTCAAATTCCTGGTTGTTTTAGTCAGCTTTTTGGTCACAGTGAGCAAAAGATATAACAAGAAAAATTAGAGGAGGAGAAGTTTATTTACCTTATGGTTTCAGAGGTCTTAGTCCATGGTCAGCTGACTCTATAGCTCTGGGTCCAAGATGAGGCAGAACATCATGGTGGAATGTCATGGAGGAGGAAAGTAGCTCAGGACATGGCCACCAGAAAGCAGAGAGTGTGTGTTCTGCTTGACAGGGACAAAATATAAACCCCCAAATTGCCCCCAGTAACCTATTTCCTCCAGCTACAACCCAATTGCCTACAGTTAATCCAGATCAGTGGGTTAATCCACTAATTAGGTTACACTTCTCATAATCTAATCATTTCACATCTGAAATTCTTGGGTTGTCTCCCACATAAAGCATTTGGGTGTGACTTTTTTTCCCTTCTTATTCTCACTTTGCACACTTGATAAGGACAGTGTTCATGAGAGATGGCCCTTATGTTTTAGCTCCCTGTGATTTCCTTCAATTAGGTGATGTTAGCACTCTGTGACACTGTTAGATGGCAATGGCTTTTTATACATTGGGAAATGAACGGCTTCCTTTGCAAGGACATTCCAGAAAAACAAGTCAGCTTATAACTGTAAACCTGACTGAGAAGGAAATTACAGAACAGCATCTTAGATTTAGGTAAAAAAAAAATCTTTTTAAAAAATGTTATCCTTCATGTTACCTCTACTGTGTCTTATAAAAATTTCTCTATAAGCCGCTTGAAAACAGTTATACTCGAGAAAATACAATGAGAAATCTTTGGAGAATAATCAAAAGAAAGGCAATTTTTAATCTGGTAATTAAGAGTAAGAGTTATGAGTGCAGTTCTCAAATTCAGACCTCATGCTTTGTTTGTAGCATATCAATGAACAGTCATTTCAAATGGAAACCTTGCATTCCTAGAAGCCCTCAGATCTGTTGAGCTTTTCTTCCAGTCTTTGCATGTCTCACAAGCACAGAGCCCCATCTCCGGTTTCATTCAATATAATAATTTATATTCCCAGCAACAGTGTGCAAGGCTTTTTGTTTGTCCAGAGGCTGTTATCACAGCAAAACAAAACTGGACAGTCTGATCTTTTCAAGGGTAAGGGTTCCCTATGTAAAGTGTCAGCAAAACTGACAGAAGTTCAGGGACAGCATCAAGCCTTGCTCTCTGTTTCCATGATGGGGTGGCAGAACACTGTTATTATAGGAACTCATCTGGCTGAACCTTTAATACCCTATTTCCTTGCTTATTTGTCTTGCCTTCACATCTTCAACCATGACTAGAACAGGGCTTCCTAGCAGATTAGTAAGAAGGGCATTTGTTTGGTTTCTGCAAAATAATGACAGAGGAGTGAGTATGGGGAAGGGGGTTAGGGACAAAGGCAAGAGTAGAAAGGAACAAGGTGAAGACTACTGGGGAACTAAACTAGAGCAGGATGTTCTAGTACCTGGATGACTTTGGCAGCTATTAGGTATTCTGGACAGGTAGGGTTTGTACTCATGGAGAGCTCCTAGAGGGCAGGACTGTGTCTCCTTGACATTTGCAAACATTGCGTCTGGATCTAGTAAAAGGAAGTTAAATATCCAATTGCCCACCTTTCCTCTTATTATCACCTTTGTTTCTCTCCTCCTCAAGGGCAGAGAAATTACTCTTGTATTTAGTCTGAGCTTACAGCATTGACTAGGCCATATTGATTGCAGATGGGGGTCACCAGTCATACTCATCTGTGGAATAGGAAGCTAAGTGAACCAAGAACAGTGAGCTCTAATAGAAACACCAGGAGCAATCAAGAGTCAATGGCTTGGAGCCTGGTAGATAAATATTTCAAACAATAGCAAGCAACAGACTTACGTTTGCAGGATCTGGACTTCTGGCCAAGTACATGAAAATTGCTGACTGAAATATATCCAGACTATATAGATGATCTTTTATATGGAAAGATCAACTTCAAAAATATTTTTTAAATCCTTGGACTTATTTCTAATATACATATGGATGGCTGAAACAAATATGTTATTAAGGTTTTATTTCATTCTTTAAGATGTTTACCCAGAGCCTTTTTGTTCTTTCATTTACTTCCTCATCTGTGCAAAACCAAATGATGTGCATACTCAGAAATACTCTGCAGAGACATTAAGAGAGAAGCTGGTCCCATCCTCAGACGGAGCTGGCTTCATAGTGGTGTCTCTTATGTGTACACAGTGCTTGTGCTATAAGTGAAGTATTGATGACCTCTGATATTATGGAATTGCAGTCTATCTATCCTTTCACAACTATGAATATTTGCCTTTATAGTTGGATGTTCTGACGTCGAACCCATATTTACAATTGTTATATTTTCTTAATGTACTTACCTCTTTATCATTCTATAATGACGTGTTTCTTTCTGACATGAAGTTCCTTTTTTTCTGATTAAGTATAGCTACCCCTTCTTTTTTGGTTTCCATTATCATGGAATATATTTTTCTATCCCTTCATTTCCAATTTATGTATTTACTTAAGGGTTAAGTGACTTTCTTGTAAAAAACATATACTTGACCTTATTATTTTATCCTTTTAGTCATTATTTTTGATTGACTCATTTAATCTATTTACACCTAAGGTAAGATAAGTAAAAACTTATTATTAACATTTTGTTAATTGTTTATAGATCTTTCGTTCTTTTCTTCCCCTCTTGCTGTCTTCCTTTGGGGTTGGATGATTTTCTCTAGTGGTATGCTTTGATTCCTTACTTTTATATTTTACATATCTACTAGAGATTGTGTGTGTGTGTGTGTGTGTGTGTGTGTGTGTGTGTGTGATAACAGGCTATTGAAAGCTGATAGCAACCTAATTTTGAATTAAAAATTATTGTACCTATGGTCATTTTTAATCCTTTTGTCTTTTAACTCTTATAGTAAAAAGTGATTTATTACCACCATTAGCATCTTAGAGTATTTTGATTTTGATTATATTCTCATCTTTACAGTAAGTTTTATTTTTTCATATTTTTTTCATGTTATTTATCAAGATTGCATTTTGACTTAAATATCCCCTTTAGTAAGTCAAGTCTAGTGGACAACTTCCCCTCACTTTTGTTTGTTTGGGAATGTATCTTGCCTTCATTTCAGAAGAATAGAGGTACAGCATTCTTTGTTAGGAGGGTTTTCTTTTTCTTTTTCATTCAGTATTTTGAACATATATTCTTTCTTGGCCTGCAAGATTTCTGCTGAGAAATCCACAGATAATTTTATGAGAGTTTTCTTGTTTGGAGCCTGAGGCTTTCCTGGAGTCTGAGGCCACAAGGGCTGGCCTAGAGCCTTTGGCCTTGGGAGTTAGCCCAGAGTCTGGGGAAAGCCTGGAGACTGAATTTATAGGAGCTTGCCTGGTTCCAGGGTTTGCTAGGGGAATACTGTTGTTAGGATCCATGCAAAGTTCGGTGTTCATTTCATTCCTTCCTCCAAGTCGCAGGCATCTCTCTGAGCTGTGGCTGTGCAGGCCTAGAGGACATATGTCATAGGTGTTGTGAAACTGTTCTTCCTGCCTTTTGAAATGCATCTTTGTTTCTGTGCTACATTCTGTTGCCACAATCTCTCACCCAGACTCCTTCCTTACCTCTTGTGATTTTTGCACAAGGGTAATTTTTCAAATTGGCGTTTCTGTGAGGTAATAACTGCTGGAAACTTCCATTCTGCCATCTTGCTGACATCATGTAGAAATTTCCCCTTTAAAAAAAAAGTTATATCTGAAGACAGAATATCTGAATTTTTCACTGTGAGCACTGTTAGAATTGGGTTGGATGTTGCTGCCTGGTCCATTCATTTTAAAGTTTTTCCTTGGCTGTGTAAGACTTTTAGTGGCCATGAATTACTATTTGTTTGACATATTGTTTCATTAGAAGTTGTGGAATGATATGTTTATATTCTATCATTTTTCTGCTCTTAATAGCTCAAATTCTTCAGTATAAAAGAATTTTCTTTCATTAGCTCTTCATTTATCATAAAATGTAGTTCATATAGCAAAGTCAGTATAAGTACTTCATTCTTCTTCTATTCCAACTTTTTTTTAGCCAGTTTTTAGAATAATAGTTGTACCAACTAGCAATCGCTAGTGTTGATCAATGAGGGGTTTTGTTTTTGTTTATGCAAATATAAACTCATGGACTTTTAAAATATTTGACTTTTTATGTTTACTGTGGACATCACATTGTTGATGTTCCATTGACTCATCTATTGATAATGGGCACCCCTCAAATAGGCTCTTGCCTCCCTTTGACATTTCCCTAAAAATCATATACATTTATCCCTTTCTAACATAACAAGATATGTCAAATTCACCTTGTAACTTTTCTGCCCTGGACCTGGGGCAGAATCTATTTCTTCAAGAATCATTATTTTTATGGGAATGGTCATTATAGACCATAGTCTATTTTCCTTTTTGTACTTTTCTCTTCTTTTGATAGAAGCCAATGGTGACAGACTGATTTAGTGTCTATGATGTATAAATATATTAGTCTCCTGTGCATTACTATAGTAAAATACCTGAGTCTGGGAAACTCTATTAATAAAAGAGACTTATTTTGGCACTCAATTCTGAAAGTTCAAGTGCAATCACACAAAGGGGTGATAGCTGGCAGGGTCCTGAGGCAATATAGAGGATCCCGTGGCAAGAGAAAGGAGTATACATATTTGTGACTCTTTTAGTCTCCCTCTTCTTATAAGGCCACCAGTATTATGCCATGGGGGCTTCATTCTGTTGACCTCATCATCTCCCTAAATCTCAGCCTCCAACCACCATAGTCAGATTAAGCTTCTTCTCTCTTAATATTTCATGATGATTAAATTTCAACACATGAACACTTGGGGATACTATAACAGTGAATATTTCATTGGCAACATTTTGGTTACAGGGTCAGAGTACCCTCTTCAATTGTAATTTCAGCAAATCCTGCCAAGGTATATTAACTGGATATGGTATGTTTTGCTGCAATAGGCTTAATACACCGGTAGTATATTTCTAGCTTATGCTACAAATCCATTGTGAGTTGAAGGAGTAAACTTCAGGTACCACCACATTTTATTGCACCCTTTGAAATACAAAGCTCCTCATTTACCTAAGTGGGGATAAAGTAGTGGAGGGTCTCACATTGCTAATTTAATAACTTAGCACTGAAGTGGTTCAGTTTACTTCAACTCACATTGCTTTACTCCACCCAAGTGAAAGAGTGTCAGGATGCTTAATCCTCACACAAGTAAAGAAGAGGAGAATTGGATAAGGACAAGAACTAGAAGTCCCCAACATAGAAAAGGTAATTTAAGCTGAGCTTTGACACATTTTCAGTGACTCACACCAACCATCAGAGAAGAGGTGGAAATCTACTCAAAGGGTGCAAAGCAATCTCTGTCAAAACACCAAGGTTGCAGTGGGATGAACATAAGCAAGAAAATTAGTTCCTATTAGTTGGGTCATGTTGGATAAATCACTTAAATTCTTTTAACTATATTTTTCTCTTTAAAAACTAAAGTATTAAGACAAATGTTATTTAATTATTTCTTTAGCAGTTACTTTCTTTTAAAAATGAAATTATGTATAAGCCACTTAACAAAGTAGATATCTGAAATCTCAGGTCCAGAAGAGTTTTAGATTTTATATCCTTTTGGATTTTTGGAATATTTAAATAAACATAATGAGATATCTTGGGTGTTGGACCCAAATCTAAACATGAAATTCATTTATATTTTTTATGCATCTCACACACAGTTGAAGGTAATTTTAAAAAATATTTTAAATGTGTCTATATTTAAACTGCAACTTGTCATATGATCTCAGGTGTAAAATTTTCCACATGTATTATCTTGTTGGTGATTAAAAAGTTTCAGAGGCAGCATTTGGGATTTCAGATTTTTGTATTGGGGATCCTAATATGTGCAAACCTAAGAGTGAAGTGCAGAGGATTGAGAGTTTAGACTCCAAGTATTTCTCCTTTCCCTTGTTTTTACCATTCAGTGGCTCTTGAAGCAGTGTCACCAGAAAAAAATAATTTCTCATACACCCTGGATTAGGATTCTTGATTTCTTGACTTCTAATCCTTAAGATAGTTCTCACATTTTTAAACTGCCTAAGGAAGTATTCTCAGAGACTCAGAGGAAGGAACTTGTACCCACATTAAAGTTAATCAAATGGAGTCATTTTAATTTACTTGTATTTTTGCATTCTATAGACAAGAGGTGATGGTGAGATGCTAATTTCCCAAGACTTTGTCTATTCAGAGAAGGTCTGAGGAACTGAAATAATTTGACAATAAGAAATTGTGGTGTCCTGTGAGACTCCACATCTTATGGATTGTCTAAGCCAAGGAACCCAACAGCTTTGGATCAGTTGTCCTGGCTACTTGGAGAAAATTTACAAACAAAATTTTATCCATCAACTAATGTACTACTTACCTAACTTTCAGTCATTCCCCACATATAGAATGAACAAGAGAGACACAGGAGGGATAGCTTTTTAAAAAAGATCTTTTGTTTTAGTCTCTTATGTTCTGCACATAATTCAGTGGCAAAGCAAAACTTTATGCAAAGTGATATGTACTATATCAATGAAGGGTTTCCCAATAAATGTTCAGTGTAATTAATGATTTATTATTTATTATTTTGTGACACATTTTCACCACAGTGAACAAGATTACAGCTGAAATTCAGATTCTTGGTGTAAGAACTGATAAATAAATATGAAACAATGTTTTGATTATGGACTATTTTTATTACTTATTACTACTCACATTCACACTTATGACTGAAGAAAGCTGATAATGTAATTTACAGCTCTGGGACGTAAGAACTATCTCATGAAAATTTCTTAATCTTAAATACATGACAAATAAGATGGTAATGTTCACTCATAGCCACCACCCATTCATGTTGCTCTATCTTTTTATCCTAAACTGCTACAGCATTTTATCAGTGTAAGACATAGGGAGAGTAAGAAGAGTCCTGGCAACAAAGAAAAAGCTAGTGTCCTTTCTCTTTCTGTACTCTTTCTGTACTTCCAAGGACAAATAAGAGCATGAGGTAATAAACTGGTATATATGGCCTGAAAATTTACTTTTTACCAAAGAATGCTACAAGGTGTAAAATCTTGCTTGACTCACGAACTACTGATTTTGAAGGATTTGAATGGGAATATATGATGACATTGTCAAAACAATACCACTTACCAGGACCTCTGCTTTACAGAAGACTTTTCTTCCCAATTAAATATTAATTTTTTTCCTTTGAAATGTTTTCCAGTTGTCCAAATCTTTACAACTTGTTTTGAGGCTCTATGTCCTTAGTAATTCTCTAAATCTTTCTCACAACTATTATAAAATTCCCAGGATTATAGAAACATTCTTTTTCTGGATTTTTCTTCATTACATAGGATAAGTTCTTACAAATTTATTTTTCAATCATTTACCGATTTTATTTCATAATACTCTATATTTTATTTTTCTTTGCTTTATTTACTGTCTTTAGTCTTGTTCAGTAAAATAGTCATCAGACTCTTATTCATTTTAAAAACAATTCTATAGGTCTATATTATCACATTTAAGCAAACGAGTTTTACATTTCTTACAATATTTCAAAAGAAAAGAAGAAAATGCTTTTAAATTATTAAATTTCTTGTCAAAATGCTTTAAAATTCTCAGTTTTTATTTATCAGATATTTTTAATTGAAGCTGTCTCTTAGAAAATAAATCCCTTATGAAGAAAATGTTGAATTCTCCTTTTATCTATACATTAAATAGCTTATGCATTTTTTATCCCTTTAATTTTAGATGCCAATATTTTACCTCTTGGGTACTTTCTGTGTACAAGATTCATAACAAGAACAATGCTTATTCTGCAGTTCTCTATATAAAAGGTGAGTAATGACTCAAAAATGATTACAAGCTAATGATCAAAGTCTAATGTAAGTTGTTGTGCTACAAAGTGGATAATAACATATTTGGTAGGCCATGCATGACCAAGTTTCTTTACAATCTAGATGATGTGATAAGAACACGAAAGTGTGTATATTGATCAGCTTTCCTTTGTTATAATAAGATACTGGACACAGACTACTTATGAAGTAGAGAGGTTTATTTAGTTTACATTTAGGGAGATTCAAAACCCACTATCAGGCATTACTGGAGGTCTTGATTCTGGTGAGGGCAGCAAACTGTGACCCGTCATGACAGAAGCACAGGTGGGAGCCAATGGTTACATCTTATGTAGTTCCTTTTCTCTCTAACTTACATATGTAAGAAAGAACATATGTGACCCTTGACTTTCTGAGTCTCTTATTGCACTCAACATGATGCTCTCTAGTTCCATCAATTTTCCTGAAAATGATATAATGTCATTCTTCTTTATAGAATGTCTGTATAACACATTTTATTTATCCATTCATTTGTTGATGGACACCTAGCCTATCTCATAAACTTAGTTATTATGAATTGTGCTGCTAGAAACATGGGTATGCATGGATTGCTATATAGTATGTTGATTTTAATACTTTTGGGGAAAAAAAAAGAACCTGGGAGGTAGTCATTCCTTGTCAGTGAAGGAAACTCCATACTGATTTCCATAATGGTTGCACTAATTTGCAATCCCACCATCATTGTGTAAGTATTCTTTTTTTCCCACATTCTCGCCAGCATTTATTATAACTGTATTTGGTGGTTGCTGTTCTAACTGGAGTGAGATGTAATCTCAATGAATGTAGTTTTGATTTGCATTCCCATGATTGCTAAAAATATTCATATATTTATTGACCATTTGAATTTTTTTGAGAAATGTCTACTTAGGTCATTTGTCCATTTATTAATTAGGTTGCTTTTTGTGTGGAAGTTTTTTGATTTCTTTATATATTCTGGATGTTAATCCTCTTTCAGAAGAGTATCTGGCATAGATTCTCTCACATTCTGTAGGTTCTCTCTTCACACTCTTGTTTTTGTTTTTCTGTGCAGAAGCTTTTTCATTGGATGCCATTAGATTTATTAATTCCTGAGCTCCAAAAGTCCTATTGAGGAAGGCATTGCCTGCACTTTTATGTTGGAGTGAGTAAATAACATTTAATAATTTTTTTTTTTGTTCTCAAAGATGCAGTAAACTGGAATGAAATTAGTACCACATGGTATGATTGGCCTTGCTGGTACACATGCACATAGTCATAGCTGAGAAACCAGAGCCTGTGACAGTGTCACGTTAAAGCCTGCTACATATTGATTGGTGGAGTACAATATTAAATTTGGAAGAAGAATATATGCTCTTTCATATTAAAGCCCTTAAATCACTTATCCCTCTCCAAAAAACCCATCATGGATCCATATCTCCTAATTCCTAGGTCACAGGACTATCTTCCATTGGAAATAAAGATCAAATATTAGAAACAATAAAGACTAATATTTGTTTGAGCCCCTATCTTAATTAAGCAATGATTTATAAGGAGAAGAAATGAAGAATCTTTGACTGATTATCATATACCAGTTATTAATCTACACATATGGATATAAACAATTGTTATTTAAATATTGAAATTCTCTTTAAAATAGATATTACAAGTCAGTAAACTGAGGCTTAGACAAATAACTTCGTTAACATTTATTGAGTGCAAATTACACAAAGGGAATTGTGTTAAGTGCCTGTCATTTCCATCGACACTAAATGCATTCTTGCTTTAAGTTGAATTCTTCCAACTCTAGGAAGGAGGTGTTATTATTATGCCCATTTTAAAGCTAAGGAGACTGACTTAAATAGGTTAAGTAACTTTTCCAATTTAAGATGTGGTGTGTGTAATGCTTCATTCTGGAGTTAATTCAAGAGTCTCATTGTTTTGTGGACTGAATATAAGTTAGCAGAGAAAAATCCATCTTCTAGTTAAAAGTTCTCCATTATCAATGAACCCTAACAGGGCAGAAGGATTCAGAGACTTCTCCGGAATGAAGAGACTAGGGAGGTAAAATATAGAAAGGCCTCCTTTCTCTGGCATAGGTTGTTTCATTCACACTTACCCATGTGAGGCTGAGTGTATGGTCTCATTTTACAAGGGAAGAAGCTATCAGAAGGCTGACAAATTTTCAAGGTGGCAACCTGGGATTCAGAGACAGAGCACATCTGCAGGGGTTTGATGACATGAATTAGGATAAGCTCAAATCATAATGGTTCAAAGACTTGCACAGGTTTGAGAATCTCCTGAGTCTCAAGCACTGGGCTAGGTCATCTGATAATGAGAGAACTTTTATCCAGTTGAGTTTCTTGTCTTTGTAACTCTAGCTGGGAAACCATTTAAATGGGGCATCTCTGCTAATAACAAAGTCTAGCCTTCACTCCAGGACATTAGCACAGTGCACATGGCCCAGTTCTGCTCTCCATTCTTCGAATCACTGAATCTGCTGCTTATTCGCCTCTTTGTTCATGTTGGAACATTGCCAGAGTCAAGTTTATCACCCTTTAAGCATGCTTCAGTCTTGGATTATTTCCGGTCTGGTATACCTAACTTCCTGCACTCCTACACAGCTCTCTCTGACCCTCAGAAAATCCATACACAAGATACATAATCTCTCTCAATCTTCTTGTTCTCCCAGAGGTTAAAATTATAATGCCTATATTACTGTGTAGAGAAAAATTCTGTAAGTATGTGAAAAGAGCTTTGAAAAATTTTCAAGTGCTAAGCACATCTACTCATTATCCTCAGTACCTCACATCACATGGCCATGCTGCTAGGAACAACAGTAATGACCATTAAGACCACATTATTTAAATTTAGGAAAGAGGAACTGATATTTATTTAATGGCTCAAGTACAAAGGGCTTTTCATCCTCTAGGGATGTAGAGAGAGTTCCAATCTGCAAGGTAAATTAAGGCATAATTGCACCTCAGGAAATAAGCTATAACCTACAAACAACAGGATCAGCAACCATCATGTTGCCCTATTCTTCCCATCCACGTGGTGTTATGGCCTAGCTTCCAGTAGCCACGTTCATGAGGAGAGTGGCCCCTGCTCCCTACACACATACCCAGTTGGTTGGTACAATGAGGAGAACATATTATAAGCTGAACCAATTTGATTTCCTTCATTGTAACCTGGTTTCTGTGTTTTGAAGATCTCCTCATTGCGAGGTCATATCGACAGCACCTACTAGCTTGTCACCACACCGTCATAGGACCTCAGTCTCTGCTTCATGGTCTTCTCCTCCGTTTATGTCATCTGTTCTGTAAACAAGTAGTTGAAGTTGATCTTGGGGGAAAAGTAAAAGTTCTTTTGGTATTTTTTGACTGAAAATGACTCGGTTTTGGAGAGCATCATTAAATTAATGGGGACACAATTTGCAAAACAGTTTCCATGTGCTCCTGTAACTGAACAGACCTTTTGAATGCAGTTGCTTCCTGAAATATTACCCTAGGGGAACTCTTTCCCATTGCCACTTATGCCCTTGCCTCTGGAGTACACGAATTCCTCTTAGGGATGGTGCCCTCAGGCCCCCAGAACTTTGGATTCTTATATCACACTACATACTGCATACCCTTAAGGTCTTAGTGAACTAGAGTGATCCTTAGTTCTGCATACATGGGGAAATAGCCCTTCCAATAGAAACTGTACATAATTCCTACATATGGGTAGTAGTTTTGAGTACCAATTGATGTGTAATAAAGCAAATTTGCTGGTTTAAAATAATTATCATTTCTTAAGAATCTGTGGGCCAAGAGTTGAGGCAATCCCTTAATGGAAAATTATTTTAATCTATATGATGTTGGGTGAATTTATTGTGCTGGGTGATCAGCTGGAACTGTTCTCTCACTCTTCAAGGCCTCTTTCGATATAGCCTTTGTATGTGTGTGTGTGTGTGTGTGTGTGTGTGTGTGGTGGGGAGGGGGTACCTGGGATTGAACTCAGAAGCACTCGGCCACTGAGCCACATCCCCAGCCCTATTTTTTTGTATTTTACTTAGAGACAGATTCTCATTGAGTTGCTTAGCACCTTGCTGCTGCTGAGGCTGGCTTTGAACTTACGATCCTCCTGCCTCAGGCTTCTGAGCCACTGGGATTACCGGCATGCACCATAGCGCCGGGCCGTATAGCCTTTTGTATTAGTTTGTTTGGTGTTGCTATAATAAAACATCTCCATCTGGATACTTCATAAAAGAGGTCTATTTAGCTCACAGTTCTGGAGGTCTAAGAGCTTTGGTGCTGTCATTCTGGCTAGAGCCCTGAGACTGCTTCACAACATGGCTAAAAAGGGTAAAGGGAAGCTGCCACATGTAGAAAAGGCCAAACGTGTGTTGGACTTGCTTTATGAATACCTGCTCTCATGAGAACTCACTCACTCTAGGAGACCAGCATGAATCCTTTCTGAGGGGATGTCCCACAACCTAATTACCTTCTACTAGTCCTCCTTTTAAAGGTTCTACCACTTCATCTTTGCCCCACTGAGGACCAAGCTTTTAGCACATGGTCTTTTGGGGGATACACTAAATTTGTTTGCACCTCTATTTATTTACTATTCTAGATTGAGCTTTCTCACAACACCGTGGCCAGTCTCCATGATGGATTTTCTCAAGAAGGAGTCTGTAGAAGCTGACATACCTCTTACAAACTGGGTTCAGAAGTCCCTGGACTTCACTATCACCATGTTCTATGAGTCAACACAGGCCACAAAGCCAGCCCAGTTTCAAAGTTGTGGAAAGAGACTTAATGTAGTAATGTAAGGAGTGCCATGTGTACCTGGAAGGGACAGAGTGGTTGATTGGTGGCCATATTTAGATACTATTGCCATAATAAACAGGCACCACACTAACCTCCCCACCACCCTCACCCTCCTCTCACTGCCAAGGCAGGCACTAAACATGCTTTTCTTACAGAAATTTCGCCTTTCTATGAAAATCAATGCAGGAAAGAAATATCAGTGCTTGTGTGTTTGATATTGACATCAGCATTGTAGTGGCATTACAAACTTCCATATTAGGTGCATGGCTAGAAATTCAATCTACATTTTGGCTCAGCAGATACTTGAAATACCGTAGACCAAGTAATTTACAGTTCTTGATTCATTAAAGTTTCTTAAACCCCACAAGGGACATATTATTATTCTCATTTTATACATAAGGGCACAGACGCACCAAGTTGAAGTAATGTTCTCCAAGTTATGCAGCTGATAAATAAGCAAGCTGCGATCCACCATTCTTGTCTTTCTAAACCCAAAGACCAGCCCCTATAATGACATTATGTTCCACTGCCTTTCATCAAAACAATTAATAAAATGGTCTTTTCTTCATTTATAAAATCTTTGTTGATTTTTTTTAGAAAAGGAAAAAAATATTAATGTATTTTACAGCATCTTTTAAAAAAAGAATTTTGAGCATTATGAATGTTTGGCCTTAACTCTGTCAGTAGAAAGATTATTAAAGAATAATCCAAAGCTGGGGATATAGCTCAGTTGGTAGAGTGCCTGCCTTGCATGCACAATGCCCTGGGTTCAATCCCCAGCACCACCAAAAAAAAAAAAGAATAATCCAAAATTTTATTTTCATCAAACTGATCATCTTTAGTCATTTCTATGACACTCTGAAATGTTTAGAATAGGTAGACTTTAGCTAAGCAGAGTCAATGAAATCCATGATTTCATATAAAAATGTATTTATTGAAGATTTAGAATTTTGTTAGCATGCTGATTAATAGCAAGGGAATATGTATGTGTGTGTGTGTGTATTTTACCATGAAGCAGATAAATAACATGTGTGATCATGTGAAATTACATAATCACAGAGATGAAACAAAACAAAAACACCCTGAGCCTTAGAAAGCCTAGATCTATGAGTGGTCAAGACAGGAGATAAATTCTGAACTGAAACAATTTGGCATAGGAAGTTTCTATATATGCAAATGAAATGGAATAGAGAAGATAAAACCCCCAACATAGCCAGGTGTTCAGTGAGGACTTTGGATACACACTTTTATTGAAAAAAGCAAAAAGTCAAGAATTAGGGGGAGGAAGTTGCCTAAAATTAGCCCGTGTAGTTGGATAGTTCTCAAAATTTCAAGGCCTATTCTAAACACATCAGAGTCTTCACATGCAAACACAAGTTGAGCATCCCTAATCCAAAAATCTGAAATCCAAAATATTACAAAATCTAAAACATACTGCTGACTTCATGTCAAAAGTGGAAACTTTATTTCTTGTGCAAAATTATGAAAAAATGTATAACAAAATTACCTTGAGGCTATGTATACAAGGTCGATATAAAACATAAGTGAATTTTATATTTCTACTTGGTCCCAGCCCGAAGATATCTCATTATGTTTATACAAATATACCATATAATTTTATATGTGCACCATATAACATTAAAAAAATCCTAAATCTGTAGTACTTCCAGTCCAAAGCATTTCACGTAAGAGATAATCAATCTGTAGATTTAAATAAAAATTGCTGGGGCAATCTATGGAACACTGCATTTTGGAGGGTCTCTGAAATGATGACAAAGCTTTGTTATCCACTCAAGATTAAAGAGTGGCAGGCACATCTGCATATTTAGGAAGGCAACTCGGGGCTGGTATAAGGGGTTATAGGGGAAGAAACTTCAGTTTGATACTAACATCATTCCTTACCTTTACCCATTTCTGGCTTTCAGTTAAGAACAACTGCTAGCACTGAACACAGTACCATCTTGTGTACACTGTTGGTGGAACTCTTAGAATCTGAATTTCTGAATTGGGTAGTAATAGTAATACAAATTTAATAATGTATACTTTTCATATAACTTTAGAAAATAATATGATATTATTTTGCAAGCAATGGCATGAAGATAATGTTGCAATTTAGTAGGAACCAGCAAGAAATCAAAAACATAGAAATTAGTTTCCTCATCTGTAAAATGAAGTGGTTGGAGAAGGTGATCACCAAGGTCCCTTCTTGTTTTATTAAGATGCAATGATTCTGATATTCTATTCTGTATATAAACAAGATCATTAATTTGAATTCACAGTATTTATTTTAAACCATGTATTTTAACACTCGCATATTTAAACTTGTTTCAGGTTCCTGCAGTTTTTGCTATGCTATTTCCACTAGGTACTGAACACTGAAATAATTTCAGTTTACCAAATGCTCTGGGATCTATCATGATTAAATATAGTTTATAAACCTAAGATGGATTATTATGACCTGTGATTACTTTGAATGAATGAACAACTCCGCACACAAATTCTTAATCAGAATATAGATTTCACTAAATGGTTTCAACATTTTACTTCACCCTAATGCTGTAGACATTCTGAATTAATAACTGCAATAAACATGGTCAACCTATTATATGGGTCAGTTACAAATGTAATGAATATATTGTAAAACACATTTTAATGTTAAGACCTCAGTTCTCATCTGATTGGTATTCTCTTTCTCCTATTTCCTGAAGTGAAGGAGATTTTAAATCTACTACCTAATACATGTAATCAGAAAATGTAGAAATGAATTTGGAACGTTTGCCAGCATCTAATTTTATGTATGTTCATTGTTGTTACATTTCCTTCATTCCATTATTCCATAGAAAAAGAGAAAACTCACTCAGAAACTAATAAATATGATAAACTAATTTATGATACTTATATAGAAGAAACTTAAGGCTTTCTGGCAAAGTATTTAATGCCCTTCACACTCCTTGGTATGGCATACCATGACCTGGCCTTTACTTAATGCTTTCGTTTTACCTCTGAGACTATTTACAACCTTGAAACTTACATTCCAGAAATATCTGCTATGTACCTTTATTTTCTCCCAGAAGCTGTGCTTGCTTTCTTTGTATCATTACTTATTCTAAGTACCTGAAATGATCTTTCTACCCTTCTTCATCTTCCTCATTTTTTGAAACTTAGCATACAAGTATTCTTCAGGAAGCCTCATCTGAAGCTCTCAAATGATATGAAGGCCTTTTGTATGTGCTAAATGTAATACCAAAGTAATTGCAGTAGCTAGCACTCATTGAACACCTAATTCCAGGCATTGTTTTAAATACCATACCTGTATTATTTCATCCAGTCCTATTAACAGTTATAACCAGTCAGATATTACTATTAGTCTCATAAATAAGAAGAAAGAGAAAACTCATGTTACTCTTCCAAGTCACATAACTTATAAGTGGAAGGACCCAGAGCAGCCTGTCTTCAGCCTGAAATGGCACCAATCACATTTTAATGAGGATCAGTGTATGCACGTATCTTGTGCATGCAACACACTCTTCCTCACTAAAAAAGCACACTGTTTAGAAATGTGATATTAGAATTCAGAGGGTCATAATTTTAAGCATTTTGTATTGCAGTTGGTGATTGAAGTATTTGTTGGGATCACTAAGTAGAGTTTGGAGAGAGAAAAAGTACAGGAATTGAGGCTGGCATCTCAGAGCAACAGATGTAAGGAGCAGCCAGAGAAGCGCAAATCAGTCACAAAAGAGAAAGAACAGAGTCAGGAATGAGGGAAAAAGTCACAAGGTACAGGAAGGACTATTAAAACAGGAATGGCCTGCTCAGTAAAAGGCTATAAGAATGTCAGTAGCAAGAGGACTAAGTGAAATGGCTGAAGGGAAGGAAGAAATCACAATGGGTGGTGGATAAATGAAAAGCGGAGGCAGCAAAGACGGCATGCATTCTCATGAATTTCAGCAGTGAATGAAATTCCAGAGGGAACTGGAGGAGAAATCAGGGTTGGCAGGCGGGGTTTTTAGTGAAGATTATTTGCCAGTAGACAGAGATGAGAAAGTGAAGAAAGGTAAGAGAAGGAGGAGAGATTGATGGATCAGGTCCAAGTGGACACAATCAAAGAATCGTTCCACCTTACAGCAAGGGTGGAGGGAACCATGAATCCATTCAGTTGCTTTCACATGCCTCCTGTGTACCAGACACTGCCCAAGGCACTGGGGACACAGTAGTGGTCAAAAGATACATAAGCCCTTGTCTTTCTAAATCCTATATTGGGTTTAGATCCTAGTGGGAGGAAAACACACAGTACAATACAAAGCAAAATCTTAGGTAGTTATTTCTCATGCTATAGAGAAAAGTGAGGCAGAAAAAGGAGAGAATGGGAATGAGAATTTTAAAGGGGGAGGTGAGAGTAGCCTCATTAGGAAGATGCCATTTAAGAGAAGTCCTGAAGGGGAAAAGGAGATGGCTATATGTCTGTCTGGAATAAGAGCATTCCAGATCATGCAGATAGCAAGTGCAAGGACCCTGTGATCAAAACATGTCTTAGGGACTCACCCGCTTCTCTCTGGGTCTTATAAACTTGAGAAACCTGTTTGGATTTTATACGTTATACCAGGTTGTCAACTGACCTGAAGATGGCCCTTCTGCATACAAATGACTGAAGCTTTCCCAATCCAGAGTTTTGCCAGATCTCTGGGAACTTGACCTCTGCCTCCAAAGTCAGGAGCCAAGTTAGCCTAAAGCCCTCTCAGCACAGGGCCCCAGCAGAGCAGCATGTGTTGAATAAGAATAGGAAGCAAAGGACAGTGGGCAACCAACAGTTGACCTGTTTTGTGAGGCCCAGCATTCCAACCAGGGGAGAACCTGTCCTGGTTCCTGATTCCCAACTTACTCAACACCAAAAGAACAAAAATGTCCAGGAAATTGTGAAAAATGTCCTGGGTACATTTTGAAGTTTGGGAATGTTGTTTAATCAAGACAGAGGATGTTATTACTTTGCTAATTTGTAAGGTGATTCTATAAGAGGCTAACGTCTGGAGTTTCTTTTTCAAAAGAGATCACGACGTCTTCTGTCCCAAGGCAAATCCAATATGATTTTTTCCTCCAAAGATTGGCCCTTTTCCAAGTAGAGTTCCAGAAACCATACGATTCCTTTTTTCTTTCACAGGACAGTTCTGGAACAAGCTCTAGATGTGCCTTGGGAAACAGCTCAGGAACTAAAATCAGAAGGAACACAAACTCCCTGTGAAAATGATGCTCTTTCCTCTAACAATTTAAGGTCTCTCAAAGGAATCCACTCTCAGGCAACTAGGACACAGGACAAAACAGATCAGAACAGGATTTAAGTCTATACAGTAGGGGTTTCCTCAAATTGGTGCCTAACTACATATTCAGTCTCTTTTGTGTATCATCACAAATTGTTTGATCTTGGAACAAAGAAGTTTTATAGGAATTCAAAAATATCTGAAAAAGAAGTCTATGTTTAAATTACATGGTTCTCAAAATTCTTCAAGGATGTAAGTTGATCTTTAATGCTGTTACCTACATTATTCTGGAAAAAAATCTGTACTGCATTTCTGTTATATTTAACTGTATTCAACATGAAATTTTATAAGTGTCACATGTCTGCAGCATTGCTTTAAAGAATAAATTATGTCACTTTTTAAAAATTCAATTGAAGAAGTAAATTGACATTCCATACTTTTAAATCATCACATCATTATCTGATTGTGAATTACAGACATATTATTTCTTTTATAAAATAAAATCAAGCCAGGCGCAGTGGTGCATGCTTATAATCCCAGCAATTTGGGAGGCTGAGGCAGGAAGATCACAAATTCAAAGACAGCCTCAGCAATTTAGCAAGGCCCTAAGCAACTCAGTGAAGATGATGAAGTGGCGCTGAGTTACCATCCTGGGCATTGACAAAATATGTGTATATATTGAGACAATGGGAGTTACATTTCTTATTTACAAATAAGGGAACTACAAAGATGAAAAAGGAGGCAAGGAGAATGAATCCTATGGTGTTGGGTTGGAAGTGGAGGTGCTGATATGAATCTATAGCTTTCAATATACAGAAATCAATGTAATCATGAAAAGAGAGCCTACAGAATGGGAGAAAATCTTTACCACCAGCACCTCAGATAGAGCATTAATCTCCAGGATATATAAAGAATCAAAAAACTTTATACAAAAAAAAATCAAATAACCCAGTCAATAAATGGGCAAAGGAACTGGAGAGGCACTACACAGAAGAAGAAATATAAATGGTCAATAAATATATGAAAAAGTTTCAACATCACTAGCAATTATAGAAATGCAAATTAAAACTAAACTGAGATTCTGTCTCACTCCAATCAGAAGAGCAATTATCAATAATACAAGTAACAATAAATGTTGGCGACATTCGACATTCATTCTTCAGTCACAAAGAAGAATAAAATTATGTAAATGGATGGAACTGGAGACTATCATGCTAAGTGAAATAAGCCAATCCAAAAAACCCAAAGGCTGAGTGTTCTCTTTGATATGTGGGTGCTGACTCACAATAGGTGGGGTGGTGGTTGTGGGGAGTGGAGGTTCACTGGATTAGATGGGGAAATGGGGGAAGGAAGGTGGATGAGAAAGGGAAAGACAGTAGAATAAATAGGACATAACTTTTTTATGTTCATATGTGAATACAGACCATTGTGGATTTTCAAAAAGTGTTTTTATCCTGATTTGGATTCATTAGATTTTGAACCTAAGGACTGGTGTCTTCATTAATTTTGGAAAGTTCTCAGTCAATTTTAAACTATTGTCTCTGCTCTATTATTTTTATCACTTTACTTTTTTTTGTACTTTTCAGTGAGATATAATTTATATACTATAAAGTCTATATATTTAAAATGTCAAATAGTTAAAAACTATTTATATAAACATATTTGCAGAGTTCTAGAACTATAAATATCATCTTATTTTAGCAATTGTTTAGAATAGTGTTTTAGCACACTAAAAGAAACTTGTATCTATCAGTAGTCACTCTTCATTGTCCCTCCAACCCTCAATCTTCCTCCATTTAGCTCAAGGCAACCACCAGTTTCTGTTTTTATGGATTTGCCTATTCTGGAAATTTCATATAAATAGCACTAAACAATATATAGACCTTTGTGGCTACTTCCAGTTACCATGTTTGTAAGGTTTATCTTCATATTGTAGCATCTATCAATGCTTCATGAATTAAAAAAAAATCCATCCTATGCATATATCACATTTGGCTTATCCATTGACCAGTTGATGGACATTTGAGTTGTTCTGTTTGGTGGTTACAATTGATTCCACTACAAACATTTGGGTAACACATGTTTTCATTTTTTTTAGATAGAAACCTAAGAAGGAGAGAAAAGGCCCAGTGGCCCGCGGCGGGACAGAGCTTCCAATCACTCCTGCAAGGTAGGCGGGCCTGCGACCCACCGGCAGAAGAGGAGCAGCGGCCTGCTGAGAGGCAGAGCCGCCCCCTCCCCCCCGCGCCTGCAAGGTAGAAGGAACTGTGACCACCATCAGAACAGGCCAGACCTGCAACCGAGAGACAGAACAGGCCCAGTGGCCTGAGGAAGGGTAGAGCCGCCCCCCCCCCGCGCCTGCAAGGTAGGCGGACCTGCGACCCACTGGCAGTACAGCCCCAGAGGCCTGCAGAGGAGCACTGCCGCTGCCTGCGCCTGCAAAGTAGGCAGAACTGCGACCACCGACAGAACAAGCCTAGCGGCCCGCAGAGGGACAGAGCCGCCGCCCGTGCCTGCAAGGTCGGCGGACCTGCTACCGACCTACCGACCGGCAGAGCAGGCCCAGCGGCCTGCCGGCGTGGTAGGCACATTGCCCCAGTTGGAGGAGGGGCAGAGCCGCCGCCCGCGCCTGCGAGGGAGACTTTGCAACTATACAAGACCAATATAAATATATAGGGGGAAAATTCAATAGCACAACAGTTTCACCAAGTAGAAAGGAACGCGAACAGTATGAAGAGACAAGGAAAGAAAGGACCACAAGCAATGCAGGTCAACTCAACGTTAGAAGAGGTAATAGCTGCAGCAGATGGAATGTCAGATAAAGAATTCAGGATATACATGCTTCAGATGATCTGGAGTCTCAAGGAAGACATCAGACAGCAAAATCAGACAATGAAAGATCACTTCAACAATGAATTACATAAACAAATCCAAGAAGCAAAAGATCAACTATACAGGGAGATAGAGGTTATAAAAAACAAGCAAACAGAAATCCTAGAAATGCAGGAAGCAATAAACCAACTTAAAAACTCAATTGAGAATACTACCAGCAGAGTAGAACACTTAGAAGACAGAACATCAGACAATGAAGATAAAGTATTTCAACTTGAAAAGAACATAGACAGCTCAGCAAGACTGTTAAGAAACCATGAGCAGAACATCCAAGAAATATGGGATAACATCAAGAGACCAAATTTAAGAGTCATTGGGATACAGGAAGGGACAGAGTTTCAAACCAAAGGAATGAGCAATATATTCAATGAAATAATACGAGAAAACTTCCCAGACTTGAAGAATGAGACAGAACCCCAAATCCTAGAAGCCTACAGGACGCCGAATGTGCAAAATCATAAGAGACCCACACCTAGACACATTATAATGAAGATGCCCAACATACAGAATAAGGAGAGAATTTTAAAAGCTACAAGAGAAAGGAAGCAGATCACATTTAGGGGTAAGCCAATCAGGATAACAGCTGATCTTTCAACACAGACTCTGAAAGCTAGAAGATCCTGGAATAACATATTTCAAACACTGAAAGAAAATGGGTTCCAACCAAGAATTGTGTTTCCAGCGAAATTAAGCTTCAGGATGGAAGATGAAATTAAAACCTTCCACGATAAACAAAAGTTAAAAGAATTTGCAGCTAGAAAACCATCTCTTCAAAACATCCTTGGCAAAACATTACAGGAAGAGGAAATGGAAAATAACAATGAAAACCAACAGTGGGAGGTAGGACAGTAAAGGGGGGAAAATAATCAAAGAGGAAAACAAACCATGTTTAGTAACATAAATAAACAAATATGGCTGGAAGAACAACCCATATCTCAATAATAACCCTAAATGTTAATGGCTTAAACTCACCAATCAAGAGACACAGGCTAGTAGAATGGATCACAAAACACGACCCAACACTATGCTGCCTACAGGAGACGCATTTGATAGGAAAAGACATACATAGGCTGAAGGTGAAAGGTTGGGAAAAATCATATCACTCATATGGACTTCGGAAACAAGCAGGAGTATCCATACTCATATCAAATAAAATAGATTTCAAGCCAAAGTTAATCAAAAGGGATAAAGAGGGACACTACATACTGCTCAAGGGAACCATACACCAACAAGACATAACAATCATAAATATATATGCCCCAAACAATGGTGCAGCTATGTTCATCAAACAAACTCTTCTCAAGTTCAAGAGTCTAATAGACCACCATACAATAATCATGGGAGACTTCAACACACCTCTATCACCACTGGACAGATCTTCCAAGCAAAAGTTGAATAAGGAAACTATAGAACTCAATAACACAATTAATAACCTAGACTTAATTGACATATATAGAATATACCACCCAACATCAAGCAGTTACACTTTTTTCTCAGCAGCACATGGATCCTTCTCAAAAATAGATCATATATTATGTCACAGGGAAACTCTTAGACAATATAAAGGAGTAGAGATAATACCATGCATCCTATCTGATCATAATGGAATGGAACTGAAAATCAACGATAAAAGAAGGAAGGAAAAAGAATACATCACTTGGAGAATGAACAATAGGTTACTGAATGATCAATGGGTTATAGAAGACATCAAGGAGGAAATTAAAAAATTCTTAGAGATTAATGAAAACACAGACACAACATATCGGAATCTATGGGACACATTGAAAGCAGTTCTAAGAGGAAAATTCATTGCTTGGAGTTCATTCCTTAAAAAAAGAAAAAACCAACAAATAAATGATCTCATACTTCATCTCAAAATCCTAGAAAAAGAAGAGCAAAACAACAGCAAAAGAAGTAGAAGGCAAGAAATAATTAAAATCAGAGCTGAAATTAATGAAATCGAAACAAAAGAAACAATTGAAAAAATTGACAAAACTAAAAGTTGGTTCTTTGAAAAAATAAACAAAATCGACAGACCCTTAGCCATGCTAGCGAAGAGAAGAAGAGAGAGAACTCAAATTACTAGCATACGGGATGAAAAAGGCAATATCACAACAGACACTTCAGAAATACAGAAGATAATCAAAAATTATTTTGAATCCTTATACTCCAATAAATTAGAAGATAGTGAAGGCATAGATAAATTTCTGAAGTCATATGATCTGCCCAGATTGAGTCAGGAGGATATAGACAACCTAAACAGACCAATATCAATTGAGGAAATAGAAGAAACCATCAAAAGACTACCAACTAAGAAAAGCCCAGGACCGGATGGGTATACAGCAGAGTTTTACAAAACCTTTAAAGAAGAACTAATACCAATACTTTTCAAGCTACTTCGGGAAATAGAAAAAGAGGGAGAACTTCCAAATTCATTCTACGAGGCCAACATCACCCTGATACCTAAACCAGACAAAGACACTTCAAAGAAAGAAAACTACAGACCAATATCTCTAATGAACCTAGATGCAAAAATCCTCAATAAAATTCTGGCGACTCGGATACAAAAACATATCAAAAAAATTGTGCACCATGATCAAGTAGGATTCATCCCTGGGATGCAAGGCTGGTTCAATATACGGAAATCAATAAATGTTATTCACCACATCAATAGACTTAAAAATAAGAACCATATGATCATCTCGATAGATGCGGAAAAAGCATTCGAAAAAGTACAGCATCCCTTTATGTTCAAAACTCTAGAAAAACTAGGGATAACAGGAACATACCTCAATATTGTAAAAGCAATCTATATGCTAAGCCTCAGGCTAGCATCATTCTGAATGGAGAAAAATCGAAGGCATTCCCTCTAAAATCTGGAACAAGACAGGGATGCCCTCTCTCACCACTTCTGTTCAACATAGTTCTCGAAACACTGGCCAGAGCAATTAGACAGACGAAAGAAATTAAAGGCATCAAAATAGGAAAAGAAGAACTTAAATTATCACTATTTGCAGATGACATGATTCTATACCTAGCAGACCCAAAAGGGTCTACAAAGAAACTATTAGAGCTAATAAATGAATTCAGCAAAGTGGCAGGATATAAAATCAACACGCATAAATCAAAGGCATTCCTGTATATCAGCGACAAATCCTCTGAAATGGAAATGAGGACAACCACTCCATTCACAATATCTTCAAAAAAAATAAAATACTTGGGAATCAACCTAACAAAAGAGGTGAAAGACTTATACAATGAAAACTACAGAACCCTAAAGAGAGAAATAGAAGAAGATCTTAGAAGATGGAAAAATATACCCTGTTCATGGATAGGCAGAACTAACATCATCAAAATGGCGATATTACCAAAAGTTCTCTATAGGTTTAATGCAATGCCAATCAAAATCCCAACGGCATTTCTTGTAGAAATAGAGAAAGCAATCATGAAATTCATATGGAAAAATAAAAGACCCAGAATAGCAAAAACAGTGCTAAGCAGGAAGTGTGAATCAGGCGGTATAGCGATACCAGACTTCAAACTATACTACAGAGCAATAGTAACAAAAACAGCATGGTACTGGTACCAAAACAGGCGGGTGGACCAATGGTACAGAATAGAGGACACAGAAACCAATCCACAAAACTACAACTACCTTATATTTGATAAAGGGACTGAAAGCATGCAATGGAGGAAGGATAGCATCTTCAACAAATGGTGCTGGGAAAACTGGAAATCCATATGCAACAAAATGAAACTGAATCCCTTTCTCTCGCCATGCACAAAAGTTAATTCAAAATGGATCAAGGAGCTTGATATCAAATCAGAGACACGCCGTCTGATAGAAGAAAAAGTTGGCTACGATCTACATACTGTGGGGTCGGGCTCCAAATTCCTCAATAGGACACCCATAGCACAAAAGTTAATAACTAGAATCAACAAATGGGACTTACTCAAACTAAAAAGTTTTTTCTCAGCAAAAGATACAATAAGAGAGGTAAATAGAGAGCCTACATCCTGGGAACAAATCTTTACTCCTCACACTTCAGATAGAGCCCTAATATCCAGAGTATACAAAGAACTCAAAAAATTAGACAATAAGAGAACAAACAACCCAATCAACAAATGGGCCAAGGACCTGAACAGACACTTCTCAGAGGAGGACATACAATCAATCAACAAGTACATGAAAAAATGCTCACCATCTCTAGCAGTCAGAGAAATGCAAATCAAAACCACCCTAAGATACCATCTCACTCCAGTTAGATTGGCAGCCATTATGAAGTCAAACAACAACAAGTGCTGGCGAGGATGTGGGGAAAAGGGTACACTTGTACATTGCTGGTGGGACTGCAAATTGGTGCAACCAATTTGGAAAGCAGTATGGAGATTCCTTGGAAAGCTGGGAATGGAGCCACCATTTGACCCAGCTATTCCCCTTCTCGGTCTATTCCCTAAAGACCTAAAAAGAGCATGCTACAGGGACACTGCTACATCGATGTTCATAGCAGCACAATTCACAATAGCTAGACTGTGGAACCAACCTAGATGCCCTTCAATGGATGAATGGATAAAAAAAATGTGGCATTTATACACAATGGAGTATTACTCTGCATTAAAAAATGACAAAATCATAGAATTTACAGGGAAATGGATGGCATTAGAGTAGATTATGCTAAGTGAAGCTAGCCAATCCCTAAAAAACAAATGCCAAATGTCTTCTTTGATATAAGGGGAGTAACTAAGAACAGAGTAGGGTCGAAGAGCATGAGAAGAAGATTAACATTAAACAGGGATGAGAGGTGGGAGGGAAAGGGAGAGAGAAGGGAAAATGCATGGAAATGGAAGGAGACCCTCAGAGTTATACAAAAGTACATACAAGAGGAAGTGAGGGGAAGGGGAAAAATAATACAAGGGGGACAAACGAATGTCAGTAGAGGGGGCAGAGAGAGAAGAGGGGAGGGGAGGGGAGGGGAGGGGGGATAGTAGAGGATAGGAAAGGCAGCAGAATACAACAGACACGAGTATGGCAATATGTAAATCAATGGATGTGTAACTGATGTGATTCTGCAATCTGTATATGGGGTAAAAATGGGAGCTCATAACCCACTTGAATCAAATTGTGAAATATGATATATCAAGAACTATGTAATGTTTTGAACAGCCAACAATAAAAAATTAAAAAAAAAAAAGAAACCTAAGAAGGCAATTTCTGGGTGATATAATAAATCTGTGCTGTATTTTTAGGAACTTATAAACCATTTTTCAAAGTTCTATACCATTCTTTGTCCTTTCTTTCCTGAAATTATTTAAACAAATTGAACACCTCACTCTGTCCTCATAGTCTCTTGACTTTTTTTTTTCTTTTCTACCTTTTTAACTCTTTTATGCCTCTCAGGTAATTCCTTCCAATCCATTACCAAGTTCTCTTATTCTCTTTTTAATGGTGTCTAATTTGATGTCATCCAATGAACTTTTAATTAGAATTACTACATTTTAACTCTATATGTTCCATTCATTTTTTTCCCAAAATGCCTAAATATTTTAATAATTTCTACATCATATTTTATTTCTACTTTAAATTTTTGAAATATAGTAAATATGCTTATTTTATATTTTGGATCTGTTTATTTCAGTATTAGGATTTTCTCAGGATTGGTTCAGTAGTTTGTTGTTTCTCTTGATTTATTCATGGTGATTTTTTCCTAGAATGTTCTATAATTTACAATGTTAGGTTATTTCTCTTAGGGTTTTAATTATGGAAATTATTTAAGTCCTATATCCAAAGTTTAGTCCTCCAAAGGGAATTTTTATTTACTTCTTTCCAATGCCTGCCTTTTAATTTTATTTATTGGTACTAGGGATCGAACCCAGTGGCACTTAACCACTGATTCACATCTCCAGCCATGTGGGGTTTTTTTGTTTGTTTGTTTGTTTTGTTTTTTGTATTTTATTTAAAGACAGGGTCTCACTGAATTGCTTAAGGCTAGGTTGCTTGCTAGGTTGCTGAGGCTGGCTTTGAACTTGTGATCATCCTGCCTTAACCTCGCCTCCAGCAGCTGGGATTACAGGGGTCTGCCACAATGCCCAGCCAATGCCTGCCATTTTAAATTTAATTTTCTTCAAGGGAGTTATACCAAGTGAGTACAAGTGTGTGGTATGATTTTTTTCTTTCCTTTCTTTTCTTCTTCTTCTTCTTCTTTTTTTTTTTCCGTTGCTACTGATCGCCTCAGAACATGTATCTCATTGGTTGTGGAAAGTGACTAAATTCTTGGTCATTTTTTTTTTTTTTTAGGCTCATAAGAGATTCCTCCCCTTTTTATTTTTTATTTTTTATTTTTTTTTTAATTTTTTATTGTTGGCTGTTCAAAACATTACATAGTTCTTTTTTTTTAATTTTTTATTGTTGGCTGTTCAAAACATTACATAGTTCTTGATATATCATATTTCACAATTTGATTCAAGTGGGTTATGAGCTCCCATTTTTACCCCATATACAGATTGCAGAATCACATCAGTTACACATCCATTGATTTACATATTGCCATACTCGTGTCTGTTGTATTCTGCTGCCTTTCCTATCCTCTACTATCCCCCCTCCCCTCCCCTCCCCTCCCCTCTTCTCTCTCTGCCCCCTCTACTGACATTCGTTTGTCCCCCTTGTATTATTTTTCCCCTTCCCCTCACTTCCTCTTGTATGTACTTTTGTATAACTCTGAGGGTCTCCTTCCATTTCCATGCATTTTCCCTTCTCTCTCCCTTTCCCTCCCACCTCTCATCCCTGTTTAATGTTAATCTTCTTCTCATGCTCTTCGACCCTACTCTGTTCTTAGTTACTCCCCTTATATCAAAGAAGACATTTGGCATTTGTTTTTTAGGGATTGGCTAGCTTCACTTAGCATAATCTACTCTAATGCCATCCATTTCCCTGTAAATTCTATGATTTTGTCATTTTTTAATGCAGAGTAATACTCCATTGTGTATAAATGCCACATTTTTTTTATCCATTCATCCATTGAAGGGCATCTAGGTTGGTTCCACAGTCTAGCTATTGTGAATTGTGCTGCTATGAACATCGATGTAGCAGTGTCCCTGTAGCATGCTCTTTTTAGGTCTTTAGGGAATAGACCGAGAAGGGGAATAGCTGGGTCAAATGGTGGCTCCATTCCCAGCTTTCCAAGGAATCTCCATACTGCTTTCCAAATTGGTTGCACCAATTTGCAGTCCCACCAGCAATGTACAAGTGTACCCTTTTCCCCACATCCTCGCCAGCACTTGTTGTTGTTTGACTTCATAATGGCTGCCAATCTAACTGGAGTGAGATGGTATCTTAGGGTGGTTTTGATTTGCATTTCTCTGACTGCTAGAGATGGTGAGCATTTTTTCATGTACTTGTTGATTGATTGTATGTCCTCCTCTGAGAAGTGTCTGTTCAGGTCCTTGGCCCATTTGTTGATTGGGTTGTTTGTTCTCTTATTGTCTAATTTTTTGAGTTCTTTGTATACTCTGGATATTAGGGCTCTATCTGAAGTGTGAGGAGTAAAGATTTGTTCCCAGGATGTAGGCTCTCTATTTACCTCTCTTATTGTATCTTTTGCTGAGAAAAAACTTTTTAGTTTGAGTAAGTCCCATTTGTTGATTCTAGTTATTAACTTTTGTGCTATGGGTGTCCTATTGAGGAATTTGGAGCCCGACCCCACAGTATGTAGATCGTAGCCAACTTTTTCTTCTATCAGACGGCGTGTCTCTGATTTGATATCAAGCTCCTTGATCCATTTTGAATTAACTTTTGTGCATGGCGAGAGAAAGGGATTCAGTTTCATTTTGTTGCATATGGATTTCCAGTTTTCCCAGCACCATTTGTTGAAGATGCTATCCTTCCTCCATTGCATGCTTTCAGTCCCTTTATCAAATATAAGGTAGTTGTAGTTTTGTGGATTGGTTTCTGTGTCCTCTATTCTGTACCATTGGTCCACCCGCCTGTTTTGGTACCAGTACCATGCTGTTTTTGTTACTATTGCTCTGTAGTATAGTTTGAAGTCTGGTATCGCTATACCGCCTGATTCACACTTCCTGCTTAGCACTGTTTTTGCTATTCTGGGTCTTTTATTTTTCCATATGAATTTCATGATTGCTTTCTCTATTTCTACAAGAAATGCCGTTGGGATTTTGATTGGCATTGCATTAAACCTATAGAGAACTTTTGGTAATATCGCCATTTTGATGATGTTAGTTCTGCCTATCCATGAACAGGGTATATTTTTCCATCTTCTAAGATCTTCTTCTATTTCTCTCTTTAGGGTTCTGTAGTTTTCATTGTATAAGTCTTTCACCTCTTTTGTTAGGTTGATTCCCAAGTATTTTATTTTTTTTGAAGATATTGTGAATGGAGTGGTTGTCCTCATTTCCATTTCAGAGGATTTGTCGCTGATATACAGGAATGCCTTTGATTTATGCGTGTTGATTTTATATCCTGCCACTTTGCTGAATTCATTTATTAGCTCTAATAGTTTCTTTGTAGACCCTTTTGGGTCTGCTAGGTATAGAATCATGTCATCTGCAAATAGTGATAATTTAAGTTCTTCTTTTCCTATTTTGATGCCTTTAATTTCTTTCGTCTGTCTAATTGCTCTGGCCAGTGTTTCGAGAACTATGTTGAACAGAAGTGGTGAGAGAGGGCATCCCTGTCTTGTTCCAGATTTTAGAGGGAATGCCTTCGATTTTTCTCCATTCAGAATGATGCTAGCCTGAGGCTTAGCATATAGATTGCTTTTACAATATTGAGGTATGTTCCTGTTATCCCTAGTTTTTCTAGAGTTTTGAACATAAAGGGATGCTGTACTTTTTCGAATGCTTTTTCCGCATCTATCGAGATGATCATATGGTTCTTATTTTTAAGTCTATTGATGTGGTGAATAACATTTATTGATTTCCGTATATTGAACCAGCCTTGCATCCCAGGGATGAATCCTACTTGATCATGGTGCACAATTTTTTTGATATGTTTTTGTATCCGAGTCGCCAGAATTTTATTGAGGATTTTTGCATCTAGGTTCATTAGAGATATTGGTCTGTAGTTTTCTTTCTTTGAAGTGTCTTTGTCTGGTTTAGGTATCAGGGTGATGTTGGCCTCGTAGAATGAATTTGGAAGTTCTCCCTCTTTTTCTATTTCCCGAAGTAGCTTGAAAAGTATTGGTATTAGTTCTTCTTTAAAGGTTTTGTAAAACTCTGCTGTATACCCATCCGGTCCTGGGCTTTTCTTAGTTGGTAGTCTTTTGATGGTTTCTTCTATTTCCTCAATTGATATTGGTCTGTTTAGGTTGTCTATATCCTCCTGACTCAATCTGGGCAGATCATATGACTTCAGAAATTTATCTATGCCTTCACTATCTTCTAATTTATTGGAGTATAAGGATTCAAAATAATTTTTGATTATCTTCTGTATTTCTGAAGTGTCTGTTGTGATATTGCCTTTTTCATCCCGTATGCTAGTAATTTGAGTTCTCTCTCTTCTTCTCTTCGCTAGCATGGCTAAGGGTCTGTCGATTTTGTTTATTTTTTCAAAGAACCAACTTTTAGTTTTGTCAATTTTTTCAATTGTTTCTTTTGTTTCGATTTCATTAATTTCAGCTCTGATTTTAATTATTTCTTGCCTTCTACTTCTTTTGCTGTTGTTTTGCTCTTCTTTTTCTAGGATTTTGAGATGAAGTATGAGATCATTTATTTGTTGGTTTTTTCTTTTTTTAAGGAATGAACTCCAAGCAATGAATTTTCCTCTTAGAACTGCTTTCAATGTGTCCCATAGATTCCGATATGTTGTGTCTGTGTTTTCATTAATCTCTAAGAATTTTTTAATTTCCTCCTTGATGTCTTCTATAACCCATTGATCATTCAGTAACCTATTGTTCATTCTCCAAGTGATGTATTCTTTTTCCTTCCTTCTTTTATCGTTGATTTTCAGTT
This sequence comes from Marmota flaviventris, assembly GCF_047511675.1. Classification (NCBI taxonomy): domain Eukaryota; kingdom Metazoa; phylum Chordata; class Mammalia; order Rodentia; family Sciuridae; genus Marmota; species Marmota flaviventris. The sequence goes on along the minus strand of NC_092501.1, from coordinate 96,408,152 downwards.
CCATTCCATTATGATCAGATAGGATGCATGGTATTATCTCTACTCCTTTATATTGTCTAAGAGTTTCCCTGTGACATAATATATGATCTATTTTTGAGAAGGATCCATGTGCTGCTGAGAAAAAAGTGTAACTGCTTGATGTTGGGTGGTATATTCTATATATGTCAATTAAGTCTAGGTTATTAATTGTGTTATTGAGTTCTATAGTTTCCTTATTCAACTTTTGCTTGGAAGATCTGTCCAGTGGTGATAGAGGTGTGTTGAAGTCTCCCATGATTATTGTATGGTGGTCTATTAGACTCTTGAACTTGAGAAGAGTTTGTTTGATGAACATAGCTGCACCATTGTTTGGGGCATATATATTTATGATTGTTATGTCTTGTTGGTGTATGGTTCCCTTGAGCAGTATGTAGTGTCCCTCTTTATCCCTTTTGATTAACTTTGGCTTGAAATCTATTTTATTTGATATGAGTATGGATACTCCTGCTTGTTTCCGAAGTCCATATGAGTGATATGATTTTTCCCAACCTTTCACCTTCAGCCTATGTATGTCTTTTCCTATCAAATGCGTCTCCTGTAGGCAGCATAGTGTTGGGTCGTGTTTTGTGATCCATTCTACTAGCCTGTGTCTCTTGATTGGTGAGTTTAAGCCATTAACATTTAGGGTTATTATTGAGATATGGGTTGTTCTTCCAGCCATATTTGTTTATTTATGTTACTAAACATGGTTTGTTTTCCTCTTTGATTATTTTCCCCCCTTTACTGTCCTACCTCCCACTGTTGGTTTTCATTGTTATTTTCCATTTCCTCTTCCTGTAATGTTTTGCCAAGGATGTTTTGAAGAGATGGTTTTCTAGCTGCAAATTCTTTTAACTTTTGTTTATCGTGGAAGGTTTTAATTTCATCTTCCATCCTGAAGCTTAATTTCGCTGGAAACACAATTCTTGGTTGGAACCCATTTTCTTTCAGTGTTTGAAATATGTTATTCCAGGATCTTCTAGCTTTCAGAGTCTGTGTTGAAAGATCAGCTGTTATCCTGATTGGCTTACCCCTAAATGTGATCTGCTTCCTTTCTCTTGTAGCTTTTAAAATTCTCTCCTTATTCTGTATGTTGGGCATCTTCATTATAATGTGTCTAGGTGTGGGTCTCTTATGATTTTGCACATTCGGCGTCCTGTAGGCTTCTAGGATTTGGGGTTCTGTCTCATTCTTCAAGTCTGGGAAGTTTTCTCGTATTATTTCATTGAATATATTGCTCATTCCTTTGGTTTGAAACTCTGTCCCTTCCTGTATCCCAATGACTCTTAAATTTGGTCTCTTGATGTTATCCCATATTTCTTGGATGTTCTGCTCATGGTTTCTTAACAGTCTTGCTGAGCTGTCTATGTTCTTTTCAAGTTGAAATACTTTATCTTCATTGTCTGATGTTCTGTCTTCTAAGTGTTCTACTCTGCTGGTAGTATTCTCAATTGAGTTTTTAAGTTGGTTTATTGCTTCCTGCATTTCTAGGATTTCTGTTTGCTTGTTTTTTATAACCTCTATCTCCCTGTATAGTTGATCTTTTGCTTCTTGGATTTGTTTATGTAATTCATTGTTGAAGTGATCTTTCATTGTCTGATTTTGCTGTCTGATGTCTTCCTTGAGACTCCAGATCATCTGAAGCATGTATATCCTGAATTCTTTATCTGACATTCCATCTGCTGCAGCTATTACCTCTTCTAACGTTGAGTTGACCTGCATTGCTTGTGGTCCTTTCTTTCCTTGTCTCTTCATACTGTTCGCGTTCCTTTCTACTTGGTGAAACTGTTGTGCTATTGAATTTTCCCCCTATATATTTATATTGGTCTTGTATAGTTGCAAAGTCTCCCTCGCAGGCGCGGGCGGCGGCTCTGCCCCTCCTCCAACTGGGGCAATGTGCCTACCACGCCGGCAGGCCGCTGGGCCTGCTCTGCCGGTCGGTAGGTCGGTAGCAGGTCCGCCGACCTTGCAGGCACGGGCGGCGGCTCTGTCCCTCTGCGGGCCGCTAGGCTTGTTCTGTCGGTGGTCGCAGTTCTGCCTACTTTGCAGGCGCAGGCAGCGGCAGTGCTCCTCTGCAGGCCTCTGGGGCTGTACTGCCAGTGGGTCGCAGGTCCGCCTACCTTGCAGGCGCGGGGGGGGGCGGCTCTACCCTTCCTCAGGCCACTGGGCCTGTTCTGTCTCTCGGTTGCAGGTCTGGCCTGTTCTGATGGTGGTCACAGTTCCGTCTACCTTGCAGGCGCGGGGGGGAGGGGGCGGCTCTGCCTCTCAGCAGGCCGCTGCTCCTCTTCTGCCGGTGGGTCGCAGGCCCGCCTACCTTGCAGGAGTGATTGGAAGCTCTGCCCCTCCGCGGGCCACTGGGCCTTTTATGTCGGTGGTCACAGTTCCGCCTACCTGGCAGGCGCGGGGGGTGGTGGGCGGCTCTGCCCCTCAGCAGGCCGCTGGGCCTGCTCTGTGGGTGGTCACAGTTCCCTCTACTTTGCCGGCGCAGGGGGAGGGGGCGGCTCAGCCTCTCAGCAGGCCGCTGCTCCTCTTCTGCCAGTGGGTCGCAGGCCCGCCTACCTTGCAGGAGTGATTGGAAGCTCTGTCCCGCCGCAGGCCACTGTGCCTTTTCTGTCGGTGGTCACAGTTCCCCATTTTTTTTCTTAATAATTTCCTTTTGTTCTTTTAATTCTGTTTTCTAAAATTCTAGAGTTTGGATTTTCTAACACTTTTTTTACATATATCTTACATTTTCTTTTGTATTTTATGCATAATTACTTTCTTTTTTTGTGATTTTGTTTCACTTAACTTCAGTCTTATAATGAAAGTATTTTCATTGTCTCTTGAATAATAATTTCAATTATGATAATTATATGCATGTAAATATACATTTTATGCTTATCGTATGATTGATTATTTTTGTTTCATAAAGAATTGGGAGGTTCATATATCCTGTAAAGAAGGAAACAGTCATGAAGGTCAAATAACATACTGAATTTGAAATATGATAATCTCTCAACTTTTCATCAAGAGTTTTCCATCTTCTATTTAATGTACATAGTTGTATATTTATTGATTCAGTTTTTTCACTCTTAATTATATCATTCCTTTTTTTATTAATTTTTTATTTACATATGATAGTGGAATGCACTACAATTCATATTACACAAAAAGAGCACAATTTTTTCATATCTCTGGTTGTATATATAAAGTATGTTCCCACCAATTCCTGTCTTCATACATGTACTTTGGATA